>NW_018397279.1:1779045-2021094 GCF_002168275.2 Theobroma umbraticum
TATTATTTAAATTTTTTAATATTAATTTATAAATTATTAAATACTATTAGAATTAAGACATATAAATTTTTATGAAAATCATTTAATGCAATTATAGCTAGCATTTACAAAGTGGATAAATCTTATTAATATTAATACTGTAATATTTGGAATAATAATTAGAAATATAAAGAAAAAATATAACCATTTTCGTCAATAAAAAAGTTTTTCAACCTTTGTTACTTGTATTTACTTTAAATAAAGATATAGATTAAAAGAAGAATAAAAAATAAAACAAAACTTTATAATGATTTAAAATTTTGAAAAAGGGGAAAAAGTGCAACAACTAAATATACAGGATTTTAGATTGGAATAAAAGTAGGCAAAAGTTAACTTAAGGATATGAACTCCACCCCTACTTTAAAAAAATAGTAAATTATTGTTATGACCTTATTAATACATATTTTTTATTTTAATAATTAGTTTTTTCTGAATTTTTTTACTAAATTAATATCACTTAACTCAGGACGCCAAACTCAATTACGGACTTTATTAAAACCCAAATAGACTTTTAATGTGTCTTTTAAATGTTTTATTATCAATAATATTATAACTATGTGCTCGATTTTTTATTTTGTGAAATAATGTCAACTATATCTTTTTCCCTTTTATATCTATATTCCTTTTATATATACACTTTCTCCTTAGTTGTTTCCTACAGAATGAATGTCATGTAAGAAAATATCTACAAATCTTAAAACATCTATTAAGATTAAGAAAATAAAGATTTAAAAAATTAATTAAAAATGTTCTTATTACATGGGTCTAACATTTTTCCACTATACTCATGATCTAAAGTGTGTTCAAAGAATATGGACCAAGCAAGCACAAAGTTTGCTTGAATTCAATGTTAATTAGAAGATAAGGTTCAAAACGAAAGGGGAGAATATTTTTTAGTGCAAATTGCTAAATTAGTAGACTGATTCTTGAACGTTTAAATGAGCAAAGCATATATAGTCTAAGGTTTGTATGCTTTTTTTTTTTTTTTTTATAATTAAGGGTTGCTTCTATGCCTTAAGCAGATGAGAGATCGAAGACCTTTTCATCAGTACGAAACCAAAGATAACAAATTGCTTTGCAGTTTTCTAGGTCAATGAATTTTATTTTAAGGCCAATTAGGCATCTTTGGTTGCATGTTCTAAATTACAAGATTATATTAATCAGAAGATTAGACCTTGGAAAGATTATTACTTCTAACTCATATAAAATATGTGAAGTATCCAATTGGTAATAGGCCAAGAAATTCAATTTCACATGTAAACTCTATACTAACAATAAAAAAAGAAAAACTTTTCATATAAACAAACTCGTGAGAGACGATAAAAACACAATAAAACCAAACTCTAATATTTTATAAAAAATTTAATTAATAATAAATGAAAAGACTCTATACTCAACTTGGATATAAAGCTACGTCAAAACCTTAATTGATATCAGATAACATCACTCTACCACACTAATTTTTGTGATATTAAAAAAACTAACTAGGGTCATCATAGGTCGGTGAATGACAATTTTCTAATTACAAAAAGCTAGAGAAGGTTTGGGGTTGAGATTTAACAAACCCAAGATTGCTTATCTAAGCCAATGATAAGGGTATGGTCAATAAAAAAAATGAAAATTAATGGCATTCATCATACTCTTCAGACAGACGTAAGCTAGAGAACAATTAATGTCTAGCAGACACCTGTTCAAATTCTTACAAAAGGCAATTAAATACTAGAAAAAAATTTGGTAAGAATTGTTCACCGAAATGAATAATTAGGAGTCGTAACGGTACAGTTGCTTAACAAGGGAAATTAGTCAAAAGACGAATTAGTCTTAAAGTCAATGACTTATAGTTCTTACTGTTCTCAAAAGTAATACTCCTTTGAGACGGAACTCATCCAGGGTTAGGTTTCTACCATCTTAGGAATGCTTAGGACTGAGTAAGCAATCCAAAGTTTGCAATTTGCTTTTCAGTTTTAGAGAATTAAGTCTTGAATTGATGTATTAATTAGTTCATCTTTCTTAAGCTTTTGGTGAATCAATTACATCTTAATGTAGTCATTAAGATTTATAATTTCAAATATCATAAATATATATATATATATATATTTTTAGTTTTAATCGATAAGAGAGTGCTATAATCTTCTTTTTTTAATTTACTTGTAATATTCATGATTTTTGTGTAATATTTCATTTTCAGTTGCAAATTTTTAAATTTAATTTTTACATGATTGGTATTTTAAAAATTTTTCAAATTTATCATCTTCGTCCATCATTATTAAAATTCAATTAAATTTATCACTTCAATGCTTTTTGGATATTCGCATGGCCAAATAGTTAGACCCCAACACTTGAATACAGTTTACGTGATTAAAAAAAAGTGAATGCATTTAACCATTTCTATAGAGATTTATGTCATATGGATATTCAAGTGATATTGAAATGATATTTTTTTTTAATTTTTAACAATAATTGATGAAAAAGAAATGAATTTAAAATATTTGTAAAAGACTGAATCTAAAAATTTACCGACGAAAGTGAAATATTACACAAATATAATAATTGATTAATGCATAATTTTACTCCAAAATCATGAACAAGTCATTGATACAGATGCATTTGACCTTAACAACATGAACCCTGATCATTAAGTATAAATAACTGCGACTATATCCCATGTGAAACCTTCCACATTCGTCATCATCAGATATCAATATTTTGTTGCTAAGTCCCTTTCATCACTAACTTGTAAGAAAAATCCAGGTCCATTTCCAAAAGTCTCAGCTCATCTAGAAAAAGGATGAGCACCACCAATTCCACAAAGCCAACTATGACAATATATTTTTTCCTTGGCTTAGGTGGAAGGGAACCTGCATGGCAACAGTTTGTGTTTGACTAGCTCTCTGGTTTTAGCACGGCAACTCCATATAATTATTTCTATGGCTTTCTTTTCCCAGTTTCGCAGAAGGATTTAATCTTCACATTTTTCTTTTCTAGCATAAAAATTTAGTAGTTGCTATTTGCTATTGGTTAGACATTCTAACAAGAAAAGGACTGAAAGCATATTTTGGTTTTTATATAATTGGAAATTAAGATGCTTAGACCAAGTATTAATTACTATGTTCATGCCTAACAGTACTTAATTTATTATAACAAGTCTGTGTGCTTTGTTTCTTCTATGTATAAAGAGTTTCACATTTTCACTTCTGGCCTGTGGAGAGACTGAAAGGCAAAATAGAAGTTTGTAAGAGCTAGAGAAAGAAAATGGATGTAATAAGGAGAGGGTTGGTCTGGTTTCTGGTTTTCATGATTCTGCAGAGAGGAGAGGCGCAATTATCTGAAAATTTCTACAGTAATAGTTGTCCGAATTTGGAAACCATAGTGAAACAGGAAGTGTCAACCAAGTTCAGCCAGACCATCGTTACAATCCCTGCAACTCTGCGCTTGTTTTTCCATGACTGCTTTGTTGAGGTAGGGACTAGGGAGAGTAGTATGATCCATCCTTTTTTATTTCCATTGTTTCTTTTTATCAAATGTGTGCTGCCATTGTTGTTTGGTACTCTTATCATAGTTTCATCCCTGGATGCTTTTCATGTCAGTGTCTTTCTTCCACTTGTGTTTTTCTCTATTCGAGTACAAGTTAGAATTGGTTTTTCCCTTACCCTGTAATTTCTTACAAATGGTTAGAGAGAGAAATGGTTGGTCTTTTCTTCCCTCTTTCTCTTTCTCTGGTTTTTTTCAGTCATGGTCACAATTGGAGGCTGTAAATTCAAGCTCACCAGGACATAGTGAAAGCACATGCTAGGAGAGGTCTATCAACGCATGAAATCACCTGTTTTTGTTGTAAAATGACAGCATTGAACGTGTCAATCTTCGCAACTGACAGGCTTGACATAAGAAACCACACATTTAAAGAATGTCTTGGATCTACAGAAAAAAAAAAAACCCAATTTTGCTTTCCTCAGAAATCTCTTTTTAAATTCTTGAACTGATGTTTCTTCTACTTTCCTTCTGTAGGGATGTGACGCATCAGTCATTATTGCATCGCCAAATGGGGATGCGGAAAAGGATGCTCAGGATAATCTCTCCCTTGCAGGAGATGGATTTGACACTGTAATCAAGGCGAAGCAGGCAGTGGAAAGACAATGCCCTGGAATAGTCTCTTGTGCTGACATTTTGGCTCTTGCTGCCAGAGATGTTGTAGTCCTGGTAAGGATGGTCCACGATTTCCATGAAAGATATATAGTCCTCCGCATACATACCAATATAAATTAAGCAAACTCACAATCATTCTAATTTGTTTGTTATGTGAATCAAATCTTAGGCTGGAGGTCCATCATGGGAAGTAGAATTGGGACGTCGAGATGGCCTCGTATCGAAAGCATCCAACGTAGCAGGAAATCTACCTGAGCCTGAATTCAACCTTGTTCAACTTAACACCATGTTTGCCAGACACAACCTTACCCAATTTGATATGATTGCACTCTCAGGAGCTCACACTGTTGGCTTCTCTCACTGCAACCGCTTTGCAAATCGGTTATACTCATTCTCTTCATCTTCTCCTGTGGATCCTACTTTGGACCCTAACTACGCACAAGAGCTGATGCAAGCCTGCCCTCGAAACGTAGACCCCAGCATTGCCATCAACATGGATCCTGAAACCCCGCAAACTTTTGACAATGTGTACTACCAGAATCTAGTTGCTGGGAAAGGCTTGTTCACTTCGGATGAGGTGCTTTTCACTGATCCTGCATCCGAGCCTACTGTAAATGATTTCGCTACCAACCCTGGTAACTTTAATGGAGCCTTTATCACAGCAATGAGGAAGCTTGGAAGGGTGGGAGTTAAGACCGGTAAAAATGGAGAGATAAGAATAGACTGCACTGCCTTCAATTCATGAAAGGAGAATGAAGTACGGGCCTAAAAAGGAGCAATCAGTCACGAAATAAATGTGACCTGAATTCTTTTCTGCTTTGTTTTTGTATCTTCTGGTTTGGCACAGGGAATTTGAAGATGAGGCCAGAAGGAGTTTCTCTCGTCATCAAAGAAATAAGTATATAATCTTCGAAAAGGAATTTCCCTGTAATTAATGTTTTTTTTTTTTTTTGTTTCTGGTGCTTATTAGTGCATATACAGATGCCATTGTTTTGTAAATCATACAATAAATGGCATTTTTGTGCCCTGCTATCCTTCAAGGCTTTAACTTGTTTACTTGTTCTCTCAACATAAATAAACCTTAATTTGTTCTCCGACAAGGTTTTTCACAAGAATTGTAACAGCCCAGAATGGTTTCCCATGTGAGGAAGCCAGGTTCAATGCTTCAGTTCAAGTCACTCGGGGGATTTGTTTGAGGGAGTTTGAAAGCCATGAGACTATGCGAGGGAGGTTGATTTCATTTATTGATTTATAGTAAGCACTAACCCTGAAAAAGTCATTCATACACACGCATTTGACCTTAACAAGAGCACTGAAATCCCAGATAAATTATTCAACATCATAAATTAAGTAGCAGCTCTGTTCCCTATGTGAATATTCTACTATATTCTTTGGACTTATGATTTTTTATTGTGTCACTTTCATCTCTAACTGACAACCAAGGCAGGTTGAATTTTAAAAGTCTGAACTCTGAACTCATCTAGAAATTCCCCTACTGGAAAAGGATGTGAACATCTAGTCAGTAAAGCAATGAGGATTTCTACCACTACTGGTACTCCAGCATTGATAACAGGCTTATGTTTGGCAATCAGGACTTGAAAGATGATCACTGCAGTAGCCTAAAATTACTGTTCTATTGGTTTTGTTTTCTCTCTGATAATTTTAGATGTTGTAAAAAGTTGCAGTAACAAATTAGAATGACTTACCGCTTCATGAATAGCACTACAACATACACAACTCTTTTCAACAGAAATTCATAGAAAATCTATCCAAAAAAACTAATTTTAATGAAAAAACATCTTTTTCCTACAGAATATTTCTTCAAGAAAAACTCTTTTTTTTAATGTAGTTAGAAATTACAACTAAGGTACTAGAGAAAAGACATCCTACGGTAGTTGGATACACGAACCAGAGAAAAGGACTAATCCTCATCAAGGGGCCAAAATAATATAGTAGCTAGCTGAAATAAATAATATTTATATGATTTGGTCAGCTGATTTGTGAATCAAGCACATCTTGTCCAAAAAATTAGAAGGCTCTTCACTTCCTTGTTTCTTCTTTATATATATGACCCGCTCTTGGGTATACATGACCTGTGGAGGAACTGAAACTCGAAGAGAAGTTGCACAACTAAACAAGGAAAGGAAATGGAGGTGAAGACAGGGTTGATATTATTCCTAGTTTTTATGATACTGCAGAGGGGAGAGGGACAATTATCTGAGACTTTCTACCAAACTAGTTGCCCGAAATTGGAATCCATAGTAAGAAACGTGGTGACCCAAAAGATTAACCAGACGTTCGTCACAGTTCCCGCGACCCTGCGCCTGTTTTTCCATGACTGCTTTGTTGAGGTAAAGGAAGCATAGCCAATCTTCCACTTTTCTTGTTGTTTCCTTAAAATCAAAAGATTATTTTGTTCCTATAGCTTAGAGGGGAACTCTTCCTCTCTTTTGAAGTTCTGCTTTGGAGATTGGATTGTTCATTTCCCATCAATTGCTTGCATATCCAATGCAATGTATTTGTTGTGCATATCTTGCAACAGATGAATTTCCGAATGTACTTTACAAATAATTTACTTACAAGTGGTAACCGACTTTTTATTTTTTTTCTCTCTTAAAGAAAACAAAATAGGTTAATTAATTCCTTATGGTCACAGTCACGTTTGGGGGCCTGTTATGTCGTATTTGTAGCTGATCTGGACAGGACCAAACCGTTGACTATGAGTGTAGGAAAACATGAAATCACCTGATCAGTTACTAGATAAAAAGTTGAAAGGCCATTGATGTATGGGAAGTCTCTTCAAACAGTTAATCATTTTTATAAATAATTTTCCCTTGTATATGGTTTCTTTTGTAGGGTTGTGATGCTTCAGTCTTGATTGCTTCGCCAAATGGGGATGCAGAGAAGGATGCTCCGGACAATCTCTCCCTTGCAGGAGATGGATTTGACACAGTGACAAAGGCCAAGCAGGAAGTGGAAAAACAGTGCCCAGGAGTAGTCTCCTGTGCTGACATTTTGGCTATTGCTACTAGGGATGTCATACACCTGGTAAGGAATGCCCAACTATTTACCTGGAAAGCCAAAATCAGTCCATTTGATGCGTTACACCCACTACAAAAGATTGCATTTTTTCCGATGAAATATTTTCCAAGAATTTCAACAGATTTCCTACTCTCGTTATTTTTCTACAAATTTTCGACAACGAACAAAATGTGATTGTAAAATAGTCAGAAAATCTTTTGGGCATAAAAAGATTTTCATGCCACCAAAATTTTCGATGAAACATTATATATTGAAAAAAGTCAAATTTTTTGAAATGACATGACAAAACTCATATGTATTCTAACTGTTTTATAATTTGATTAAAATCCCAGGCTGGAGGTCCCTCATTCAAGGTAGAATTGGGACGTCGTGATGGCCTTATCTCACTGGCATCCAGGGTAGCTGGAAATCTGCCAGAACCTACGTTCAATCTCGCTCAACTTAACACCATCTTTGCCAAAAACAACCTTACACAAATTGATATGATTGCGCTCTCAGGATGTCACACTGTAGGCTTCTCTCACTGCAATCGCTTTGCAAACCGCTTGTATTCATTTTCTCCGTCGTCCCCTGTTGATCCTGATCTGGATCCTACCTACGCACAGGAGTTAAAGCAAGCCTGCCCTCAGGATGTAGACCCCAGAATTGCCATCAACATGGATCCCGTAACCCCGCAAAAATTTGACAATATGTACTTCCAGAATCTAGTTGCTAAGAAGGGATTGTTCACTTCAGATGAAGTGCTCTTCACCAATCCAGCATCTCAACCAACTGTAATTGATTTTGCTAAGAACCCTGGTGACTTTAATGCAGCCTTCATCACAGCAATGAGGAAGCTTGGAAGGGTGGGAGTTAAGACTGGTCAAGCTGGACAGATAAGGGTAGACTGCACAGCCTTTAATTCTTGAAAGGAAGAACTTGGCATGAAGCCATGGAAATATAATCGTCAATAAGGAGGATTTGTCTTTATGTCTGGAGATCACCTGCAAGGAATTTCTTGTAATCAAAGAATAAACTATAGTGTTCGAACCCTGTCATTCATCTCTGAGTTCTTTGTGCTTGTCTAGTGCAGTAACCAGATGCCATTAATGTTTTGTAAATCATACAATAAAAAAGCAGTAATTGCCATATTATTCTTGGAGGATTAAACTACCTGTACATTTCCAAAATGACCTTAACATTAAACAACAAGATTTCAAGGGAGCAAGGACATGAAACGAGAGAGCCTGCCCACACCGATGCAGGTGAGATCATTGCTTGCCTTAGGGAACTGTGAAATTTCAAGCCATTTCCACCCCAATAAGTAAACTCTTTCCGAGACTTAAGGTAGTAATTGTATATTTGCTAAATCAAAACAAGTATAGTGTATGGAAATTTCGTATTGACAATTATATGACATATATGGAAAAATATGATTTTTTTAAAATTTAAACTTTCAATATACTCTTTAATAATATATATTTTTAAATAAAATATATAATTTTATATTAATTTATTAATAAAAAAATAAAAAAATATTTAATATGTTAAAATCAAAAGAGTGAATTTGATCTTATTTTTAATATATTTTTGTTAAATCTAATCTTAAAGATTGAAATAGTAGTTTTTCATATTTCAATTCAAAAAATAGATAAATAAATAAATGAGTTTTTTTAATTTAAAAAAATCATTAAAAGTATATCATAATATATAATACATTACATTTTCGATATATAATCAAATATGACATAATATATTGATCCGTATCATTTTTAATTAATGTCGTAGCAAATCGTATTATATGTATTGTACAATATTGATAATTATGATTATTGTTACTTGGAAAAAGATTGTATTTGCCCAACACAGTAGAAAGTGATCATAGTTTTAGCTGGAATTACTATTCTATTTGTTTCGTTCTCTCTGACCATTTAAGAGGTTCTAAAACAAAGTTGTATTTACCAATTAGGAATGACCTCCTACTTCCTAGAACGGGATGGTTAAGAAATGAAAACTAAGGAAATATAAAAAAAAGATATGCGAACTATCTGTTCCCAGATACACATTGGCGGAAGAAAAGGACTAATTCTGAAGAAAGGGCTAAAATAATATAGTTGCTTGCTGAATGAATAAATATTTATATACTTAGGCCAAGTAATAAGCAAATCAAGCAACTTGTAACAGAACTAGAAGACTCGTACTTCTCTTCCCATGTTTCCTCTTTATATATGACCATTCTTACATGAACATGGCCTGTGAACTGGCTGAAAGACACAGAATTTTTATAGCCAAGGAAGAAAATGGAGATGAGGAGAGGATTGACATTGTTCATAGTTTTCATAATTCTGCAGAGTGGGGAGGGAAGATTAACTCAAAGTTTCTACGACACTACCTGTCCGCAAGTGGAATCTATAGTAAGAAAGGTGGTGGTAGACAAGGTTAACCAAACCTTCATCGCAGTCCCCGCGACCCTACGATTGTTTTTCCATGACTGCTTTGTTGAGGTAGGTTAGCAAGATCAATCTTTCATCATTTTATATATATATATATATATATATATATATATATATATATATATATATATAACATGTCTATCGTCATGATTGAGATGTTTGATAATTGCCCTTTAGTTGCTTGCTTGTCTACTTAATGCAACGTATTTGTTCTATATAGCTTGCACGAGATGATGTTCTGACTGTTATTCAGAAACGATTTTCTTATATACAAACCGTGGATCTGTTATTTTCCTTTTCTTAAATGAAACAAAATGGTTTAAGTTTAATTAGTCATGGTCATGTTTGGTTGCTGTTATATTGTAGCTGACTTAAATATAACCAAGCCCATTGAGTAGAGCAGCAGCAAATCATCCTTTGCCGTTATCGGATAGTTACATTGCTCTCCCAATCCTTACGACAACTGGTGTGTTTGACATCACTAGCCACAGGCAAAAGAGACACTAGGAAGAACAGTATCGTAGAATCTGTGAAAAAAGAAACAAACAAACTAAGAGGAGATCATCAGAAAGAATAAACTAGTTTATAATTTGCCATTGTATGTGGTTTGCTTTGTAGGGTTGTGATGCATCAATCATGATTGCATCTCCAAATGGGGATGCAGAGAAGGATGCTCCAGACAATCTCTCCCTTGCCGGCGATGGATTTGACACCGTAATAAAGGCCAAGTCAGCGGTGGAAGCAAAATGTCCTGGAGTAGTCTCCTGTGCAGACATTTTGGTTATTGCTGCTAGAGATGTTATACGCCTGGTAAGGAATGTCCGACAGTCTAGCTGAAAGTTAGAACCTGTCTTGAAATACATATCACTATGAAGCAAATCTCATGTTCCCAAGTTGTTTTTCATGTGATTGTAATCTTAGGCTGGAGGTCCTTCATTTAAAATACAATTGGGACGTCGCGACGGCCTGGTATCACAAGCATCAAGAGTAGCAGGAAATCTGCCAGAGCCTAGCTTCAATCTCGCTCAACTCAACACCATTTTTGCCAAAAACAACCTTACACAAACTGATATGATTGCACTCTCAGGAGCTCATACTGTAGGCTTCTCTCATTGCAGTCGCTTTGCAAATCGCTTGTACTCATTTTCTCCATCCTCTCCTGAGGATCCTGATCTGGACCCTACCTACGCACAGCAGTTAAAGGAAGACTGCCCTCAAGATGTTGACCCTAGAATTGCCATCGACATGGATCCTGTAACCCCACAAACTTTTGACAATATGTACTTCAAGAATCTAATTGCGAAGAAGGGCTTGTTTACATCAGATGAGGTGCTCTTTACCAATCCAGCATCTAAACCAACTGTGATGAATTTTGCTCAAAACCAAACAAACTTTAAAGCAGCCTTCATCGTTGCAATGAGGAGGCTTGGAAGGGTGGGAGTTAAGACTGGTAAAGCAGGGGAGATAAGGCTAGACTGCACAACCTTCAACGCTTGAAGGGAAGATATTGGCATGGATTAGGAGCCTCAGTATGTGCATTTGATCACAGAATAAATTTAACCTGGATTCTTTCTTTGTCTTGTTTTTCTGTTTTGTTTTACTGCTGCTGCATTGAGATCACCTTGCAAGGAGATTCTCTCTTCAGCAGACAATAAGTACTCTTTGAAAATAATTAATTCTTTATCATGTCTTTTTCTTCTGGTGCTTGCCATTGCAGTAGTAGCAGACCTCGTTTAACTCGTTTACTTCCTGTCTTTAGTTTCCAATAAAGCATTTCATTAGTTGGCAAAGGGTAAATGCTTGTTTAGCCATGGAAATGGAGAAGAGAAAACAAAAACCATGTGACTTAGAACGGAAATGTTGCTTTAAACACGTGGTTGATGGTTGTATCCATGATTTCTTGTCACACTTATTTGACTTATCTAATTCCTGCAAATGCAATCTTTTCGAGGAATTTAAGTTTATCAAGCAGGTCATTTAGACCTTTATATCTTGTAAATCAAGATTCGAAATATCATTTAAGCACCAAGTCATCATGTCAACTTCATTGGCGTTGCCTCCTACAAGAAAAATTATTAGCAAATTAACAAATAATATACCAGTCCAATTGAAACCGACTTGTCAAACTTTAGGACAGTTCATTTTTTATTTTTTAAGTTTACAGGCAACGTAGTTGAAAGCTATTTTCTATTTTCTTCAAATTTTTTGTAATCGGATGAAATAATAACATGTTTTCTATAAAGATGAGGCAAGCTCATATTTTTTCAATGTCTTTAGAAATGTTAATGGGTAAGGTATTAATTATTTTTGAATATCCTACATTGGGTATCCAATTATTTAATGGGTATCCGAACCCTATAAATACTAGATTAAATTTTAAAATTATTATATGAACTCATATAAAAATATCCTTAGTACTATCTATTTAATAACTAAACTCGATAAATATTCTATTAAAATAAATTTAAAATCAACTTTTATGTATATTAGTACCAAAAATTAAATTAATAAATTAAAATTAATTCATAAAAAATATTCATCTTTAAAATTAAAACAATTAATGAATTGAAATGAGCATTATATTAATCATTAAAAATTTATAAACAAAAATAATATAGACATAACTAAAATTTAATTTTTAAAATTATTGTTTATAATCGGGTTTGGGTAGTGATCACCTTAATGCAACTACCCAAACCCATGACTGGTAGTAGCTTAAACATTAAAATTTAAAATCATATTTAAAATAATTAATAAATTTTAATAAGCATAACACTTTAAGATCACTCTCAAACCCTTGACTGGTAGCAACTTTATTACCCTAACTTTACCCAAGCTCAATTATAAAATTTCTTAATTATATTTAATTGGCGGGTTGAATAATATACGATACTCAGGTATTTGAGCTCTCCAAACAGTATAAGAAGTTCCGAAAAATTCCATGAACAAACCTTATCCAATAATCTCAAAGCGTGAAATGAACACGACACAGCAATCCAGTCGCTAAGCAGCACTTGTTTACATAATATGAGGTGCTCTTTACCAATCGAGCATCTAAACCAACTGTGACTAATTTTACTAAAAACCAAGGTAACTTTAGAGCAGCCTTCATCACAGCAATGAGGAGGCTTGGAAGGGTGGGAGTTAAAGACTGGTAAAGCTGGGGAGATGAAGGTAGACAGCACAACATTCAATTCTTGAAGGGAAGATATTGGCATGGAATAGGAGCCTCACTATGCGCATTTGATCACAAAATACATACAACCTGGGTTCTTCTTTGTCTTGTTTTAACATCTGTTATGTTTTACTGCTGGTATATTGAGATCACCCTGCAAGGAGATTCTCTCTTCAGCAGACAATAAGTATTCATTGAAACGGATTAGGCCTCTATCATGTCCTTGTCTTCTGGTTCTTGTCACTGCAGTCTTTATTTTCCAATAAAGTATATCAATAGCTGGCAAGAGTAAATGCTGGAAATGGAAGAGAGAAAAAATTCATGTGACTTGCAACGGAAATGTTGCTTTCAACACATGGTTGATGGTTGTATCTATTATTTCTTCTCACACTTTTTTTGACTTTTCTCCTTCCTGCAAATGCCATTTTTTCGAGGAATTCATCCTTATCAGACAGATCATTTAGACCTTTATAACCCTATAAATCAAGATTCAAAGTATCATTAAAGCACCAATGCATCATGTCAACTTCAATGGCATTTTTTTAAAGGTAAAATTTAATATTTATTAATAAGAAAGTGTACAGAAAATCAACCTTCTTACCCTGTAGTGATACAGAACCAAGCAAAGAAGGCTAAAAAGACCCCCTTTAAGCTTCATCTGCGTATAACTAAGATGATACAGTGATTGGTGCATGTTACCGTACCTAAAGTGTAGGATTCGACTACCCTTTTTCTCAATTATTAAAAGAAAATTATAAAAAAAAATGATACGTGGCAACTCTGGTTGCACTTAGGATCAAAACAGGTACTTTTTCAAGGGACATCTCGCCTGAACGAGAGAAGTCCACACTCTACAGCCGACAGATATGATTCCAGCCAAGCTACAGTCAGCACCATCAGGTTCAGCTTCCCCACCCCAGAAAATATCCTCTGTACAAAAGGTAGTTGACAAATTCCACCTCCTTCATCAGAAACCGAAATCAGACCCACGCCCTTTGCCAAAAACCTATGATGTTCCTCCCTTAACATTTCAAGAATATTCAAGTGTGTTTATAATGGACGATTACTTGATGCATGCCTCTCGTGCGGGTGATATAGATGTCATGAATGAACTAATTTGGGAGAAAGATGATGTTTTGAAACAGATTGATGAGAAAATGTTCGTAGATTCCCCTTTACACATAACAGCTTGTTCTTGGAAAACTCGTTGTGGAATGGAGATTAAGTTGATGCATTCCTTTGTCAAAAAGTTAAACAAGTTTGGGCCTAACTCCATGCACCTTGTCCTGATAAAGGGACATTTCGAGTTAATCTTTTTATTTCTACATGCTGGTTCTGCTTTTGTTTGTGTCGAAGGAAGTGGGGCTTGCTCCTTTACATTATGCTATCAATCATATAAACATTCATGTCATGGTTAAATTCCTAGTGGTTTGTCCAAAGTCTATTAAAGCTATGACGGTTGATGTGAGATTGTTTTGCACATTGCTGTTCAAATAACATGATAGAGGCTTTTGAAGTTCTGATTGGATGGTTTCAGAGAATCTGCCACAAAGGTGCCTGAAAAAGCCTCTAATATGCTTGTTTAGGCAGCAATGTGCAAAACAGTCTCATCTCGAACAGTCACATTTTCAATAGACTTTGGCAAGCTATTAAAAATTTAACCATGAGATGGGTGTTTTCATACTTGATAAAATAATGTAAAGGAGTATGACGCTCTATTCCTTTGACACGAGCAAGATCAGAATCAGCATATACAAATCAAGACACCAATTCGAAATGTCTATTTATCAGAACAAAGTGCATGGGAATAAGCCAATCTTGTTTAACTTTTTTGCAAAGAAAGGCGTCAAGTTAATCATCTCCATTGCAAAACGAGTTTGCCCAGAAAAAACTGCTATATGTAGAGTAGAATCTACGAATACTTTCTCATCAATCCACCTCATAACATCATTATCCTGCCAAATGAATTTATACTGATTGATTAGAATTTTTTTTTTTTTGGGTTTCTCTCGTTCTTTTTGCTGATGAAAGTTCTGATTTTTATCATCTACCGGTTGATGTGAATTTCCTGGCTGTTCTTCTCTCGGTTTTTTGCTGCATAGGCAAGTTCTGCTCTCCTGCCTTGTGTTTAAGTTTTGAGGCTATCTTGTGCAGATCTTGGTTGTTCCTCTTGGGTGGTCCTTTCTGCTTCTTTTGCACAAGGAATTTTTGCACTTAGGTTTTTGTAGGATGATTGTTGGTCCTTTGGTGTTCTGTTGTTGGGATTTCTTTTGATCTCATCACAACCTGAGTCTCGAGTCTTGCTGTGTACAATTGGTCTCTTGATGCCTTTTGGCTTGATCCTCGCCTTCCTTTGGGCAACTTTAGTAGAACTGTCTTTATATGGAAACCAAATTGCCAATTTAAAAAAAAAAAATTCATATTTACATCACCCACTCAATAGACCTAAATCAAATGAAACCCGAAACTACCACATGCTCATTTGATTGGTGACTCTAAAAGGAAAGAGAAAGAAACATTGAGACAGACTAAAGGATGACAAAATATGTCAGGTTGCCAGGCTCGGTACAAGAAATAATGGAGTCAATTTCTGAAGGTAGATGTTCTTCAGTTGGTAGCTTGGTGCTTCTCTCTTGCAATGCTGGGATTTTCTTGTTGATTCTTTTGCTGAATCCATGGACAGATGGAACTTCTGAAAACATTGAGAGTTCTCTGTCTTCATTCCAGATATTGAGAATAACCAAGCTGGCTCTCAAGTATAAAAAGCCACACAGGAAATGAGGACTCCATACAAAATTTCCAAAAGTGAAAAATGAAAAAGAAAAGAAAGTGTCACTTGCATCGCTTTGAATTAAAGATAGTTTTCTCAAGTAATCACATCTCTTAATGTGCTAAGGTAGGCCAGACATACAGGATAGACTATCATTAAAGCCACAGTACTTTACCTGTGATCAAAACAACCACAATCTACATGATCAAGAGATGCAAGTTTAATCTAGAACACCTCTCGTTGAAAATGTCAAAAAAGTTACATCAACAAAATCAAACTCAGTTCATATAAGAAGTGAGAAAATGTAAAGAACTTGAACACTCAAAGCAGAATCTTTCACAATTAAAGATGGTATCACTAAACTAGATTACGAAGCAAAGAATATAATCTAAACTTGTTTTAGTATTGGAACATGCTCCGCACCAATATCTTTATGGCAATACTATTATCACAAATTTAAGGCAAACACATACAATCTCAGTTTTTGGCAAAAACACCCCCGTTAAATGGATGAAATACTCATGAAAGTTCCTCCTAGTTCTCACCCTAGAAGTCAAGTGCGAGATTTTCCATAAAGGTGGGCATAAACAGGCTTAGTACGATACACAAGTATCATACTTAAAACAGCTGCAACGACACAAAATCCTGACATAATCATGGAAGTCAGAAAGAAGCACACAGAACCTTCACACTTGAGTGGTTCATCCTGGGCAAACATCCCTGAGAAAATCGATCCTGAAACTGGAGGCTGGATATGATGTTGCTGAGCTTGCTTCTCTGCTTCACGGTCATAAATACTGCTAGCAATTACACCTGAGAAGACAAGTGAACCTGCAGGATTTCCCAGCGTGAGGAAATTGTAGAGGGCCCCAAACTTTTTCAAGCCAAACAACTCGGAGGCAGCAGCCGGCACAATTGCCCAGTGGGCACCATAGCCAAGCCCAATCAACAGAGTACCAATGTATATTGCTCCAGGCCATCCCATAGCAAAGAAGACATGACCAACAGACATAACAAGCTGGGCCACAGCAATAGATACTGGCCTTGGATAAGCGTAATCCCTATACAGTGATGTCACAGTAGAAAGGTAAGAAAAATGAGTAAAAATCATTATTAAAGTAAAGTCTATCAGCATCCAGGTGCAAATGATATCAGTCTGTACCTCACAATGATCTCTGAGAAGTAACCTCCACCAACACGACCAAGAAAGTTCCAAATGCTAATCATGGATACAAATATATGAGTGTTATTATACCCTAGAGATTGGCTCATCTGACCAAGATTATCTATCACTGTCAACCCTGATCCTGAACCTAATAGAAGAGAGAAAAATATAAGCCAAAAGTCTGCTTTGATCAAAGCCTGCATTAAGGTAAAGTCTTCCCCTCTATGAGGACCTCTCCTTCTCTTCACCCTCACTGCTCCTTCAGCAGCAGCTTGAAACAGTTTTGCTTGCAATTGAGCAATTCGCTTTTGCCTTTCTGATGCTGGAAGCAAGTCTACTTCCTTGGGTTTCTCGTCTTCAACCTCACTGAATATTACTTCATTAGCATCATGTTCAGATTTTCCTGCTTCTTGTTGCTCTGGCTTTGGTAGAAGAGCCTCTTCTGCTGGATCTCTAGACTCTCCGCAGAAACTCAATATAATGGGAATAGCTATGGGAATGACAAGAAGAACGAACAAAATCACTGTAAAAATTGTGACCAAAATGTGGCTCACATCAACAAGATCTTCCAGAAGCATGACCCCCATCAAGTAAGCAGCCAATAGGAGGCACACACTATAAATAAATGTAAAACTTAAACCATCAGAAGGCCGCACTTGTCTGTGACCTCCAACAGGTCTGATAATGAACATTAGAGCAATAACCACCATTGCTGGGCCAACTGCAACCATGAATATTAAAGACGCGTGATCTGGGAAATTAATCATTGTGTATATCTGAGTCAAAATTGCACCACTCAAACCAGCAAAGCCCTTGAGTATTCCTACCACAGGACCCCTGCTTTTGGGAAAGTTTTGCACACAAGAAACCAGAGCAGCTGTATTGAAGTAGGTTTCACCATTGTTTCCCACAAATATTAAGATGCACATCTGCAAACTGAGATGGGTTAACAATCTGACTGATGTGAGATGCTATATAATATTAAAAATTTCTGAAGATACACAAATTTTTGGACCAAGTTAAAAGGAATAGCTTGAAATGATCTTAGTAACATGTGAAATAAATCAATCACCTTAATTTAGCACCTCAAATCCACATTTGATCTTCCAGATAAAAGAACTAAATAGACTGGTATCCATCTAATAAATTTTCTCCAATAATTCAGGATCAGATCACCTCAAGTCGTTTCTTCAACTGAGCATGGCAATCTTCAACTTTTATCCTAAGTTATGCTTCTTACTTGACATTTTTTGAGATTTTAAAACATTTTTTATGAAAACTGCATGTTTATAAAAACAATATATAAAAAAATGATAATGAACCAGAAAGTGGTGAATCTGAATTCTAAAAGGATTTGATATTAGGACAATCAAATATCATAGATGATGTTGATTGCAAGCTAGCTGGCCTGGACCTGTGATGACAGCCATTATTGGTATAGTTTATATTTGAGGATGCTTACTTAAACCACCAGAAAGACAGAAGCCCCCATTCCCCCTCAAGAGCCTTAAAAGACGAAAGTACTGTGCAACTCAGCCATATCTCTTATTCTCCATTATCAACTACAATAACTGACTACTTATTCCGGCATCTGTCAATTATTTTAGCCTAAGCAGAAGAATGACATGGCAAGAAGTTTGCATACTGTATTTTGTTTTTTCTAATTATAGTTTTTGTTTCAAAAGTTCAACCTACATGTTTTGATACAGTAAGACATTAGGTATAACTAAGAAGAATTATTATATGGATAAGACACAACAATCCACAGAAGTTAGATGGGGAATTAGAGGTTCGTTGCAACCTAGAGGTTCATGAGACAGTCAATAACCAAGAATAGTTAAGTAACCAGCTCATATACAACTGCATCACTAACCAGAATGACTTATCAAATTTTTTGAATGGATAATGACAAGTTTAAGCGTCTTAAAACATCACAACTGCCAGAAATGCTAGGCTGCTGAGCCAAATAATATGTTTTGAAAGGGAAGAAACAGCAGGGGAGAAGGGAATAGGGGGAAAGAACTGCACAACAATAAAACAAAATAAAGAAACTAGTTGATTTGCCAATGTTGTCAGAATAGGCAAACTTAAAACCATTTCACAATCACTACGGCATTGATTCTAATTTTGTAAAATTACAAGCAAAATCTGTTATCAGATGGATATTGGATATTCCTTTTAATCAATTCCTCCAATCATATAACTCAAATGAAACAGAAAAGGAAAAAAGAATCAATCATTAAAATCTTAAAATGATCAAATTATGACTCAACAAAAATGGCTACTGTTCATATGGGGATTAAAAAGACAAAATTTATAAGCAGAAAATATTACCATATGGACCAAAATGCTCAAAAGGAAGAAGAAACAGAGGATCATATCATTTCCAAGCAAACAGAAGAGAAACGGAAGAACTGAAAAAGACTTACAAAGTGACTGAATTAAATCAAGTATTCAACATTATCAACTACCAACCAAGATCAATCAACACAAGAACAAAAACTTCCAGATTTCAGCTGTCTCATTCATGATAATATTACTGATAAAAGAACTTATAAATTGATACTCACAGCCCACAAAGGCAAAACTGAAACTCTCCCAGTAACAATCAACCAAACCCAACCATAACCAACAAGGTTCTGCACAGCACCAACGAGCAAAGCACCCCATAGAGGCAAAATCTCAGACAAGCTCCCAGCTAAGAACCCAACACTATCACCAAGATCTTTAGCCACACCTAACTTTGCAAGCTGCCTTTGATTATAATTCAAAGAACTCTTTATCACAGGTGATATGCTACCAAACAAATACCCAATCCCAGCACAAGATTGTATCCACATTGCGGCCACAAAAACCAGCCATCTGTTATTCACAAAAGCCTGGAACCTTTCTTTCAATCTTACCATTCTGCAATTCTTCAA
The DNA here is from genome assembly GCF_002168275.2 of Theobroma umbraticum. Classification (NCBI taxonomy): domain Eukaryota; kingdom Viridiplantae; phylum Streptophyta; class Magnoliopsida; order Malvales; family Malvaceae; genus Theobroma; species Theobroma umbraticum. Next base: position 1,798,733 of record NW_018397279.1, read on the forward strand.
AAAACCACCAAAAAACAGAAGGAAGGTGCTCTTGATTGAGGTATTGGCTTCTGTTCTCTATCCAAGTTGAAAAATTATGGATTTTTAACAAAGACAGATCTTTTTTTAAAGAAGAAAACTTTGTGGGCTCAATACATTTATATGCAAAAGAACGAAAGAGAAAGGTGAAGGATAATGATTTCGATGTGGGTGTTTCTTCGGTACATAATTCAACATGGCTACTGGCTGGTGCTGGCATTTTGCATAATTTTATTCTAAAATCCCGTGAATTTAGGGCTATTGTTCCAGATATTTACAGGAAATGCCACTGTGGTAAAGTGGAGGATGATGAGAAAATTTTGACATTGGTTTGATGCCTCATTGCTACCATAATATCTTCAAGAGACCACGTTGGGAACTGTTTGATTCTTTCTATAGCAGTTTCTGTTTGATTTTCTTGTTCTTCTATTGAGGGTCTGGGTGTGTGACATGTGGTATATTTGGAAAACAGATGGTTGAGATTAGCTCCTGTGTAACCATTTTTCTTTTTCTCCTAAACTTTTCACTGTCACAACAGGAAAAGCACAACAATAATACAACAGGGCAACCTTTGTGGCTTAAATTATAATAAAATTTAAAGTTATATGTGTTTTAAAATTAAATTTTTACATTTTTATCATATTTAATTAATTTTTTATTTATATTATATCGTATGAGCAATGAGCGTTTATAGCATATAATTACTCTGTGGCTTCTATTATATATGGGATTGGAATCTTGCTTTTTTCCTTCCTTGAACAACATATTAAGAAAGTATTGCATAAAGGGATCTCGTGTCTTTGGCAAAATGATGCTTTCCCAACATTCCTCATATGGGTGGGATTAAGCAATTCTCTTTTATCATTGCATTAGAGAATTAGAGAATCCAATTTTTGTGCACTTTATTCTAATTGAGTTGTCTTTATTTTTTGGATATATATTATATGCTATAATGCAATTTTTTATTTAGATTATTAATTATAAATATGCTTTTTATTTTTCTTTTTCTTTTTTTTAATATAATGGTATTGTTAATTTTTTAAAACCAACATTTAACTTAAAATCAATTGATTATAAGCAAATAAAACTTTTGTTATACTTAAATTCTCAAAATATCTCTAATGTAAGTTACATGAGATTCTTTTTATCATTGTTTCAATTTTTTTTTTAATGTGTAGGACAATAGATTTATCAAGTGAAAGAAATCATGAAGAGATATAAAGAGAGTCAATGAACGAGGACAACGTTTGCTCTAATATCATATCGAGGATGCCTTTTCAATATAAAATTAATTGATAATAAATGAATAGAACCTTGATAAGTATATCTTCCAAACAAATAGCGCCAGCCGAATTAAGGTACAAAGAAAAGGAAAAAGAAGAATCTTTTACCCTTTCTTGTATCTTCTATCTTATTGGAAAGCAGAAATGCCCTCCAACCAAAATGGCCATAGCTTTTAACTAGGATGTCCTTTGAAAACCCCAGCAATTCTGAGAGGGATATGACAGAAGATGCTATGTCTCTGCTGCTTAAAGAGGGTATTTTCCATTGCCTGTGAGGCATGAATTCATCTATTAGTGTCGGTTTCAATAGTCAATGAAACTTTTTCTAATCCAGCTTTCACCATTTTATCACCTAACTTGCTAATAAAATTAGTCCCAAAATTAAATAAAAAAAAACCTAATCAGATTCAAATATAATTTTTTATTTTTTATTTTTTGTTTTGTCTGTCACCCTCAAAATGATGAAAGTAGAAAATGAACATCTTAGTGCATAGGGCAAGCAAAAATAATGAAACAAAAATTATTGATTCCATGAATCACATGGCAATGGTGATTTCTCTTCTTTTATTATTATTTTTTTTTTGTTTTTGCTTCTGTACTTTTCTTTGTCTAGGTTTGAATAAAGTTAGAACCATGAACCTTGACTGATTAAAAATCCCATGTGATTTTCAAGTCCATAAATTCAATAACTTTGTCCTAAGTGTGACCCCAGCACGGTTCATGGCAGGAACTTTGTCAATTAAGGTAGGTATTCTGGATATTTAGATGTTAAGATTGTGGAGTTCAGAATGCTTCAGCATGATCATATATTTAAGAAAAGATTTTAATAATTATTATGATAAGTTTGACTTTGATTGTATTTTTCCCGATATTACTGTTAAAAGTCTTTTTAATTGCAACCTCTTTATTTTGTTAATAGCGTATTTATGAATTTAATTGTACCATATAAATTTTTAACAGTATTCTAAATAAAATGCAGTTGTAAAGATTGCATATACACCAAAAAAGCGTAATTAAAATTCAAATTTATTGCAATGCAATCAAAGAAATGAATTTCTAATAAAAGCAAAGATGCCAATATCCAAGCTTTGCTAAACTTTTGTGCAGAGTCTAACGATCTTTTTATATATTTAATATATCTGAGCAACATCCCTCGATATTTATTTCGATCATATACTATAAAATAATGCCGATTTAAGCTTTGTAATAATCGTCCTTTTGTCCATACAAACAATAAAATACCCTCGTGGGAAACATTTTGAGATACCAAGCGATGACAGGTGATGTATGAGGACCCCAGGAGTTTCCATCGTTTTGTAGGTACTGTCAAAGGCATGGGGGCCAGGGGCAAATAGATTACTACCAAAATCAATGTCCCGGATGGGAAGGCAGCAAGCTCTTCTGTTGCTTCAATTTGGCTCTCTCTTGTAGATAACTCTTGCAACCAAGAGTTTGTGTTTGAAAAATACACGTGTTGTGGTTTGAGACACTGTCGATAAATGGCTTTTCTAGCAGCAAACAGCCAGATGCCTCCAAAGGTAGGCAATCTACCTTCTTATCCATCCAGACTAAGCTAAGGGATTTCCTTCTTATCCATCCTGACATTGAATTTGCAATTTTAAGGTACTCTAGACTGATCCTGTAATTGAATATTGACACCAGTGCTAAAAATGTGTGTACATATATATGCTTTCCAGTACAATTTTAGAAAACTAGCTCAAATCCAAGTCGTATCTACTTCCCTTATCGCTAAGCATAAAGCATTTCAGTTATATCAACACTAAACTTTGCTAAAGATATTTGCAGAAGTGTTGGATTCTCTTAAGAGTACGAACAAAATCAACCGTTCCTACCATCATCTTTAACCTGTTTATTTTACTGAAAATTCTCCATTTATCGCATGATTTTAAGCTCGTGTTACGTTCCAGGATATATATGGCTACTGATTCTATTTGACTGATGAGCTTTTTTGCTTGTGCATTAGCTTGTCAGAACTTTGTATTTGTAGTACTAGTTAGTTGTGAGGTTTCTTGACGCTTTTTTTTGTGTTCAAACCATTAATTTTCATAATTTGGTAATTTTGTCTGTCAAAAGCACTTGTATTTCTGCTATAATATGGCAATAATTTGCATCAATCAGTCGTTTGACTCGGTGTTCTTCAACGAGTTTGGGAGGTGATTCGACATCAGTTTTGAACAAAAAGGAAATTTGATTTCCTCAGTTTTGATTAATTTTCTAGAAATAAAAACATTGTCCTGATCATGTCTAACTTGTTTCGGCACGTTCCTCCATGCTCACAACACATGTTTGATACCTGAAATTTATATAATTCTTGCTGCGTACTTCAATCCCTCGTGAACAGTTTAAAGACAAATCTTGATCAGGTAATCTAGCTAATAAAATATATTATATATACGTTTTCTCTTCCCACCAACCCACTACAAAATCTAAAACCGATTTTCTGCGAATCAAAAGCAAAAAAATAAAGAAAAGGGTCATCATTGATTCAATATTTGAGCTTGTAATATGGACAATCAGGGAGGAATATGCCTCTTTGCACAACTAAGATATAAGATCTGGATATTTTTTGAATGATTGTGCTTTTGGATTCTTTCTTTCAATACAAAAGAAATAGTGTTAATACTGGAGTGTTTGATTTATTAGTTGATATATTAATTTTATATTTTAAGAAATAGAATTCGATTTCTCTTTCCCAAAATCTAAAAATTAAAGATATAATGTTAGAAATGTTCTTTATCAAGCTTACATTAGTAAATTTCATTTATACTTGTTATGATTTTAATTTTTCTTACATGATATCTTGTGATTTCTTTTCTTTAATTAGCATTTTGTAAATATCTTTTTTTCAAGTAGTACCTTGTAAATAATTTTTATTCTCATAAGAAATTAGACTATTAAATTTGCCTAATAAAATTATTAAAATATTTATATATTTTTCACAAAATTAATAATCTAATTCTTTATGAAAATAGAAATTATTCACATAATGTTAATTGATTAAAAAAACACAAAATGGCATCTAAGAAAAATTAATAAAAAAAACCATGTCTAGCATTTTGATTTTGATCTGTGTTGATTTTGACCCACCAGGCTGGGGGAGGTTGGGATCTCCCTTTCAAGACTTGCTTTTGTTTTTGTGGTACCACTTGAGAGATAGGACTAGCTGAAAAAACTAGTCATATTATCACAAAACTCCAAAAGTGTAGAAACTAAAAGGATTTTGAGAACTGATCACATCAGGATGAATGTATAGCATGGGACTTAATCAAATAAAACATCATGGCTAGCTTTTGTCCTTAGCCAAAACGAAGATTACAAGCTAACCTAACTTTATTTTACATCGTAAAATATTTTGATTATAGATGTTTTATACATGGTGATAACACGAAGTTGTCATGAATGATGTATAATTTTTTATCTTAATGTAATTATTTTATCGACAAGTGCATTGTGTGTAGACATGTTTTGGATGGTCATTCATATTTGAAACGTTCTTTTAATTTTTGTTTTTTATATTTGTGTGTAGACATATTTTTTAATCATCTGTTATTTTATGATTTTCAATTGAACTTCTTTGATTGAGAAAATAAATGAATAAATTATCTTGATTATTGATTTTAAAGCATTAAAATTTAGAAAGGACACAAGTAGTTGATCAATAATTGCTAGGGATGAAGTCGGGGAAAATGGAAATTGACATTTTGTACATTTAGCAAAACATTTTCTTGTTAAATATTGATGATCTTAATGACTGAAGGTTTACAACTCTTTAATAATTTCAAGCTGTAGCAATTCTAGGATTGGTGTGGCTGAAAGTGTTTGCAGATATATGATGATACTTTGGTGCAATTTGTATAGGCAAGTTGCAATGATAGGTAATAATTCTGGTCTTTGTCTCTTCAACAAGATGTTAAAATAAATGACATGACATTTGGGTCTTGGGAAAAGAAAATGACATTGGGTAATTTGTTCTTTGAATGTTTATTCATAGTAGTGTTGTAACCTGTAAACATGCTCCTCCAACTTGTAGCAAGGCTACAAATTAAATAGAAAAAAAAAGAAAGAGAGAGGAAAACATATAATTAAAGGAAATATTTTGCAAGCTCAAATGCTAGTTATCCCTTCACTATGCCTAAAGCATTAAATAGAAAAAAAAATGATTCATGACAGAGTTGCTATGAAGCTTGCTAAAGGAATGCATGTCAGTAGTATATGTGTTGTATTTAATTAATTTATTTATTTATTGAAAATTGACGAAAAAAATTTGAATTATATTTTTTAAATAAAAAAATTATGTATTAACTAATTAATTAAATACTCGAATATATATTTGAATTGATTTTATGTTCAGATTGATGAATGAACCTGGTTATCTATTACCAAATATGGATTTTTGGGTTAAATACTTTTAACATGGTGTCAAATTTATGATTCTACCAATCTTCTGTATCAAAAGGAAAAGAGATTAATGATCTTACTTTTAGTTGCTGACCCATTGAACATGTCAGCCAATTGCTTGAAGCCTTTTCACAAGGCTTTGATTTGAGAGCTCATATGTGGCTTTAGGCAATCTACATATGAAAGTAGTTTTTTTCTCTTTCATTTGGGTTTATATCAAATAATCATAAAAGTGAGACAAAAATTTAAATATTAATTTAAGGCACTACAGCAAATTAAATTTGATCTTTGACTGTATTATTTCAATGGTGTTGTTAAAAGTCTTTTTAACTTAAATCAATTCCTTTTACCTTTTAACGACACTTTTACAAAAAAAATTGACCGTATCATATAAAATTTTGACAACGTTTGAAAAAAACAAAATCGTAAAAGTTGTATATATTAGTGATAGTTATACTTTATTTATTATTATCAAAAGTAAAAACAGTACAACTAAAATTTTAAATAACAACATTTTTACGGTTTTCGTCACGTAAAAAATATATGTTGAACTAAATAAATATAGTTAAAGCCCAAATTTATTATAATAGGTCAAATCTTAAATTAAAAATAACTTTGAGAGTAAATAAGTAAAAATAATAGTTTGCTTACATATGGTAAGGACAAGAGTATCAATCACAAGACATTACAAACCATCAATATTAAATAAAGTATGGGGATTGAATTTTGTAAACCAAAGAGGAAACAATGGGCAAAAAACAAAACATAAATGAAGTTTGATATGAACACTCCACAAAGGGTTGAATTATTAGATTTATTTAGTCTTTTGTATCAAACATATATGCGCCATTGTAGCGTCCTTTTTTTATTTTTTGAAAAGCGCGATTGTAGCATCCTTGTCAGTCTATCCATGTTGGTAAGACAAGATCTTCACTCAACCTTATATTTTACAATCCGCTCATCACCATGAAAGTCGATATGTCCGAGTGGTTAAGGAGACAGACTTGAAATCTGTTGGGCATGCCCGCGCAGGTTCGAACCCTGCTGTCGACGTATCAGTTTTTGATTTTCAGTGGTCAATATGCCCATCTTTTTAGGGCCCAGAGTACAGCCCAGCCACCACACTTATGGGCTGTAGCCAGTCCAGTATTTCACATATGGACAATGTGGATGGGCCTTGTTGACAGTGACTTGCTTTTACTCGGTTAGCTGTTGGGGTGCCGATGCACATTGGATCATATTCCGCCAGCAAACATCCCTCTCCGTTTTAAGATAGAAATGGACAAGTTTCTTATGTTTGTGATTTGGTGTATCATTTTTCTGAAGCAAAGTTGTGAGTATTAACTTCAGAATATGGAGGTTTATCATATGATTTTACATCCTATTGATGTTTGTTTAATTTATTGATTAAAGTTATGCAATGAGTGGCAGTCTTCTCTCCATTTTCTTACTGAACTCACTCATCTATATGCTAAAATCCAAATTGGGAAAACCCCAACTTCTTGACATAACAAATATCAGCAGGGTCCTGGCTAGTGGCACTCCTCTGATCATCCTGCAAATTTACCTTTTGCTTCCTTCTCGAGGTTACTTGATCTGCAATTCTGGAATTATAGTTATTCTGGTTTGCTTCATATATATGCGGTTAAATAACTCACTTTGTCTTCTATTCCCTTTTGCCTTGCTAAAAGAATGCATCTTTTTGATAACATAAGCCCACAACACCAGTTGCAGTCCAAACAAAATGGCACAAATAATAAAATTGTGAAAATTATATGTTACGGATTGTGATTCCTCATCTCACATCATATGTAAATATGATATCAGTATTAGTAACTTAAATTTAAGCAAACTTTAGAAAATCACATGATTCAAGCTTGAAACAAAAGAATTCGGCTAACACCATTGGGTATCTTGCCCCCCACAATCCATCTCTTGCAAATAGTCACTAAGCTAATTGGATTTGCGACCAAAGCATCCTCAATTATACTATCGAAGCTTAAATTATTGATCAAGTGGATAAAAGTAATCCTAGGATGTCAAGAAGGCTAACCATATATACTTTATCCTGGCCGTGGCGTGATCATGGAGATATACCCATATAAGCTCTGGCCCAGAATACTGATCTTATAAGTAATCAAAAGGGGATACCTGAACACCACTATTCCAGGAAGCTTCTTGCAACAAATCTAAAACCTCTGAAGATTCTCACTCCAATGGATAAATTTTGAATCCAGACATAAAAATCAACCGAATTAATCCATTACAGAACTTCTTGTAACATCCGCTCATGGACAAAAAATGTACTTGAGAGTGCTAAGGGAAGTTCAATTATGAAAACAGATTTGCCCGTTGGGATTGATTATTGGGTCACATCAAATTTGCTCAGAAAAGAACAAGCAATGCACAATTGTCTACACATTGAGTGTTGAAGGCGAAGTTTCCTTTCCACCGAAGTGCATGTGATAGCTTGATTCGCTAATCTTCACTTTTCCTAGTCATCAAACCCTTTGTCTCTTCTTCCTAAAGCAAAACACCTCCTTTATAATCATCTTTTTCATTTTTTTTCCATCTCCATCTCCATCTCCACCTCCACTCCTTATATTCATTATAGATCAGATTACCACCAACTAATATACGTTGAGGGTTCTGGTGTTGCTGAGAGCAAGAGAAAGGGAGAGGAGGAAAGATGTCTGATTGGGGGCCGGTATTCGTGGCAGTGGTGTTGTTCATACTGCTAACACCGGGGCTGCTGATTCAGGTTCCAGGAAAATCCCGGTTCATAGAGTTTGGCAACTTTCAGACCAGTGGTTTATCCATCCTGGTGCATTCTATAATTTACTTTGCACTCATCTGTATCTTCCTCTTAGCTGTCGGTGTGCACATGTATGTTGGTTCATAGCTGACAAAGCAAGAACCCATTATTTTTAGACACTAAGTTTGTGGATTGGTATGTAATTCAATTTCTGTCGTTTTCATCTGTGTCTTTTTTGAAACAAAGTTCCTATACAGTTATTTTTGTTGGTCATTTAGTTTTTTACTTCACATTTACCGTCCAAATTTGAGAATAAATGTTTTGATTCTGGTGAGTGGATCCACTTGTTTCTTACTCATGGTTACCTGATTCCTTTTAGCCTTATCTTATTCTATATCTACTAAACTAATCTACAGCTAACTTAGTAACCAGATGAACATTCAACAATCATTGGCTAATGGCTTGAGAAGTGGGGCTGGAGTCGTTAGACCTCATTTTTTGCCCCTTTGTATGAATTAATTGGCTGATTTGACGTGAGAAAGCCCAATGAAAATGGTAGGTTTATATAGCTTTCCTCTTTCCTAGTTCAAATGATTACTGTGCTCAAAACAGGGCATTTCCCTGTAATTGCTTAGGTTCTTTAAGATTAAGCAAAGAATTCTGAAGCTCATGTTCAAATTGACAGGTTTCTATGTTATCAAAATTTTTGCATACCCTTTCTAGTTATGATTTGTTTATGGTGGAAGCTAGCAAATGGTGATACCGATATGTATTTCTATCAGTAATTTCATGTATAAGCTCCAAATTTAGGCTTCAGGTGGATCATCAGTTATGTTGACAATCTCACCTTTTGATGCTTGATCAGCAGTTCATGGAATATCAGAATCTGAAACTAGGCTTTGATGCATTTATAGACAAATAAAATGATTGTAGAGTAAAAACATGCATAAATGGCTATTTGTCAGTTTAACATGCAATAGTGGAAGCCGTATGGTGCCAGAGAAATGAACTGAAGCTGTTAATTTTATCACCGGCTCCTGGTTATCTCCTGTCATTCTTAGCAAGTTCAGAATGAAAGAAATGTTGTTAACAGAGAACATCTGCTCAGATAACTGCACTGATCATAGCAAAGTGTTTCATTTCTTCTTAAAAATTCACTACTTCCAACAAAACTACAAAAGCTAACGAACCCTACCGATTTCTTTTGTTTCATCGGTGACTGCAAGATTTTCATGGGATCATACAGGAAATTAGAACTAAGAAACAAGACACTACAAAATGAAAATCTGATCCTGTCAAGTAGAGAGAGTGCCTGGCACAGCTTCTTGAGCCACCCTTTTGTTCTTAGACATAGAGGTGGATATGAAGAACGACAAGAAACAGGATCAGGAACAAAGCATAGAGAACTGCATGCACAAATATGGCTGCCACACTGGTCTTCATGTTCATAAAATCAATGGGTTGATTCTTCCCAGGGATTTGCAGGACTAACCCTGGTGACAGAAATGCAAACAACGCTGCAGCTATGAGGGGAGCAGCCCAATCATTCATTCTATATGGCTTTCAAAAATGTCCCCAACCTTCTGTTTATGCAGCTCCTTGGGACTCAAACCTCCGAAGTTAATAGAAAAAGGAGGAATCAAGCAGGCTTTGGATGCTTATTTCATGGTTTCTTCAAGTCACTTATGGAGAGAATAGGAATCCCACAAAGCTAAAAACAAGAACTCTCAATTATTCCACTTTATGCTTTTAATCTTTTAAAATCTCTTGCTTTTGTTGGATAAGGCAAGGCATAATTGTCCTGTTGATGTCAATCCCACAGGCCCTCCACAATCAACTGCAGTGCACCATGTATCTGTTGGTGCTTGATGCTCCAGGATCACCGTCCATTTCAGGATTAGTGTTTGATAACACTACAAGCTTTTACAAAAGAAGGTGAGAGGTACTGGACTAGCCAATCAATTCACAGAAATGGCCTGAGAGAACCTAAGATACACACTACTTTTTCCATTGCTCCTTTTTATCTTCTTCCTTTTCATGCCTTTGATTATAAAAATTTGAGGCTTTGACAAGAAACAACCTACTCCCATCCCATCCCCATTTCCTGCAGAAAAGTGAGAAACAATTTATAAATATATTCCAAGCATATCACTCTATTGCTCCTATTGATTTCAATGGTCGAAATGTTTTGATTTTTTTTGTTATAATAACATGGGAAGCATTCTTCAAAAAATTAGTTAACTATCTACATATTCTTTTATGTTATATGCTTCTTTATTTTAAAATATCTAAAAATGCAAAGTACATAAAAACCCTCCTTACATAGAGGTGGCAATCGGATTCGGAAGGGAACAAGCCATCTCGAGTTAGATTATTTCAAGTTCGAATGTTCTGAGTTCAGATTAAATTAAAACTAATAATTAATCTTTTTTATTTTTTATTTTATTTTCCAATTATTATAATTTTAAATCAAATCAATCATGAGTTCTAGTTATTTTGAATTTAAATCATTTTAAAATCAAATTTTTTCGGGTATAAATTATCTCATATTCAAATCATTTTAAATTTGAATTTGTTTTTGTCAATAATTTATTTTACCGCCTCATTATCCCCCCTAATCCTAATCTCATTTGCACTAATCAAACTTGGACAAATTTAATCTAAAAGTCAGAGTTAGATCACTCGGAGCAAGGAGCCAAGCACTTATCCCGGACACGAACAAAGCCCTGGCCCCATGCCCATATGCAACTCTCTTGTCTTTCTTGTGCTCACAAATGGCCCCACTTCCCAACTGTCCCTTTCAACCTTAAAAGTCTCCTTAACTTAACCCATCTTCTTCGCTTCCATCCCATCTTCTTCTTCCACAGTTTAGGCTTACCCAGAACAATCTAGTAGTAGTAATTTCACTTTTCTCTGGGAAGAAAAAAGGAACTTTTTTAACTCAGGTCTAGTTAAGTTCAGTTAAGTCAGGAAAATTTCTTGTAATGGCGGATTGGGCTCCTGTACTTGTTGGGGTGGTGCTATTTGTGTTGTTATCGCCAGGACTTCTGTTTTCGTTTCCAGGGAACAGCAAGCAGCTGGAGTTTGGGAGCATGAAAACTAATGGCAAGGCCATTGCTATCCACACTCTTCTCTTCTTTGCCATCTATGCTGTTTTGATCCTGGCTGTCCATCTCCATATCTACACCGGCTGAGCCTGGTGGCACTTCTCTGTCGGTGAGAGTCTTGTTTTCGGTGTCTCTATTCAAGATCTATGTTGGGTTTTATATGGTTAGACTTTGTATTACCTTGATTTTTTTTCCTTGGACCAATGAAGTTTGTGGCACAGATCTTTATCTGGCAAAGTTGACCTTTTTTGTCAGAAAAATACAATCTTTTTTCCTCACTTTCAAGAGAAGGGCTTTAAGTTCTTTGTCCAATTTTTTAACCTTGACCATCTGAATTAATTAAACCCTGGGGATTTGTCACTGTTGCTATTGCATTCGAAAATATTTGCTGGTAATTTGTCAGATTATGTTTAGCTATTGCTTCATTTAGCTTGGATGCTGGAATATAGAGCTCTTCTGTTATTGGGAAAAGCTATTTTTTTTTTATTTAGCTTGGACGCTGGAATGCATAGCTCTTCTAGTATTTGGAAAGCTATCAGTAATTATAAGAAAAAACCTGGCGGATTTTAAGGTCATAGGGGTAATCTGGCTTCTGAATCTATTCTTGGTTTTGCAAGTGATGTCTTTGTCAACACTGTCAAAGGCTATCTCATAGAACTAACTAATACAGCATTTTCATTTGGCTAGAATCAGTAAAGAAGCTCATAGAAATAGAGTAGATGCTGAAAGTTTTATGGGATTAGAGGGCAGAGTGGAAGATCTAGCTCATATGACCATCATCCATCAGTCAATCTTCTTTAAAATGGTCTTTCATAGTGCCTTAAAGAGTAAGATTAGCCCAAGTGATTAAATTTCATAAAAAATCAGACCATCTTCTCAAGAAATAGCTTCATTATTGTACAATTCAATATCTCTCTTGCAAACAACAAATGAACAAAGTAGTAACAAAAGAAAACAAATAAAGGAAAAAGGAAATTAGATTGGCAATAGGTAAGAAGGTATATGAAACATGAGCTCCATCTAAGGAAAACAAATGAAGAGCCAAAGGAAAAGAAAAAGGCTACCCTTTTCTGGGGAGTTTGGATCAGTTAACATGTATGTGAATACCAATTGCAATGATCAAGATGGTGATTATGCAGAAGTATATTACAGCATGAACCAGGATGGCTATCCCACTTGTGCACATGTTACCAAACTCGATCACTCTAGTCCTCGATGGCAGCTGGAACAGCAACCCCGGTGACAAAAGGATGAATAAAACCACTGCAACAATGACCGGTCCCCAATCTGCACTCATTTCGCTCTATCGTTCTTTCCCCCTTTCTTTCTCTAATTCACTCTTGAAGCCAAGGTTTTGAATGTTTGAGAACTTCTCTTCCAGAACAAATTGGAAAGTGAAGAGGTGTACATTCTATTATGTAGGCGAAATGGAACTAATTTTCTTGGTGGCGAAGCAGGGGGGTGATGCTAAACTTAGTGAGAAAGATGAGAATTGAGTTTAAAGGGGAGGTAAGGTATGTACATGTTAGTGGGTTTGCTTTATGGAGAACGAAACAATCTCCTTTTCTTCCATTAGCGTCTAATAATTGTTTCATTTGGAGAATTCTTTTAGCTTGCTTTATTGCTTTATTAAAGATACAATAAAAGAAATAAATGGAAAAGCAGCGGCATGTGTAAAGTTGAGCTCTTTGCTTGGAAATCTTGTTTGCTTGTGACTTAATGTAACATCTAAAAAGGTGTATAGGGTGTGCCAGGTTAATGCGTGTTAAGCAATTTCAAGGCTAAGAAAACTGATGCAGGGAGACAATTTGGTAAAGGACAATTAAGGACAAACTGCTAAGGGCATCCTTCTTGATTCTTGACTCAGTTATTTCTTTTATCTTTCATCTAACTGATGAAATTGAATGATTCTGACACACACGATTCTTTCTGGTACTTCTCTTAATGAAACACAGGTAGAGACTGAATTACTTGGAGTTGTTGTCAAATGAAAATGATACTTAATATCTATCAGCAAGCCCAAACTTACAGATAGATGCTAAACATAACCAGCACCTGGTGATTGAGGACACCCTCCACATTTATTTATATATTTATTGTTTTTGAAAAGCCCCTCCACATTTATTTAAAGGGGTACAAGTATTGATTGAGGATCTTGCCAAAGATCATACAGCCGGACAGAATTACTAATGATTGGGAAGAACATTACCAAATTTGAAAAGGCTAGTGGTATGCTCTGCAAGATAAAGTGAAACTTTGAAAATGAGAGAGAAAATACTGAAAAGACGAAGAATCCTGTATCGGAAAAGCACTTCTAGCCAGTATGACCTAAAGAGGCCACGACTGTCTGTAAATAAAGCTTGTACAATGTTATTTGTAGACTTACATGGGGCCAAGAAGCATGAAAAATCAGAAGTTTCAAACCAATTACTTCAGATATAATTCCAGTCCTCATTCTTATCTGTGTTAAAGTTGCAGATAGCGCCTAGCAGCCTTGGCCCTCAGCTAGAGGAGAAATGTTTTTTTATTTTTTGCAAAAAAGAAAAAGAAAAAAAAATGCTTCTGTGCATTTGGACTAGGCCATGGCCCATGGGAAACAACTAGACCAAGCTTAAGCAAGTATTTCTTCACTAATATTTTATTTGACACCTTCATAGTGAATCTGATATAATGTTCCATTGGAATTTTTCTCTGTTGTAAATTGTAATTGAGTAATTCTCCAAAACATATCTTTAAACTGTTACTTTTACCAGATAAACTATTTCACTATGTTTCCTTTTATATTTGTGATAAGGCTAGCTTATCTTTCCACTATGATAATGCAAGAACTATTGGTAATTATAAGCACTTTTTGCCTCAACCAAAAAGGAAAAGAACCAAGAAGTCTGCAGAGGAATTCAAGTTATAGTCCAATTCAAATGTACAAGGGATTTGGATCATCTCCCGTACATTCAATATTCCCAACAGTTTTCTTATTTTAATTCGTTATGTTTTCCCCTCTTAACAAAACCGTTCCGTTAAAATAAGAGAGAGATGGTTAACCGTTCCTTGTGGTGTATTTTGGATATGTTTAGCTGCTTGGAAGCTTGGAGAAATCATACATTTCAAAGAAGGAAATGACAATGCAATACTAGTAGAAATCACTTCAGCTATTGGTCATGTGGCCGATGGCCATTTTGATGGTGTGATCACTGTTACAACTTGCATGTATTTGATGGTTCTTGTCAAGAAAAGGCTAAGGGTTGCACCAGAACTGGCTTCTTCACCGGTAGCTCAGCCAGTAGAGGCGCCAGAGGTCTAGGCAAGAGTTAATTATCAAGATTAACTAGACTGGATCATGATCATTTTCCAGTTTGGCAATGTGATTCTGCTGTTGGTTTTGTGAAATGTGGTAAAGGATGAAGGCTTTGGTTGTCATTTTTCCCTCCGCTTATCTCTAACTTACCTGTGATTTGTTCAAATCTCGATTTAATTTTTTTTTTTTTGTTATTGCGTGATTAGTGTAGCAACCCATCTTATATCTGATGTTGAAGTAATTGTTAAAACTTATACAAT
The DNA here is from genome assembly GCF_002168275.2 of Theobroma umbraticum. Lineage (NCBI taxonomy): Eukaryota > Viridiplantae > Streptophyta > Magnoliopsida > Malvales > Malvaceae > Theobroma > Theobroma umbraticum. Next base: position 1,813,870 of record NW_018397279.1, read on the forward strand.
AGTCTAAGCTAATCACTATTAGAAATGGCAAGAGCAGGTCTTTCACATAATTTACCTGTAACTTTTTTATCTCCCAAATCAAAACTTGCAGGCTTGGGGTTATAAGAAAATTGTCACCAAGTTACAAAATTAGCTATTTAGTTAGCAGGGTCAAACAATGAGATTTTGGGGAGCCAAAATAGAGATTTCGGCTCTCAGATTATGAAAAAACATACCTGTTTTACCTTGATCCTCGGAGACTAAACCCCTGCCTGCCAACACCCTTAGCTTCGCCTCCACCGTTACGTTTGCAGAAAATGTAAAATAAAATAAGGGAAAAAGTTAGGAGAAGTTCTTTACATGAATTTTGTTTGGTTTTTTCTAAATAGTCATGCAGTGTCTTGGAAATTGTTTATTCAGCATTAACTAGGTTTGATTTTCAAAATTAATGAAGTTTAGTTTCATAACCACCAGAGAGCTGGTCATCAATTGTGGATACAGGGTCTAGAGGGAACAGAGTCATTGTCCTGAAAGATGGACAAGTCCACGTCTGAGATTCTTTTTCCCTGGAGTGCAACAGCTCTGCTAATCCTCCCGGCCATCTGGAGTCTGTCTTGCATTTGCTTTCGTAATTCTAACAAATTGTATCTTGAAACACAATCTTTTACATTGTAGTTTTCTTGTTCAAAAGTACTACCCGGATTCTATAACCCATGTCAGGTTTTGTTTTCACAAAGGCTGACGGATTAGCAGATGGAAGAGTCATGCTTGCAACATTTGCTATATATTTTGCAATTTTTGCTGCTTGGAGGCTTGGGAAGATCCTACTTTTGATTGCAAGATCATCGCACATAAAGGGAGCCCAGGAAAAAGCAAATGACATAAGATATCAGATTGGTTACGATGCTGTCATGGCAGTTACTTTCCTCATTGGCATCGTTGTGTGTTACATGATTTTTATTTTCAGGGTTGTACTACCAACCGTAAGAAGAGGGTTGTACCAGATTAAGCTTCTTCTCTACCAGTAGGGCAGCCAGTATCCAGGTCTTAGGCAGAAACTAGAATCACTTTTTCTCTTATCTGATCATTGACAATATGTAGAAAGGGAGATAAACCCAACTCCTTAAAGCACGAGTTGAGAAAAAGCTTTGATTTCTGCTAATACATTCAAACAAAAACACATTAAGTAAACCAAATAAGTTAAAACAACAAGATTTTTCAAGAGCACATTGACTTTTATATCTTTGGAGTGTGCTCATTCAAGCAACAGCCGTCCAAACAAGGACATGATGCCATACTAGGCCGTCCAGGGTTTGTTGCTTTCAACGTAACGTCGAACCCAAGGTCCCTCTTCCGGTCATGAACCTTTTCTTTGTCTCCTGATTTTCTGTTTGTCCTTTTTTCATCCACTTTTGTCTTTCTCCAGCCCTCTGTCTCTGCTTCCTCCTTTTTATTGCTGCTCAGTGAGCCTTCTCATCTAAAAATCTGCATATAAACCGACTCTCATACATTCTTCTACCCCTTCCAATATATATCTCAGAAGCAAGAGTCTGTGGGAAACAAAGGGAGAGGATGTCGGGCGATTGGGGGCCAGTAGTGGTGGCAGTGGTGCTGTTTGTGGTGTGTTCACCAGGGTTGCTGTGTCAGCTGCCTGGAAACAAAAGAGCAGTAGAATTCGCAAACTTTCAGACGAGTCCGATCTCCATTTTTGTTCACACGATCATATTCTTTGGCCTAGTCACCATCTTTGTGATAGCTATTGGCATTCACATCTATTCAGGGTAGCATAGACAACCCTTTCTGTGCTCCATTTCTTGTTGCTTGTTCCATTTAGAAGTAGAGAAGTTTCAGATAAAAATTCTCTACTTTTCTAGCAAGAAGACAGCTACCTCACTATGGATGGCTGTTAATCTTTAAAATCTCCCATCTTTCTTCTTCCCAGAGGAATCAAACAACGTTTGCATTACTGTTACTACCAATCGAGTTTCTTTCATTCCTATGAGAAGATCCTTAATGATTATATATGGTTATGTATATGATTTTGTATTGACTATCTCATTAATGGTGAATGGGTGAAATGGTAATATATTTGAGCCAATTTTCAAACTTTATGCAGTTTCTACTTTTCCTGATAGATGCCATTGGTAGAAGAAAGAACCAGGTTGTTTTACTGTTTGGTAGCAGAAAATTTCTGATCACAGCCCACTCTCCAGGTTTTTACATTGAACCAAAACCTAAAATTATGGTTCCTCAACAACCTTAATTTGTCCAATTAAGTAATTGATAACAATTTGCTTCAACCAATTTCCAGCACAAAGCAGGGATTGTTACAAAACCAGTAAAGAAAGGCCTATAGCAGAACTGCCCTCAGAAATTAGTGTTTTAGACTTTTAGTTACCATATCTCAAGTCTAATAGATAAATGAAAGCATCTTGTGTTTATAAGTATGGAAGTTGCATATCTCATTAAATTGAGCTTATGAAAAAAAGTAATGATCTCATTATATAAACAAGTTTTAAATGTTCAGAGAAGAGGCAAAATGGCAAGCATTAACAAATAAAAAGGATGAATTTATGAGATTAAAAACCGCTACGTTGATTCTGGGATTTTGAATTGGAGAAAGACGTGCTTATTAAATTTTAAATTTTTGTGTTTTTTCTGTACAACATAGGTCTTTGGTGTAAAGGTAGAGAGCTTTCTTTTGTTTATTAGCTCAAGGCTAGGAAAGGAAATTGCAAAGAACACTATGAAGCGATTTCCCTTTGGTATAGTATAGATTTTTCTCCTTGCACAAGCTGATATCTTATGCCAGTTGACTGCCTTCTTTTGTTTTTGGTTTTTATTTAATTTGTGGGCGGGAGATATCTAAGTTGTGTAAAAGCATGACGGCAGCTTCGCCACGTCATCTCGACTTCTTTCACTTGTTTCCATGGAGAAACCGACAAATGTATCTGTCGTGAGGTAATTGTTTCATCTGTTTTTCCAATTCCATAATGATGATGTGATGCCCTCTTGCGACAAGACAGAAATCTCCATGTTCTATGTCATTATATCTAGTTTTAGGGTTTAGGAATGTTTGGCCGGTTTTAAGAATACACTATCATGTCAAGAGTAAGGTCACGTCTTCAGTAGAATAGTTATTTCATTTCAACTTTACATTGGTTCATTCATGTATGCACTAGAGAATCACATCCAGGGGGCGCTTGTTCCTTAAACTCCATGAATCATGCACTAAGGAATAGATCAATAATCTTTTTGAATAAAAATATCCTTGATAATTTTGTAAAATATTTTATATTTTAACAAAACTTTTGTTTAATTCTCTTTTTTTAAAGTAAATCGTAATTACCAATTGACCAGATATATAAATATATCGTTTTTGTTTCTCAATTGTTTTCAATGACTACGTCTGACTGTAAGAAGAGTCATATTTATGTTTCAATGACGAGTAAGAGGATTCGTTAAGAAAAAACATGGATTGGACCTAATGGTGAAAGGATGATTATAATTTTATTCAACCATCTTAGCTTAGCCGGTAAAGCATATGATTTTTAACCTTGTGGTCGTGCGTTTGATCCCCACAAACGGCTAGATGTATAATCTTTTATTTGTATAATTTGGGTAGAAGTGGTCAAATTTTTTTATTTTGATATTAATTATTTAGGAATGACACTCTATTTGACTATTTAGATCAATTTTTTGTATCCCAAATTTATAATTGCATCAACTAGAAAATAATTATTAATAATTTTTTTAAATATAGTATATAGATATAAATATTATCAATATTGTTAAAATACATTTCAAAAATATATAATACATTTAATATTTTTAAAATATATGTTAAAGATATTATCATTCAAGTCGAAAGAATCTACCAAATTGATTGAGAAAAATTTATTTTTGTTATTTTTTAATTTTTATTTATAATTCATTTGATTTCATTTTTTTTATCAAAATTCGATTAATTCAATTTTTAAAATATTTTCAAAATGGAACTGATGTCGGGGCATTATAAAAACACTTGGGAGTTGTAAAAGACACAAATCATGACAAGGTTAGAAACCCCACAGAGTTGAATTTTCAATCTTGACAAAGTTGAAAAACCCACTGAGGTAAAAAAACAATCAAAATCCTACTTTGATTGGTTAGGCCAAAAATACTAAAAACCTCTTACTCTTTTGAAAAAGCCTAGAGAAAATAAGCAATCCTGCTTGAGAAAATATTCTTTATTAATTTTCAACTTCAACGTCTCATAACTAAGCCTAAGGGTCCTATTTATATTATTATAGCCCACATTCTAATAAAACTCTACTTTATGTTGTCTAATACAACTAGAGTAGTTAACAAAAGATTTAAATAAATGAAGTGTTATATTCCTAAATAGAACATAACTAGCTTAAAGTCCTAATACAAGTAAATGAAATAAAAAAAATTCTATTATACCTTAATTCTTAAATAATAATATTCTAATAATATACTCAAATATCATTCTCTCTAAATTGGAGAAAATTTATCTTCAAGATCCATGTTTTCTTTATGTTCTTCATAGTAAGGAGAGAGATCAGCTACATTGAAAGTTGCAGAAACTTCATAATCTCCAAGAAGTTCAATCTCCTAAGCATTCTCATTAATATGTTCCAAAACTCATAATGGTCCATTAGCTCGAGAAGATAATTTTGCACGAGACTTAGAAAAATGTCCTTTCTTTAAGTGAATCTACATTAAGTCTCCTTTTTTGAAACTAGTTGGCTTTTTATGCTTGTTGGCTTGCTTTTGGTATAGTTCAATCCACATTAAGTCCTTGTAAGACAAGACATGGCAGAAGCATGAGAGACCAATCAGTTCTAAAGATAAAATCCTTAAAAAAGAAAAAGAACAAATATTTCATATGGTCAAAAAGTGAAAACATAAACTTCAAAAGAGACCCTTGACATAATCAATAAAATTTTAGAAGAAACTTAGGTACTTGAAATTATTGAAAATGAAGAGATCTTGATAAATTATATCATTATAGGAAAAGATGGAATTGAAATTAAATAAATGTTGATGATATTTTTGTATAGCACTTAATATTATGAAAGAAAATAAGGATTTTGAACTTATATTTGTTGAAGAATGTAGATATAGAAATGATGACCAATGTGAAAAGATGCTATCAAGGTAGAATTGAATTTTCTTGCAAACACGAAGTTTTTGGACTTATAGTCTAGACACAAAATGGTGTAAAACTAGTGGGATATAAATGGTATTTATGTGAAAAAAAAATAAGAAAAATGATATTATGAGATATAAAGCATGACTTGTCGCACAAAAGGTTTTATCCAAGTACATGATATTGATTATAAAGAGACATATTCTCTTGTGATAGATGCAATTACAATTCTATATTAATTAGTTTAGCAATACATAAAAAGATTGAAATCCGTCTAATGAATGTAGCTACAACTTATTTATATGTCTCACTTGATAATGATACTTCTATAAAAATCCTTAAAAGATTTAAGTTGCTTGAAGCACAAAATTTGAATTCTCAGAAAATTTATTCAATTCAATTAAATAAATCTTTATATGGATTAAAATAATTTGAACACATGTGGTATAATCGCCTCACTAAATATTTGTTGAAAAAAGTCAATTAAAATGATCTTATATGCCCATGTGTTTTTATAAAAAGATTCAAATATGAATTTGTGATAATTGTTGTTTATGTTGATGACTTGAATGTTATTAGAACTTTTAAACAGTTATCAAAAGCCGTGAATTACTTAAAGAATGAATTTGAAATGATAGATTTTAAAAAAATAAATTTTTGTTTGAGTCTTCAGATTGAATACTTGACAAATAAAAATTTTTGTTCATCAATCAAATTATATAGAAAAAATACTAAAGTAATTTTATATGGACAAAGTACATCCATTGAATTCACTAACGGTCGCAAGGTCATTAGATATGAAAAAAGACCCTTTCTAACCTCATAAGGATGATGAACTTTTTAATCATAAAGTACCATATCTTAGTGCAAATGGACCAGTACTCTATTTTGTTAGTAATACAAGACCTAATATATTATTTATTGTAAATTTATTTGCAAGATATAGTTCTTTTTCAACTTGAAGACATTGACATGGAATTAAACATATACTTTGATATTTTCAAAGAATAATGAACATGTGCTTATATTACTCGAATGTATTAAAATCAAATTTAATTGGTTTATGCAGATACAGGATATTTATCTGATCCACACAAAGATCGATAATAGACAAGTTACTTATTCACATATAGAGGTACGACTATTTCATGACATTCTATAAAACAAACTATAGTTGCTACTTCTATTAACCATGTAAAATTTTTAGCAATTCATAAAGCAAGTGGTGAACATGTTTGGTTAATATTTGTAACTCAATATGTCTATGAAATGTGTAGCTTGTCAATCGAGAAGGAAATTCTAACAATATTATATGAGGATAGTATTGCTTTTATATCACAATTAAGGAAGGATACATTAAAGGCTATAGAACGAAACATATTTCGTCAAAATTCTTCTTTACTCATGATTTTCAAGAAAAGGATGATATTAGTGTTCAACAAATGTGTTCAAGTGACAATATAGCATATTTATTCACAAAAACCCTTCCTACTGCAACATTTGAAAAATTGATACAAAATATTGGAATGCGATTTTTTAAATATCTTAAATAACGCAGTAATCAAAGAGAGTAAAATATGGATTGTACTCTTTCTTTTCATCAAGGTTTTTATCATTGAGTTTTTCTTGATAAGGTTTTTCATGAGACAATATTTCAAAGGTGTATTTTTGAAAAAAAATTATGTATTCTTTTTCCTTCACTCAGATTTTTCTTTCATGAGATTTTTTCTTAGAAAGATTTTAACAAAGCATATTCTTAATATAATGGATATTTAAGAGGGAATGTTATGAATATATATGTGAATGTTCATTATGTTATGATCTAAGAAGTTCAAACTAAGTCAAACAACTCAACAGACTAAATAAAATATGTCTAATTTGGTTTGAACCCTTAGATTGAATTAGATTAAAGTTAGGGTTCAAAGGGTTGTTAGCTTATAAATAAGCTCTTCACCTTTTTTGTAAGGATACATTGAAATAAGATCTTCTTACTCTCCTTAAGTACTTTCTCTAATAGTTTTTCTTTCAAGTAATATTTCATAACAAAATTTTCATTTTTAATTATTTTCTTTTTCTCTCTACCTCATCTACCTTTCTCCTTCTTTCTCTTAATTTACTCCATTGTGGGAGGATGGCGGAAGGTGATAGTGTTGGAATGATGCCTCCATGACTAGATTCGAACATGGAGAAGCCTCAAATTTGAAGTTACGTTGCATTGGCCATGTATTCAGTGGCCAATCAACAAAGAAGAAAGAAAAGAAGAAAACGAGAAAAAAATTAAAATGAAACTAAAATATTATATTATATTTTTTAAATTATAAATTACAAAAATAATATTTCAAATTAAAAAATTAAACTAAAATTTTAGTTATAAATTATTAATATTTTAAATAAATTATAAATTTTAAATATTTGAATACTTTAAAATGAAACTAGAGAAAAATAAAATAAAATAATCATATTAAAGTTTTAATTAAAATATATTAATATTTTTAATAAATTATCTGAAAATAAAAATTTAAAATTTAAAATCATAAATTATAAAGATTATTTTATCTTTTTATCATACAGTCTTTTATTATTCCAAAATTCTTTTTACCAACAAAAGATTAGAATAATATAAGAATAATAATTTTATTCCATGAACCAAATTAGATAATAGGTATTTTTACCTTATTCTATTTTTACAGAATAACTATTACGTTGCCCCTTTATTTCATTCTGAGAACCAAATGTACCATAAATGAAAGATAAACATATCTTATTTATTTATTTCTCTATTTACTTTTTTTTGTCTTCTTTTATTTTACACAAGATTCTTTTAAACTACAATATTACAAGATTTAGTTAGTGGTGGCATGTGAAAAAAAATATCTTTAATTACTATCAACTTGAATTTAATTGAGTTATTTACTAATTCAATGACATATTTAATAGTTTAAACTTATTTTCAAATCAATTATACATTAATTTTGAGATGAATGAAACTAATTATCATTAATTTGGAAAAAAGGTTTATTGATAAAGAAATTGATTAAAATAAAAACATAATGAAAAAAGGAGGAAAAAAAGGAAAAAAATAAATAAAATGAGAGTATTTTTAATATCTAAAGTAAACTTTCAAAATATTAATTTGACCGATAGAATTTTGATGTCAATTACATTTTCAAGAAAAATAGGGAGTGTTTTTCAAACTAATGAGGGTAAGTTTATTTTCAATAAAGCCTCATGCATGACAATTATTTTTCCTAATTGTATTGGATAATTTATTTAAACTATTTTGGAATTAAATATTTAACCTAATTATAAATTTGATAGTAATTAAAGATGATTTAAAAATAATTAAAATTTCCAGTTGTATTGTAATTAATTAAATCTGATAATTTTTCTAAAAATAAAAAGTCTTAAACAAAAGAAAGAAAAAGAAAAGAGATAAAAAAAGAAAGCAAAAAAAAAAAGAAATGAGAAATATACTTGTCTTCTCTGCTAAAATTATTTTGATAATTAATACCATTACTTTTTCAGAGAATTCACGTATTTTCAACCAAATTGTAAGAAGATAAAAGGGTATTTTTCAACCTAATGGGTGCAAAATTATTTTCAAACAAATTTAAGGAGTCTTTATATTTTTATCAATTCTTTTTTATCACAAAAGAAAAAAAAAGAAGAAAATCCAAAAACTGTATAATACTAGTTTTTTTTTCCTCCTTTTCAAGTTTAAACTTACATCTGTTAATGTCGTATATAGGATAGTGATTAATTCTAATGAATCATGATTATAAATTTTTTATTGAAATTTTCCTCTAAGAGAAGGAATCAGTCATTATTTTATAGATAACTTAAGTTTTGATAAGCTGTTTATAGAGAAGAAACAGCATGCAAAATCAAGAAAAAAAAAAACTAAATTGTTGGCTTTTGTCATTCATATATATTCTGATCAAAAGTGGATTCTGCATGACAAACAGGACAAAAATTAAATTACTTTCACTTGAATTACAAACTCAAGCACACGCAGAAGCTGAAAAGCGCCTCAACCTAAGACATGGACTCTGCTTAATTATCCATAAAAACAATTACAGATCCAATTAACACCTTCAAATTCTATGAACAAATGATAATCTTGTGGGGTTTTTATGGCAAGGAATTTTTATTATTGGATCTAATTGTACTAAGAGGGTAAGCAAAGGTATCCATTGGTCTCCCCTAGTGAGTTTCCTGGAGCTTGATTCGTTCTGAGTTGTTTCGTTCAAGTTTGAAACGTTCTTGAACAGAAGAGATGTAACTTGCAGCCTTAATATCAACACTTTCATCGCCAGCAACGCAGAAGAAGTTGTCGATTTGGCTTAAGTTTTCGCGGTTTTTGTCAGTAGATACGATGAACGAGACCTGCTTTGGTTGGGAAACCATGTAGTCCTGGTGAACCCGGAAGCTGACAGAAGCTGTTGTAGAAGAAGTCTGGTTTGGCTTGACCTTGGTGGTGTATTGCATGGCTGCTGCTGCTGGCGGCTTGGCTGCTCGGAAGAATGGCGCCAGCTTCCCCTTGATGAAATCTCGGCGCTTGCGGTTGGACATGGACTCCATCTTGAACCAGCTGTCTCTGCTATTTGATTTGATATCAGATCAAATTAATCAGATGGTGAGTGCTGAGAGCGGTACCGGAAGACAAGAGAAGGGTGGCTTTATATAATAGTTGTTTGTGCACTGACAAGCAATTTCAGATAAACATGAAAATTCTTGATGGATTGTGGTCCCTCAACTAAATATCTAAGAGAATAATCTTCTTTAGGTACAAGATTATGCATAATTTTACCTATATTCCAATTATTTGTTAAACAGTTGTGATCGCTTTGTTGGATATGGAAATTTGTAAAAAGCAGATTATGCTTTCTGGGATATGAAGAACTCCTGACACTCTGTGTATATTTTATGCATGCCAAACTGCTAGCTTGCAACATATTTTTTATTATTAGGGGAATCAGCACCAAATGGCAAAGTGAATGCCTTTATCAGTTAGGCAAAAGCAGTGGATCCCAACCAAGCAGAATATGTTTCTTCTCTCTGACTGGCTCGTCATGACTTCCAGAGTTCATTTGCATCCAGCCAGTAGTTCTCCTTGGTTCAGCCCGAAAGGCACTAACATTGGCTATATGTTTGTAGAAGCAAGAAATTGGTGTCTTTCCTGGTTGAGGCTGCTACCTGACTCGGGCTTTTTAGCGCCAAAGGTACTGTAGTAGTATCACCCCATCCTCGACATGATTAACAGATTCATCAAATTATTCTCTTTTATGTGAAATGGACAGGTAAGTATTGTCGGACCAGTGAACATGAGCTGCCCTGATTGATATAGGATAGAAAAGCTTGCAGGCCATAGATCCTGTACATGCATTGCTGCTTTATTCTTTTGTTTTTCATTCCCTTTTCATTGCTTTTTTCCATATACTTGGATAAGTTGATATGTAAGATTGAAAATGCATTTTCAAGAAGATGAGAATGTATTGTTTCTGCTGTCCTTTTCTGAAATTCATGCAATAGTGCAAGGCATATTCAAAACACTTTAACATCTCTTTTTATTTTTTGGACAATTAAGTTAATTTATTTTATTTAATTAAATACTTTATTTATTTTTAGTGATAATTGTTAATTTTTATATAGGTGAAATCTAATGAGATGTGTTGATTAGATATAATAAAGATTATTGACGTGACATGTCATATTATCAATTTTTATTATATTTAGTCAACACATTATATTAGATTTCACGTATATAATAAATGACAACTATCATTAAAAATATATATTATCTGTTACATTGTTATTACGAGATGGATAAAAATAATGTCCTTCTCAATTCCTTCAACTCCATCATTTGGAACATTTTCTAAGAATATTAAGACAACTTTTTTCAACTTACACCCAAGTGCGAATTGTATGAGGTAAACATCATGGTCTGTATCTAGCCTAGGGTACTGTTCAAAATTAGCAACATTTTGTGATGGAAAGAATTGAAAAGAAAAGAAGAATCACTAGCAATTATCGATTAATTTGATTGCTACTAAAGAAATTGAAAGCAATAACTAGAATTATAATGCACATCACCCCTTGGATGGCATCCATAATTTCCTGTATGCTTAAGACATATTCGGGGTAATATCTGGCTCTGCTTTTTGCACGATAGAGCAAGCTCCGGTCAACGATACTACAGTGACCCTGCAACTTACTCGGACATGAACTAGACAATGATAAAGTTTCCATGTTTTTGTAAGTTCATGGATAAGATAATATTCTATTTTAACCTGATTGACAAGTCCCTCATAGCACCTAAACAAGTGGTCATTTCTGTTGGGACTTGGATTCTAATCTTTTCCAGGAATTTTTTCTATTAACTCAGCTTAATCCTGTCTAATGACCTTTAGTATGCATGCTTATGCCTCATTGATATGTATACATTTGATTTTTCTAGATGGTCAAATCCGGTTGTGAAAGCATCAAATATTTATTTGAAATAAAAGAAATTTGAACTTGAAATCTTTTTGTTTTTTCAATAAGAAAAAGAGTGATTAAGTATCCAAAATTACAAACTACAGGAGAGATATTTGCTCACCCTGGTTTGTACAACTATATTGTCCTTCAAATCTCCCATTTGCATTTTGAATTTTGATGTGTATAAAAGAGGAGAATATTTGCATGGACCAAAAGTGCATTTGCTTTTTATCCAACTTCTTTTTGGGGTTTGAAAGTTAAGAGTAGAAAATTTCTCTAGAATTATCACCAACAATAGTCTTGTTTTCCTATCAGGGTACTGCAAATTCAAAATTCTTTGCTTCTTGCTGGGTCTCAATCGGTTTAAAGATTCCTTTGGTCCTAAATGTTCCCATGATACTCACCTGGTTTGAATTTCTTTGTTTCTTTTTTTTTTTCTTCTTCTTCTTTGGATCAGTCGTGAGAAAGAAGAGATTGCAACATTTGGGGAAAGATTTTGGTGAAAGTGAGATGAGAATGCATGGATTGCCTCATCATTTATCTTCTTCGTTACTACCACATGTTCATCGGTGGCATACCCTCTCACCTTGTAGTAAGTTGTGCTATTATCAATAGCGATGGGTTAATACATTATCTAAAACAAAGAGTTCAATTCATGTCAGAATTCACTGGATTCAAACAAATATAGTTATTTCTAATGCAAACTTAGTTTCATTTGTTTATCAATATCATGATTGTCTTCTATGAATTATTTTGTCTATAAGAATCCTGATAAAAAAATCTCATTAAGTTGGGATATTCTAAATATAAATAAAATAAGAGTTTTTTATTTATTATCAATTAATTTTAAATTAGATGTCTGTCTTAAACATTCAATATAGTATTAGAGTAGACATTACCTTTCTCGTTATTGTCTTCTCTATGATAAGTTATCATATGATAAATCGTTAGCTTTATACGTTAGGGAGAATATTACAGTATTGGTGGTTAAAAAATTTCATATTTGTTAATCAAGTCTATTTTAAGTATTTAAATATGACAAGAGTCTCTTTACTTATTATTAATTGATTTTAAATCAAATGCACGTTTTAAAATCTGACAAATTTTCCCATATACCATATGCACTTGACTATTTTCCTAATGGAGTCTAACAAAAAATGCTTTTAAACAGATCTCATGAACCCAATAAATATTGAATGAGACCAACTCTCATGAACTCAAAAAATAGTGGATCAGACCAACACGACCCTTGTGGGCTCTTGTGGCCTCTTGACAACTTTCCCAAGGCAGGCTCACATGTGGAATCAATCCTCAAAACCTGCTAATCCTTCAAATTGGAGGAAGGTGGACAGGAAAGCCTGGACTAGTGCAGACCAAGGTCTCCATTATCCAACAGAAGATAGAGCTTATTTCAAAGGATTTTTCAACGCCTTTATTCTGCATGAGTTCCTGTTACCAACGTCTAAAACAAGCTTGTTTGCTCAGAAGTTGGGCCTATTGGAGGTTTGGCAAGAACTGTTTTTAACTTCCGTCAAAGTTGAAATAAGCTTTTGAAAGTTAAAGGATTTAATAGTATACATATTGAAGTTACTTAAAAATAGTTGCAATGAGAATTTTCAAATAGACAAGAACATTCTTTTTTATTTAAAATCATTTGAATTTCACTATACATTTTATGATGGGTTTATATTTGATATATTGTTAATATATAATATTGATATACGATCACTTAATTATTAAGTATTACCTTATAAATGTGTAAAATTAAAAAGTCAAGTCTTTCAAAATAAATCATTTTCAAATTATGAGTATTTATTTTTAAAAGTTTTTTACGTAAATTTATTTATTAACAAAGTGATAACATTTGATTTCCTGTTAATGTACTGTAATGTATGAACTACTTTAAAAAGAGCTATGAAGTTTTGTGGTGCAGGTTCATGATCAGGCTTCATTTATTTGATATGCATGTATCAGAAAATGAAGTAAAAATTGAGCAGACCATGCATATCATGTGTTTAGCTTGTTTTGAGCAGGCCCTTGCAAAAAAGCAGCTCTGACACAAGGAAGCAAACTATTTCCATCTAATTTTTAATGAAGAACCGCATTATAGCAAATCACAAAAGGAAAACAAGACAAAACAGTTAGGTTGGATTCTGTATCAACCTGACGATGGGTGAACCAATGGCTTTTTTCATATCTTTATGGCAAAGAAAAACAGGTAATAAGTTCACTGATACAATTTATTTTATTTTTTTTCTTCTTGGCAATGGCAAACATAAGCCATTCGAGAGAATTTACCCTTTGAATTTGCTGCTTCTGCTTAGCATGTAGAGTTGGAAACTAGAGATTTTTTCATCAGGTTTGTTACCCAAAACGATGGAGGAGATCTTGGAAGTGACTAAAAATGGCTGGTTGATTATACCGAAAAGACAAGCTAAATTTCTGCCTCGAAATTGCAAGGGTGAATAGCTTTTGTTCCTAACCCAAGATCATCAGCAATGATGATGCTTTGATGACGATAATTAGAAAGCAAATTAGTATAATATGAGGGTCCTCCAGCCCCGTTCTTTAGGCATATCTTTTAACAAATTAGGTGTAATAGAAGAAAATGAAACTTCTCTTTGCATCAATTACGATTTGGATCGAATTATGAAAATTCTTTACACAGCTCACTCCTTTCCTATATAAAGCAAAGATTTGAACATCCTAACCATTCTGCATTATAATGTGTCACCCAATTACCACTTTCTGACATATATATATATATATATATATATTCGGCTTCAATCCTCATCGATGGTGAGATTTGTGTTCTATCTGCATGGAGTCCACAACACTTCTTTTTCCAGGCACGACTGGATTTCTTAGTTGAAAATTTGATGTTGGCACGGTTCAATCGGATCAAATCTCTCAGTGGCTGAGTCCTTTAGTCTGATTGAGCCGTGCCAATATCACATTCAGTCACTTTATCGGCAACAACTCAGTTATTTTTGGGTCTAAAGCACCCATGATTTCTTTTTTTTTTTTCTTCCTCTCTTTAAATTTCCATTGAATTTTGCATAGACATCTTCATGTCATCAATCTGGTTATGTTAACATTTCTGTACTAGTTGTACTAGATACGAAAGCAAATCCATAACATGGGGTTCTGATATCTTTCTTTTTTCTGTCATATGGTCCTTTATCTTTCGGAAAGAAAAGAAGGATTCCGATGCCAAAGTCCCAGGGTCTCAACTGTTCTGATTCTGGCTGTTCCTGATCGTGGAATCGGGATTCGGACCATTTTCCTAGAAGGGTCGACGTCAACGGAGAACCAGACGAATCATAAGGAGACTCAATCCTCCACTGTTTTTATCTGATTGACAGATTCATTCTGATATTTGCTTCCAAGAATCACCATGGAACGAAAGGCACTGTTCTTTGTTTTTTCTCCTGAAGGTGACAAGGTCTTTTGGTGCGAACGAAGAATGTTGCTAGCTAGTAGTCCGTCTTGTATTTTTGTCCTAGAGATTCAATCAGAAAATATTAAATTGGATTTGACTGACAACCGCAATTACAATGAAAATGGTTTATTATTCTGGAGTGGAAGATGATTAGGCTGATCAGCAAGTGACATGTAATGATAAATAAATTAATGGAAGGTTTGGTGAAACTGTGTGTTTCTTTTTTGGGCTGTGCAGTTTCAATTAATCTTTTTCCTAATGGCGATTTACTTTCAGAATTTTCTATTTGTCTTTGGTATCCTACTTGATTAAGGGGAAATTATAGATCTTAAAGGTTCAAAATCAACTTTTCTATGACTCAGCACGAAAATGCGGGTGATTTGTTCTCTTTGGTCTTTATCGTGACAGGATAACTACTACCAAGCAAAAGGCTGATTTGACCCTTGCCGTATTGTTCAATGGATCTAGCTAGGACAAATGGAGAGCAAGAGATTACTTCTGAGCTAACCACTGCTTGATGTTAACCTTCTTCAAATCTCAACTTCTTAAAAGAGTTTGAACAGGTCCATGTTAAAGGCCTGCCTCCAGGCCCTTTTCCTTTGCAACAAATAAATAGACAACTACCATTTCTTGCATAGAGATTTGATGAATCCCAATCTGCATTACAGTCTTGATTCTTTCTTTGTGTTTGGAATTCATCAAGCTTCATACTTCTTGCATAATAAAGCAATGATAGATTAAAATTTGATGTATCTGTCATCCTGGGAAAGCTTCTGTCAAAGCAAATGAAGAGTAGAAGCAGGAGAATAGTGGCAGGAAAAAAACAAAAAAGATAAACCCTTTGAGCGATCACTACATGCCATTATCATAAGCAGGCATATCTGGTATTCGCCAAAAGAGAAATAGTGAAAAGAAATGCCCGTGCGTTTTGGACAACCTAGGAGTCTACTTTCCTGGGTTTACGTGTGAAATTTGATTAATTCAATCACTTTTTTCTTTTTGCTACAGAAATTAACACGAAAAGTTACATTTCAGAAATGATTAAGCCATCGGATAAAAAATCATTCAGTTAACTTTGGTGTTCCATAGGCCACCAATCACCTGCAGAAATTGCTCTTTGCCATTTTTGTTTAACATGGAAGTACGTTAGGCATCTTCCATCTCACAAGAAAAAAAAATATTAAAAGAAAAAAAAACAGAAAGAGTTAATTATCTATGGTTGTTTTGAATTGTAGATACGGGTTATATAATACGACAATATCAACAAAATACGATACAAATTGATATATTATATTTTCATTTTCTCAATTAAGTAAAATTTCATTATATATATTTTTTAAAATTTTTGGAATCCTTCCCACCTTTGTACAATCCATTTCATTCATACTCTATAGAAAAGGAAAATAGTAGTAATTTCTTAAGGCCCTTAGGTGCCAATCTTCTTGATGAAATTTTATTATCTTAGCAAGTCATAGTTTTTTTTTTAATGTTAATATATATCTTACCAATTAAGGGCTTGGTATAGTAAGCCTAGAAACAAAGTTGATATGGTAAAGAGTATTGAGTTTTATTTTTTTAACCAGCTTTTATCTTTTTATATGAACGGAGAAGATATAGACCTCTTTAGTTGATTATTCTTAATCATACTTATTTTTTTGATTATAATTTGGTTGCTATTGAGGTGGAGACTTAATGATCTCTCGATAAATTTTTTTTGAAAAAAAGCTAAACTCCACTTGCACTCTTTGTAATTTTCACTTCTCTCATATAATATTTTATATATTTTTTGATTAATTCTCTATGGATAAGTATATTTTCAGCAAGCTTACACTCTTAATTTCGTCCAATAAAATTAAAAAAAAATCTTTAATTTGTTTGAAAAGTATATTTTATTTATATATCATCATTTTATAATAAAAAAAATTTTAATTTAAAAATTAATTCATTGATTCACACTTAATAATTTTATAAAAAAATATTAATGATGCAACCTCTTTCGAAAATTGAACTTATCCGCATGGACTAATTGAAATCATAAAAGCTGCCGGTAAATATTCTAAAAACAATAAACTAATAATGGATCGAAAGGTATTGGGCTTATGCTATAAGCCCAAAAGGAATAAATGGGCCGGGACTCAGCCTAATCCAAAAAATAACAGGCTCACGCTCCCAGGAGTCCAAAGAATAATTTTCGTCTTCTCCGAGTAGAGTTTCCATGAAAAGAAAACCCTTTCAATTTTGAAAACTACTTCACTGTCTCTCTCTCTCTCTCTCTCTCTCTCCTCTCCGCTACGATCCTTTGGTAAAAAATTTTCGCTGTAAAAGGAAGTTTGGGTACAAAGTAATGGCGTTGACGAACTTCATATTGACAGTGGCAGGCGTTAGCGCGGTGGTTCTTTTACTGAGAAGCGACGTTAAACAGTCGGCTGCGATATTTAGGCGCAACGTTAAGCATATACGGAATTGGCTTGAAGAAGAATCTTCGGCTGCTTCCAAGTAAGCCTTTTTCTTTATCATCTGGGTTTTTCTTTTTTTTTTTTGCTGTTTTTATTGTTAACTTCCTTTTGTTTAGGGTTTTAATATGAACTATAGCTGCTAAAGTGATGTTGAATGTGATAAGATGAAAAAGAGAGATGATTTTCGATTAAATTTGGGTGGGTTTCTGAAATGATTGATTTTCCAGCTTTGCGATGGTCTAGAATGAAAGCCCAGAAGGAAATATGATTGATAAGCTCCCAAGTGAAGAAATTTGAAGGTTTCTTTAGTTTTTTTTTATAATGAATTAGAGTCTTGATGTTGAAAACTGGAGCCTCAGATATAATAAGTGAATGTCTGATAATGGGACTGTGTTCTTCTTTTCTTTTAAATTTGCAGAGGATTTAGTATTAGGAAATATTTAGAACCAGAATCATATCGCCAGATTGGCTAGGGGATTTTTGGAACTCATTTCTAACTTTTGGTTCCATTTTACTTGGATTTTTGTTCTCCTTCTGTTTTTTTTTTTTTTTTTAAATTAAGCTGCATTGCACAATTTATATCTGGTTGACAGAACTAAGTTGCATTGGAATTTAACTCTGCTTAATTTATAAAAATGTAATTGTGGTTTAATTTCTCTCAAAGGCCAGCAGTTTAGTTTTGTGCTTTGATCTTAAGCCTGTTGAACAGTTTGAAGTAATGCTATTGTATATGATAAATCACTCTTGTCATCAATTCAGTGTAAAATTAATGTTAAATAAATTGCACCACCTCATCCCAGTTCCTATTAGTTCTTTTTTCCTCCTCCTTTAACCAAGTCATATGTGATGGTTGTAAGAGTGTTTATTTGTGAACATGGATGGAAACATGTACAAACTAGATTTATTCGCTCAAAACTGAATAGGTTTTCATGATCACGCCTTATGTGGAAAGCAGGCAAAAGTAGCTACTGCAGGAAACATGTGTGTAACTGCATGGTCATAAGAACATTGCTCATCACTGTTAATTCTAGTTATAGGAGTAAGTTTCTCGAACATTGTGATTGTGATGCCGGTGAATCACTTCACCGGGAACCAACTTTTTATCTCAATTTTGCTTCCCACCCTTCAATTCTTGTACATATCTTCTGTATATGTTCCGAACATTGTTTCATATAGTTCTTATCTTGACAAAAGCTTATTTCTGACTTCGATGATCTTCTTTCAGAGCAGCTGAAAAGGTAAAGCCCAAGGAACTGGAGTCCAAGGTTCCTCCTAAGGAGAAGGACTAGTGTCTTAATGGGGAGTTTGGGGTTATTTGCTATAATTTGCGGTTATCAATTTTGGATGTTTGGGTTGTTATTTAGAATAAGTCTTGATTAGTGTCTTAGTGTTTCTGCACTGTAAAACACTTCTGAATTTTGTTGTCCCACCTTTTTCGGTTTGTTAATACACTGATGTATTTACTTATGAGTCAAATACTTTTGAGAAATGTCTACTTGAACCTGAGCATAAATTTAACTAAAGAGGTGGAAAAAGGAAGATATATTCAATTTGCAAATCGTTTAGCTTTTTGTTGCTGTTGTTTCTTCCATTATCTAAAGAACTGTTAAAAGTTTCCTACAAAAATTTGGGATGAAATTATTACACAGTCTGATCTAAATATTAGGGCTCAAAGAGGACATTGTTATCGCAATACAAAGATATCTCAAGGCGATGAAAGGGAAGGAATTGGTCAGATGTTGGGGGAGAGCCTGACCACGTTGGCATAGAACATTGCAGTTCAGGAGCAAGCGATTGGGCCAAGCTTGATGGATCGTGTTGCCACTGCAAGGTCTGGTTCCTCTCAGGGATCAGAGTTGAGCTAAAAGGCTGACCCATACCTCCGTGAGAGCTAGAGTTCTGTGCTATTGAATGGATGACATTTGAGTGCAGAGGCACAAGTGGTGACAGAAGAGAGAGAGCACAACAGGAATCGATGGATCGGATTATTCCATTGGCTTGCATCTTTTGCCTACCTCTGCCACCCTCTGATGAAGCAATGACATTGGCAAACCGTCGACCATCAGAAACCTCAGGGATTACTTGGTTGATCCTTTCATGGTCATTTGTCAACAGGACAGCGAACTCTCTGTTTTCTACACGTTTGATGCAAGCCAAGGGATTTGGAGGCCTCAGTCTACCAACAAGATACAATTGCTCATAACTATCATGAACCGTTGCAGGGGTTACATCGCAGAATTGCAAGATTGTGCTACCTAAATTTGATTCTGTAAATCATGTAGAGAAAAAAGGATACAAAGAACAGTGACTAAAAAGGTTATAGAAAAGTTTTCTCCATAAGAATCCAAGCCAAATTGATTGGACAGAAAACTACCAGGGCTGGTGAACAAAGATTCCGGCCGAGATTTTCTTCGGCGCCTGTTGTGCCCATCAAGACGTTTCCTGCAGCTCCTTTTCTCCTCATCAAACTCCCCAAGAGCATGAAACCTACCAAGTTGAATTAAGGGAAGTTAAGACAGCCGCCACAAAAATTTCAGACAGGTACCTCGAAGAGGTCTAAACGTACCTGCTACATTGCTGACAGAACCTTTGCTCTTCACCCCTAATGATGACAACGGGGTCCTTGGAGTGGTGCTCACAGACCCTATGGCGCCTGTAGTATTCCCTGTACTTTCCAAGATCAGATTTGCAGCCATCAACCGAGCATGATATTCTCGCATTTCCTTTAGCCATAGCAGGTCTCTTCATTGACCATGAAGGTGGTGACTCCAATTGCAAGCCCCTGGAGTTCTTAAACTTATTCAGTGACTTGACTCTCACATTTCTCAATCCACCATGCTTCGAGTCCACGGAGAGTCCTCCATTCTTCTGTCCCTTATCCTCCACCTGAGACAAACCCAAAGCGGAATCCTCAGAGTCTAAATCCATATCTCACCCTTTTTCTTTAAACTTCTACACTGTATTTGATTATCCTCCTAAACTGTTAACAGCAGAGCAAACTCCACAAATTGTATGCAATAAGGGCCCTCGCACATGTATCCAAGAAACACCAAGATTCTAATTAAATTCGTAAAAAACAAAAGGAAAAAGATGAAGGAATGAAACCAGGTGTCAGGAAATTGAAGTTACAATAATTGGTAGAGTTCACTGTTGTATTAAATTGTGAAAATATAACTTTGGAAAAAATTAAAAAGGAGCTATAAATGTCTGAGAAAAAAGAGGACCCATATTCATGACTCACTGAGAATTATCATTGGTTTCAATGCCTTGATTCTTAACTCTATTTTGTTGTTTTTATTTTGAGGTTCAATACTAACTTTAGAGTTTGTAAGAAAGTTAATGTGTCACGGGGCGATACTTAAGACCACCTTCCGTGCGGCTTTGGGCTCAACCCTTATCTCGGCACTTAGAACCCAAGTCAGCCTTAGTGCTTCAGCACTCGCCCAACAAGCACTCAACACCCACACAATGGCTTTAAGCCGGCAAGCAAGCTTGCATAAACGAGGAAGGAAAAATGAGAAGAGAATGCTAGAGAGAAAAACTAAGCTTGTATTGAATGAATTGAAATACAAGTGTGTTGGATGATTTACCCAAAAAGGATGAGGTTATTTATAGCCAAGGTTCCCCACCCATTTCCCTCCAAAATTTTCCCTCCAAAGGATTTCCCTCCAAAAGATTTCCTTCCAAAACCATTTGGGAGGGAAACTAAGGTTTCTAGAAGCTCATTTGGGAGGGAAATCCCTACATGGGTCTTGGTGGGCTGGCACCCTACATGGGTCTTGGTGGGCTGGCACCCTCTTGGGCCTTTTGGTGGGTCTGGACTGTGGCCCGTGACATGTGGCCCGTGACAAATGTACATTGTTATTTCAGGACGAATTTTATTATTGTAATCTTGCATCTTTGATAATAATTTTTTCTTCATAATGCTCGTAAAAAATAAAAATATTGATTCTTAAATTACGTTTTTGATTTTGAAAATCACCCGAATCACGTATATGATTAGAATTCTCTTTTTACAGTTCTTTTTTAACTTTGAATTTTGAATTATATTTTTGATGATTTAATTTTTAAATTAATTAATTTAATCATATTTCTGCTTAGATAAAGGTATAAATCATAACAATTATTTCGTTTTCTTTTTCTAATTTTCTGCATTGGTCCAAATTTCCCTTGTTTGACACTTGGAAGCCAGTAAAGTATTGTGGACTACATTGGTGCGGCATACAAATAAGCCAAGCAGAAGTTAGGCAGATTGAAAATAGATAGGGAGAGAAAGATAACAAGTGTATTCAACAAAGTGACAGATGTATTTCTTGCTTTCAACTTCATTGAATGAATTACTGGAAATAATTGAAGGATAAGTACAAAAAGATGAGGAGTGGAGTTCTAGGAATTGCACTAAGCAGCCAGGTAATCTCCTTGGATTCTTTCTTTTACGATTCAGAATCCAGGACAGGACTCCCTTTGCTTCCCATCCGTGATGAATTCTAGAAATGGGATTTAAACATTTGATAAATCAGTGTTGGGTTTGCAGATATATATATATATATATATATATATATATATTAGTTTAAAGTAATGTGCACATTCCTTTCATGTTGGAATCTTCACTCCCACACTTTCTAGCTATTTCAATTTCTTACTAGGGATTTTCCTTAGTGATGATGGTTTTTTAATGTAGAATTGATCCACACGGCCAAATGGATGCTTCCCCTTGCTTCAAACCCAATCTTTGCTAGTATTTGGCATGTTACAATAATTTCATTGTAAAAAAATTAAATTTTTTCAATTATTTTTTTAATAGGAAAAGTCTAAATTCTGTTAAAATATATTTCTTCGACAGAAACATAAAATTTTTTTGTCAAAAATTTCATTAAATGTTCTTAAGTCAATAATATCTTTTACTGAAAATAAAAAATTATGTCGACAACGATGAAATTTTTATAAAAGAAATGAAGAAAATTTTGTTGGAATAAATTTAATAATTCAGATATTATTAAATGTTGAAAAATTTATAAAATCCTATGGAGATTATATGTGGAATATTTTAAGTTGATAATTTGTTATAATTTCAACCCGATAGATTTTTTTTTTAATTAGAGGAAGGGAATTCAAACTTTACTATCTAAGTAGAGAATTATGAACAAACCAATGAATTAAATATTCGAGTGCAATTTCAATCCGATAGATTAATGTTCCATTTGTTTAATTTTTTTTATTCTAAATTCTCATGTGCTTGGAAAAGAAATCACTAGAAGCAAGGTTTATTGACAAATCCATCTCACTTTGACAAATCCATCTTACTTTAAGAATTTTAGCTTTTATGCTGAAGTATACCCTTACATCACATGTAATTTGATTTTTTTTTTCTATTTTGAGATAATAGTGATTTAAATTTATTCTTTAAATGGCAAACAACATGTATTTATCATTAAATTAATTGTTGAAATGCGATTGAGTTTTTTATTTATGTATCAAGTTTATAACAAAAGCCTACCCCATAAAGACCTAAACTTAAATTTGGTAATTAACAATTAAATTATACAATTAGTTCTTGTACTCTATAAAAAGATTGAATTTAGTCTCTGTATAATAATTTGTGTAAATTGAATACTTATACTTTATGAATTTGTTAATTATAATCCTTAACTCTAATACTGTTAAATTTAACTTTTAAGTACACTGACATGAAGTTGATTATATGTTGACATGGCATAATGCTATGTGTCCACATGAATTTAAAAAACTACCAAAAAGCACCCTAATCCTAAATTAAATGACATTTGCAAACAAGAAGGAAAAAAAATTAACATTCCACTAAAAACATATTAACAGAAGCACTTTCACATGAATCTGGCTTCTCACATGGGAACCACCCTATTTTTTTTTTCACTCAAGTGAAGAAAAAATAAAATTAAAAAGGAAAAAGTTTTGGATAAATAAAGAGGAAAAAAAGAAAAACAAGAAAAAAATTTATTATTCAAAAAACTATTTTATACTGGGTATTAAAGGTTTTCCTACAACAATACAAAAAGTTAGTTTTAGTTAGCATAAGAAAATAAAAGCCAACAATGAAAATAACCCAAAGAAAACTAAAGTGAAATACGTTTGCAATTAGTAAAAACTAACAAGCATAAGGAGAATTTACAAGAGAACTAATTATGCCCAATCAACCTTGCACCTTTTAGAACCCCAAAACATATTAACAAAACCTTACAAAATCTCCATTTCTTTTGTGTTATTTTGTCCACCAAAATCTCTCGACTTGTCCAAAACTCTTTGAAAATTATATTCACTAAGAATTAAGATTCCAAACAAGGCTAGAAATCATGACCATGCTTTTCTTAAATTTCAACTATTCAGTTTCAGAACTAGTTGTTTCTCTTTCTCTTGATTCTCCCTCTTGGATTATTAATTTTCTTTCTTTCTTTGTTGTAAATCTCATTTAATTTAAGGTTAGGGTGCTTTTATTATTTTTTTTTAAATTCATGTGAACACATTAGCATTATGCCATGTTAACGTTGTGTCATGTCAACATTTATCTCACATTAACACATTGCCAATGCCACGTCAGCATACTTAATAGTTAAATTTAACGATGTTAGAGTTAAGGATTGTAATTAACAAATTCACAAAGTATAAGGATCTAATTTACATAAATTATAGTACAGGGACTAAATCTATTTCTTTATAGAGTACAAAAACTAATTGCATAATTTAATCATAATTAATTAATAGAATTGAACATATATAAGATATGAGTATAAGCTATCCCATCGTTGGTTATATATCTGATAGGTGTAAAACATTGGTTACAATTTGCATCAATTTCTCTTCAAATTAGCAACATATTTATGTGTTGCACATGTCAAAAAGGCTGAAATCAACCCTAAGGCGATACCACTTAGGGGCTCATCGACAACTAGCATCGAGTCAACATAAATTAAGGGTTTCTAGACATTCGACACACTTACAAAGCCAAGCCGCACCCAAACAAGCTCTGTAGAGTGATACGAATCAGTAAGCCTGACATGCCAAAACCATGCATGAGTAGTAAAAGCACGAAAGGACTACATAATTGATTGCCATGCATGAGAAAAGAGTAGGCATGGGCCATGCAAACCAAGAGGCTACATGCCAAAAGAGTGTGTGGATATAGGTCGAACAATAGTGGGTTGTGCATACTACAAACCCACAATAAGGGGCTATGTGCAACATAGCCATGTATACTCGAAACATGCACATACAACACGCCTAGAATGCGTGTACATGGGCATTGCACGGGAGGAAAATGCACATGGGTTGTGCACACATAGGAGCCTTAAACCCGTGAATCATGCACATCTAGCTTGCACCTCGAGAAGCCATACGCACAATAGGTGCACCCCAGATAGCCTCACTCAAGAGTGCCACGCACACCTATGGCTCCACATTAGAAGGTCTCAACTGAGAGACCAACACACCTGAAAGCCCTCATATGAGAAAGACACCCCCTAGTGGCCAAATTCGTTACAGTGCAGTGCTTTCTTGTTGTTGCTTTAGTGCACAATTAGGAACTCCATTAGTTAGATGTCAACAATGTAATTTGTTTTTTTTTTTTTGCATGGTGATTTTGAAGAGAAATTCTACATGAAGATTCCTTAAGGCTTTGCTAAACAAGAGGAGCATTGAGTTGCAAACAGACTTCTTCATCCATGGATCAACAACATAAACTTGATCTTGATTTAGGATAACTTTGTGATGATTCTAGATAGTATAAGCATCTCATTGGTAGATGACTTTATCTCATGATAATGTGTCTAGATATTACTTACACATCCTCAGTTGATTTATGCACAATCCGAGATAACCACACTTTGATGCCTTTTTACGAATCCTTGGATATCTAAAAAATTTTATTAACTTGATCGATTTAATCTCAGTATGAATTGGTAGACATATTCACCAAGGCATTTGGTCCGAACCAGTTTCAAGTTTTGTTGGGTAAGTTGGGCATTTCCAATCTTCATGCTCCAACTTAAGAGGGAATAAAAGAGAATTAATTTAGCATATGGGCCACACGTAAGAGAACCATACATACAAGGCCTAAATAAACAAATGTGGACCAGTAGCTTGCATGCATAAGACAACTCACATGAAAGGTGTTCAATAGCTACTAAGAAGAGTAACAGTCAAGTAAAATATTTTAAGGTAATTGGAATACTTTCCATATTTAAGTTTTCTTTACTTGATTGTTTTTGCTCATATAACAAGTAAGCCTAGTTTTTAAGATATTTACTTTTATGTCATTTACTTTATTTGCATCTCAAAGAATAGTTTTTACGACATTTACTTTTATATTATTTACTTTACTTGTACTTTAGGAAGTTTAAGATTAAAATACTTATTTAATTTACTTTCATTATAAATAGGTTTAGGGTGAGCTATTTCTATAAATAATCCCTTTACGTTTTGTTATAAAACTAAGCAAGATTTTCCTTATTCTATTCCTTTGAGATATTTTATTTTTCACTAAACATCAACATCAATAACCAAATGACCCTCATATATTTATATCAGCAACAATTATGAAAGAATTTATAATCTTTTTTTTTTATTCATTTGAGAAAGAGAGATTGAACTAGTTTTTTGAATAGAGAATACATGCCTCAATTGTTAAATTAAATGTTTGAATGCAATTTAAGATCATTTCTTAAATATAGTGAAAGGACATATTTGAGACATCGGTCACTAGGTTTAAAATAACAATCTTTGTATGTGCACACTTAAATATTATAAAAGATATATGATCACATCCAAAATGACCACCCTTTGCAAACTATTGAGGCCATTTTCAATATATAGACCTAATTTAACTATATTTTCATTCACTTATCATCAGTTGTCGATTATTGTATGAAGTTATTTATCAAGAATTAAACAGAAATTCCCCCCATCTCAAAAATATTATTTTAATTTGATTTTTTTCTATCAAAAATTTTTCAATTTTGATCTTAGTTATTTAAATATTTGATTCAACAAACTTTTAGTATATACATATATTTGAAAACTTTTTTATTTAAATTTTTTAATAGTATTTGTTTCAAATTTTAATTAATGATGATTTATAAATAAATAATGGTTAAACTTGAAAAATTTTGACCGAAAAAAGTCAAATTCAAACACTAATTATAAGACGGATGGAGTAAAATTTATTCTTATTGAGATTCATATTGGAATGTAATATCCCACATTACTTATAAGTGAGATGTAAAGATAACATGATAAATATACATGAAAGATCCAAGAACTCATAAACTTAAGTTTATGGATTCAAGTGGTGTTTAACATGTATATATGAACTATTTGGAAGAACTATATGGGCTCAAGATTTGACTTATCTCTCCAACAATTCTCTTCTTCAGTGCACAATATATGGCTGAATTTTATTTTTCCATGCAGTGATTAGAATCAAGGTATGTTAGCATAGATCTAATACTTATACAGGAAACTTAAAAAATGTTGTAGCATAGAAATTAATGAACTCAGCAACAGATTTATTTGTAAACATTTGGGAAGTAATTAATTCTTCTGTAGATTGAAACCTACTCAAATTTGAGAATGGAAAAAGACAAATAAATTACATTTGCTGAAAAGAGAATGACTAACAACTCTTTAACATTTCAAATACACATTTGTCTAAATGTCCTACCATTTCCTCCAAAAATAAGGTTTTGAGCTTGAATTTACCTCCTCTTTTAATTTCCTAACTTAAGTATAAGAAAAGAAAAAACAAAAAACCAAAGAACAAATTAACATTCCTAAAGTCACAACTTTTATTTCATAAGGAAAGGAGTAAATCCAGGACAGAGGCATACAACATTTGTTTCATCTAGCTATATATGCATGATGATGGAATTCTTTCAAAAGGGTGTGTAGATTTGCATCTGACTCAAGATATGTTCAAAATTGTCTGATGGCTTCTCTATGGGATGAGTGTGCATCCCTTCGTAGGTGGTCACCACAACACTTTCATCTTTGGTTAGACGTTGAACTTGCTTCTTTACATTGCATCCTTGATGTGTGCATCGGTAATAGCTCCTGAATATGGAAACTCATAGTGTTATTCACTAGCTCAAACTATGCATTGATTCAAAAATCAGACTTGGAACAGAAAATATAGTTTCAGGAACAGGCTATATGAATAGGGGCTGATGATGCGAAGTTTACAAGTGTTTGTAGCTCAATTATTCATTCCTTTTTCTTTTAATTAACCAAAAATAGGAGAATTAAGCTAGGAACAAGTTAAAAAAAAAAAACAGACGCTGATTAGAAAATGATGCTTTCCATGGTATGAAATCATCAAGAGATGCTGATTCATGAGGTCTTGTAAGAGGCTATATTTGTAAGATAGATCAAATTTGTATACTTTTGAGCTCAAAAAATGTGTTTCCATTCTCATGATTAATGAACTTTTAACTAATGAGGTCTTGATACAATGAATTATAAAGGACAGGTCGAGACCCTCAGAGAAATTCTAAGCTGGAATCGTCTGGCCTCTTGTCTATTGGAACTAAGGGGTTTTTTTTTTTTTAAACAAAGAGAATTAATCTTCATTTGAATGAATGAATTAGAAACAAGTTTTTATCAAAATCCAAATGAGTAAATGACCATGTCATCAAACACCGCTACTTGACTTTGTTAGTAGTAATCCGTTTAGTGTCAAATATTCAGCTGTAAGCATCTTACTAATTAAATACCTACTTGATGAATTTCACTTGGCAAGAGATGAACCGTTAATAGATTTAATTCCGTTTAAAGAAGAATTAGAAAAGAATTACATACTTCAGAAAAGATGCTGATCTTCAAGAATCTGTTTTACGATCAACTGGAACGTTGACAAGACTCTTTGTATTGGAACTAAGGGGATATGGTGATCAATCGGTGAAGGAATATCACCAATCCCTATTTCCTATTGCATTTGCTGAGGTTGCATGCACGTCTGCCTAGCTACACTTGCCGGTTGTCTCAGCTTATTCATTGTTTTACTTTTGGTTAATATGTACCTTTTTAATGCTCTGAATGATCCTAAAGACACATTTGACTATTAATGAAAAGCAATGCTGTGTTCATGGAGGCTCTAGAGTTTGGACTAACCTTCCCCCACGATTATTCCCATTCAACCACAGAATTTTTGGAGTATTAACTTTAAACTAGTGCATAAGATGTCTGATATTTCATGGCCATATATGAATTCTTCTGATCTGCTAAGGAGAATTATTGTGAGATGTATAGAGGAAAAAAAAACCCTAGTCAAAAGAATTGTAGAAAATTTTGATTCATGGAATATTTTATCTTTGGTAACCATGCAAGGGGTAGTGTGCATGCATATTGGAAATGGTTTGACATCCACAAACTCAAGTCTGAAAGGAACAAATGGCACCAATTCTTATCTTCTCAGCTGGGTAAAATTAAGTGGGATATATCTATCATACTTTTAGAGTGAAAGGAAAATGATATGGACGATAATGGTGGGGCATGCATGATTGAAAAGATAGTGAAGATTATGACCCTGGGAATTAGGGGGAAATGCAATGGTAGAAAAGAAAGAAAAAGTTTTAGGAGTCAAAATTACAAACCTAGGAAATTTGTTGTTCTTAACAGCTTTTTGGCCGTATTTCCTCCATCGATATCCATCATCAAGTATATCCACCTGACTCCTTGTTTGAAAAGCATATCTGGGCTTCCTAATCTTCTTTTCCTTCTTTTTACCTGATTTTACCTCGGTTTCAGAACCAACAAAACTCCCATTCTGAACAATTTCTTTAACTTCTGGTTTCTGGATGAAGCTCTCTGTCTTCAAACCCAAGAACCCATTCGAGCTGTTGCCATGAAAATTGTTAAAAACTTGTGAACTAGGTGCCATGTTTGTTGGAAAAGGGTAAGCTGATGCTGCTGACGAGGAGATAGGAAAGAACATTTGATAGTTCTCCATGTGGATTCAAAGCCAGTGCTTATAAAGAAGAAGAAGAAGAAGGATGAAAGAAAGTCTACTGCAAAAGATGAAGCGGCTTGTTGGCCAAAAAGCTACACAAATTCATTCAACTGAGATGTATGCAGAGCAAAAGCAGCAGAGAAATACAAACCCATATTTATAGTGTTAAAGGTGTCGTAGACGGCACGAAAATTTTTCCAATGTATGGAAAATTAGCTTCATCAGCGGATTTGATCAGGAAAAAAGTAAGGTGGAAAATTTGGGGCGGCTTCATCATTAGGACAAAGACATTTCATTTTCACAAAATAAATAAAAGAATATTACTATATAAATATAAATATATATATATATATATTTCTTTGCCAAGGAAAATTGTTTCTCATTGTTGGATATTGTAGACTAACAGCAGTCTCCTTTGGACTGATCTCCTATTCACACGTGTTTCAAAAGAATTTTCTTTATTACATATTCAGTACATTCTATTTTTTCTTCTCTCATTTTATATTCATGTTTTTTGTGTGGTGGGTGCCATGTTGTTTTAGTGCATTTGTGACTGCGCCTCCTCCACGGTTTCCATGAAGCATCATCAAATTAATACCAATAGCTACATCTCCTACAGTTAAGTTGCAGTACCATGTGCTTATTAATGCATGGATGGTTTCTCTAGCTATTATCAATTGATATTTAGTTGAGTGTTTATATATTTTAAAACTTAATTAACATAATATTAGAGTAGGTGTTGTCTCCATTATCTGCGAGCCCTCTTCGACAATTCATTCTATGTAATAAGTTTGTGTTTTTTTTTATGTAAATCAAATATTAGATTGGTAAAAAAAGACATCTCACATCAATTAAGTTTGAGCTACTTTGCGTATACAAATATAATAGACTTCTTTATCTATTATTAATTGATTTAAGATTGAATATTCATCTTGAAATTTTAACATAGCTTATTATTTAAATATAAATAATACACTATATGTATTTTTTTTATAATTTATTAAATTAAGTATTTTAACTTTAATTAATACTTTTATTAAATTGAAATATTAACTAATTTTTATTTATCTTCTTATTGACATTAAAATCCTTACTAAAATATACGGTAAAACCTTTATAAATTAATACGCTTGGGACCATAAAAATTTATTAATTAATTGAGACATTATTTAATTGATAAATTAATAATTTATTAATTTATATATTAATTAACAAAAAATTAATTTATGAAGATATTTTTTATTTTTTTCTAAAATATTGAATTTAATACATGTATTATGTATCTGTGATTATACAAATATTACCTAATTATTGAATTACGAATTATCATTATTTTATGTATTTGTTTAACTAAAACAAGTTCATGATTATAATTAGTCTTATTAAATAGAAGTCCTGTATCTATCCATTTTTGAAACAAACTAAAATTACATTCGATGTATACTTAATTAATATACTTCATGAAAATTAAGTCAAATAAAAACATCTATAAAAAGAACATGTAGTGTTACAAACGGTAAAACTAAACACAATAGCTTCTCATCTCAAAAGTGTAAAGAAATCAATAATGACGAATGAAAAGATAATACATTACGAAAAGTTAGAAATGAGGTCTAAGGAGATATCAATTTCCAGAAAAACAAATAATATTGAAGTCATATTTTACAAAGATCTCTTAATTGAGTCCTGTATATACATAAATTTAATGTATAAAAAGATTATTAATTTATATTTTTTTGAATAGCATAATTTTTTTAAAAAGGAAGAGGAGAGTCTCAACAAAAAAGGAGAAACTCCAAGCCTTAATCAAAGGTACATCAGACTGCAAGGC
The DNA here is from genome assembly GCF_002168275.2 of Theobroma umbraticum. NCBI lineage: Eukaryota > Viridiplantae > Streptophyta > Magnoliopsida > Malvales > Malvaceae > Theobroma > Theobroma umbraticum. The sequence goes on from NW_018397279.1 coordinate 1,845,187, forward strand.
ATTCCTAGAGCACAAAAAACACAAAACAAACACAATCAAGAACAAAATAAAACCATATACAAATGAGGAGAATAGCACTAGAAGAAAAACCAGAAAACATAACAATTAACAAAAAACTTGAATGTGATCAGAAGTATGATTAACCGCAACCTTGGATAGGCAATCCACGAGGTAGTTTGCTTCATGGGGAATATGGATAACAAACCAATTTTTAATATTTTCATCAAGAAATTAATCTGTTTAAGAATGCACTTGAATCGCCAAGAAGAAGAAAATGGACAATTGATCTATTTGATAGCATTGTTAGAGTTCGATTCAATAGTGAGATCGTGAGAAGAATTCTAGTGAGATGCTGCAAATATAGTTAATAAGACTACTTAGAATGACCTTTGCCATATTAGAATCACTAATACCTAGCAATTTAGAAAATAGGATTTTGACATTACCTTCATGATCCTAAAGAGCTCGTCCAATTTCAGAAAGACCCAGGCTCATGAGTAGCACCATCAACAATGAATTTCAATGAACCAATCACTGACTTCAACTAGTTGCACTTCATTTTTATCTTCTTAACCATCTGGGAGGCTTTAGTGAAATTCAGCTTTCAAATTATGTCAATCACTGAAGAATTAAACTTAGGCCATTTGACTTTAACCTACGAGCAAATCCTCAGCTTAATAATGTTGAAAATATGACTTGAGTCCCAAGGCTCTCTATTGAAAACCAAATTGCTCCCATGAATCCAAATCGTCTAGAGAATCGTAAAAGATGACAATTTCCAAACTAGAAAATGATCTTTGCCACTGATAGCCTCATTCCAAGTAGCAAAAAGATCCCTCAAATTTTTAAGAGAAGTCCAAGAAAATCCCCAAGAATTAACCTATAGCATCTAGGCACACCAAACATCATAACAATCAAAGAAAAGATGTTCAACAATTTTAATATTGACATTACAAATAGGGCAAAGAGCAGTATTCCTATCAATAAGACCATTTCTAAGAAGTTCTTCTTTAACTGCAATCCTACCTTTCATTAATTGTCAATAGAAAATTTCACATTTAAGAGGAGCAAGTTAACCCAGATAGAATTCCAAAAGAGTTTATCGCCATTAAGATCAAATGCAGATTTATAAAAACTACAGAAGGAATAGAGACCACAAGAGCTGTTTTTCCAAATGACTCTATCAAGTTCATCTTTATCAAGTAAGACATCATCCAGAACTCTCATCAAATTAAACCACTGATCCCTTTCCCAGTCAAAAAGGTTGCATCTTAATTGAATTTTCCATATTCGTAAATCATCTCTCCATTCACCATAGTCAGTCAAAACACCATCTTTGATAGAAGAAAAAGCATAAAGATCCTAAGGAAGGATGATTTAAGAAGACAACCCTCAACCTATTCATCATGTCAAAATTTAATTTTATCACCTTTGCCAAGCTAAAACCCCATACTAATAGAAAGCAGATGAGATAAGTCATCACTAGGGCAGAGAGGCTCAGTGATGTTTTTCGAAAAGTTGGAAGCCACAAAGAATATGTTTGGTGCAAATAAGATTGTCAAGATCCGATTTACAAAAGAAAATCATATCATCAGTGAATTGAAGGTGAGAAACAATTAAGCCATTATTTCCCACTTCAATTTCTTGAAAAAAATCCCTTGGAGATTGCATTGTTAACCATAGAACTCAAAATTGAATAGAAACGGTAAAAGAGGACAACCTTGGTGAAGACCCGTATTCTTCTTGAATTTCCTGGTGGGAGTACCATTGATCATAATAGAAACAGTAGCTATAGAAATGTAGGAGAAAATCCACTTGCGCCATTTGTTACCAAAACAAATCTTATCAAGCATGAAGTTAAGAAACTCCCTGTCAATATTGTCGAAGGCTTTTTCAAAGTCAAGCTTAAAGACCATTCCCTCTTGATCATTTTGTAATAAGGCCAATAACCTTGTTAGCTAGAAGAACACAATCCAAGATCTGTTTGCCTTTGGTCAAGGCAAATTGGATTTGACAAATAATTTCTTATATCACTTGCCGAAGCTTGTTAGATAGAACTTTAACCATTAATTTATACAAATTACCCATAAGACTAATAGGGTGATAATCATAAAGATTTCTAGGATTAAAAAGCCTTGAAATCAAGGAGATAAAAGAAAACTTAATTCTTTTATTCAAAGAACCAAAGTTATAGAACTTGGAGAAAAGATTCATAATCTCAAAGTTGATTTTGTCCCATATATTCTTGAAAAAGGAGAAATTAAAGCTGTCCAATCCAGGCAATTTATTTCCATCACTGCTAGCAATAGCATTCTATACTTCATTCTTAGAGAAGGGACGTTCCAACCAAGAAGCAAACTCCGGCTCCAAAAAGTTTAAATGACAGTCAAATTCAACCACCTTGAAGATAGATTTTTTCCTAAAGTGGGCTTCAAAATAAGAAATAATAGAGTTCAAAACAGATTTACGATCAAAATAGGAAATACCATCCACAATAGCATTCTTAATCCTATTAAGCCTCCTCGTATTAGAAGCTATGTCATGAAAAATGTTGATGTTATGGTCACCCTTAAGAAACCATTTGATAAGTGACTTTTGTTGCCATGATCTTTCCTCAGCTTGATATAAATTCCAAAGCTAGGCTTTGAGAGAAATAAAAGAATTCCTCATAGAACTTTTAAGAGGATCATTATGAAGGGTGGAGAGCTTATCTTCAATATCCTTTTCACAAGTCACTATTTTATCATTCAAATTCCCAAACTCAAAATGCTGCCACTATTTAATTTTAGACTTGATCATCTTAAATTTATCTAAACACCGGTTAACAAAAGATATTATCCTCCTCACCGTTCTCCATTTGTCAACCATATTTAAACCTTTTACATTCCAAGAAAATAAAATCACTGAAAAATCAAAATCACAAAGAACAAAACCACAATGCGATTACACTTCTTGGCAAACTTCAATGTCAATCAATGCATTTATAATATGAGGATTAGGGTTTTGAAAAAAAATCACCAATATTGTTAAAAAGATTTAAAGAACCGACAACCTCCTTCTTAAGAATAGAATTATTGTGATAGATGTCAACATCAATGATAAAATTATCAAAGGGAGTTGGGCAGGAGATGTACTATTTCTCAAAGCAGTGATGATGTGCCTTCTAACATTTTTCCCTCTTCTGCTCATAAAACCTCTTTTCTTTTTTCTCTTTTCTCTTATTAATAACAAATCTTAATGCAAAGTTGTTAGTTTTTTTCTTACCATGACTAGAAGAAAAATGAAAAAGAAGACTACCATCACAACCATTGCTGACTTCAATAAGGGTATTAAAGAGTTGAATAGAACTTTTATGGGCAAAGAGGACTTGCAATAGGAACATTAGGGTTTTCGTTGGAAGGTAAGCAAGGAGAGGAGAAATTCAGAAGAAGCAAACCTTCAAGTTGATGAAGAGATTGATTCCCAACCATTATTAAAGGGATTGCCACCAAATCACACTCCTTAATCAATGGAGAAATGGAAGAAGTCTAAGAAACTTTTTTAACCATAGCAAGAGGACTACAAAAAGAATTAAAACCATCCTTAGGAATAATAGATTCAAAATTAGTGTGATTATTAAAAGGATGAGACTCCATTAGCAAGACCTTCTTCTTAGATTTCTTACCAACTTCACCTTTTTTTTGTCCATATTTTGATTTTTCGTTCAAGTCTACCTTTCTTTTTATTTTTAAGTTTCTTACCTTCTTAATAGCCTTGTTTGAATAAGGAAAAGAAATGCAAGAAGCCTTGAACGAAGAGAAAAGGTGTTGAAACTTTTAGAGCTTGAAACCTTTAGACTCATAAGAATAGAAAGGCTTAACTCAGATTTAGACATCAAGCTCCTATCCATCAAGTTCTTAGAGGCCTAAACAAAAGTAGTAGGGCTTCCATCCAAACAAGCCCCCATTTCTTCCATAAAAATATCCAAACCCAGATCAAGATCTAATTAAATACCATCACGATTCCCCTTGTCCAACAGTTCGAGCTCTACACCTATAAGATTAATGTTAGCATCCAACTCCTTGACATTTTGCTCAAAAGCTTGGGAGAAGGAGAAATGTCTCAAGATGGGATGTAGAACATTAAAACGATTGTTGGAATAACTAGATGGCTATCTAACTTGAACATATCAGAACCTATACCATCTTGAAAAATAGGATTATCACATCTGGTCTACAAAAACTAGCTTTCCCAATCACCATCAAGAAAGGAAACTTAAGAAGAACACCCTAATTCAGGTGGCTTAAATATAGCTTCAGAAATTTTCTATTAACATTCAACTTCCAATAAAAACACTCTAGAAACAATAATAGACAACACCAACCATTAATGATAAACTTGGAGGAACATGGTTGAAACCTTTCATTATAAACCTCCATAAGAATACAAGCAAAATCAAACCTTTTCATGGTGGCAGTATCTTTATCAAGAAGAGTAAAAGAGCCCTAATAATCACCCAGTGCTTTAAAGACATTAAAATGCCATAAATGGATAGAAAGATATTTCACCTTAACCAAGTCCAATTTTCTTTCGAAGTCAAATGATGATCATAAGGAGATAAGGAAGAGAACTAAAGCTTGAACATGTCAAAACACTCTTTGATCAAATCTAACATGTTTTTCTTATCATCAAAGGAAATACAAACCTTTATTTCCCCTACTAGACGAAAACAAACCTAAATCCCTTGAGAAAAAATACGTGATTCAATAAAACCCAATTAAAAATCCTCTTTCAAGATTCCAATAACAGGGGAATTAACCCAATCCATAATTAGGCTAAATGCCATAATTCTACAAGCCATATCATTAGTCTTATCAATGTCAATATCAATGGCTGGCAAGACAGGAGGGGAAACAAGAACCACCGAGACTTTAGTAACATCAACCTTATCCAACAAGGCTTCATTATCAACTTTAACTTTACCCATCAAGGCTTCTTTATAAGATAATGGCTTTAAACATGTAGAATGTTCCCTATCATTATCATCCTCACGCAAATCATGTGAACCAACCTTAGAATCGCAAGTAGATCTATTCTTACATGCCAAGGAAGCTTTCAGAAACCCACCATGCCGATGCAAATCAAAACCTTCTCTAACAACTTTGAGTTGTTCAGATTCATATTGAAATTTGATGAAGGTATACGTAGAGGTCCAACATACCTTACTTGAAGGAGAGGTCACCACAAAATATCCATATCACAACTAACACAGCAAAAAATATCTCTAAGCACTTCCTGGGAAATATTCAAAGGCAAGTTGCCAACAAAAACATAAAACAAATTGCTCTTCCATTTATCTAGACTTGCAGAAAGCCTGTAGTTTGAAGTCTTATCAAAGGATGACTTGAATTTCGCCGCATGAATGTTACTTGGTCTCCAAATTCCTCCTCCCGTCATGTCACTCCATAGTCCATTAATTATTAATTTACATATCAAGTGAGACTTATATGTTTTTTTAAATATATTATCTTATAAATTTAACGAATTATCAATTTATCACCTTAGTTCCAAGTCAGGACTGGCTAAATTGTTATTTAATTGACGTTATTACTTTATTGAGTATTAATTTATAGAGGTTTTATTGTACTTTTTTTAATTATTAACTTTTTATTAAATTAAATATTAAAAATTGAGTAATTTTTATATTATACCTTATATGATATACCTTATATAGTAAAACCTCTATAGATTAATACCTTGGGGACCATGAAAATTTATTAATTAATGGGGATATTATTTAATAGATAAATAAATAATTTATTCATTTATATAGTAATTAATAAAAAATCAATTTGTAAATGTATTTTTTATTTTTTCTTAAAACATTAAACTTAATACATATATTATGTATTGTGATTATAAGAATATTATATCTAATTACTGAATTACAAATTACCATTATTCATGGCGAGCAAATTATTGAGAACATCATAGAAATAACAAAGAAAACGAAATTGAAAATGATAGTTCTGTACTAGAACCTATCTTGTGCAAAGGTGCACTCAAAGCAACATTAATCACATTGCATAATTTTCTCTTATAATACTAAAACACTACACCAGATTGCTTCTTAATGTACCAAAAAAAGTTAAAGATGAGATCTGATGAGGCATCAGTTTCAAGAAGAAATAAGTAACATTGAAATCATATTTTACAAAAACCTCATAATAGAGTCATACATATATATATATATATAATTTTGATGTATAAGGAGATTATTAATCTATATATCAAGTGGGACCTCTGTGTTTGTTTAAAATACATTATTTTATAAATTTAGTAAATTATTAATTTTATAAAACCTCCTAACAGAGTCATACACATATATATATAATTTTGATGTATAAAGAGATTATTAATCTATATATCAAGTGGGACCTATATGTTTGTTTAAAATACATTATTTTATAAATTTAGTAAATTATTAATTTACCATGTTATTCCTAAGTTCGAACCGACTAAAAATATTTTTTAATCAAGATTATTAATTTATCAAATATTAATTAATCGAGGTTTTACTGTATATTTCATGTCTTTCTTCTTTAAATATTAACTAATTTAGAGTTGATCAAATCATTATTTATAAATTATCATTTTTATTATTATAATATTCACATATTAAATCATTCACGTAAACATATAAAAAAAACTAATTGATGATAAAAGTATATGAAAACAATCAAAGTGGAATGTGTTTTTCATTGAATTACATATATCATGTTAGATCAAGTGCCCTAATGCAAGTTTGACACGTGCAATTAAGACGATTTTAATTTATAGTAGTAATAACTTGTCTATATATTGAAAATATGTTTTAACTTTGATACTTAAATAGTAAAATTAATATAAGAAATGTGTTGGCTTTACTAGCTTTAAATTATTATAGTTTTGAAATGACAAAAATTATCAAAATTGCTTCAATGATCTTTAAACTTGTTTGAATGAGTTTTTAAACTTGTTTTAATTGTTTTTAAACTTTTTAAAATAAGCTTAAAGTCCCTAAGAATTTTTATGTGAAAAATTTAAAAATTACTTGAATGAATTTTGAAACTGCTTGAATAATATTTGAACTTGTTTAAATAGCTTTTAAACTTGTTTAAATTAATTTTAAATCTCCCTGTGCATTTGACTTTGAAATGTCCAAGTATTTGGCATCAAATTTGGTTCAAAAAGAAGAATTTTCTATATTTAAAGCTACAAGTATCAATACTTTAGTTAAAAGTATTGATACATTTAAAACAGAATAATTCTATCCAAAATGTATTAATACATTCTAACATGTATCGATACATTTAGTCCAAACTAGTTGTTACACACGAAAATCAAAGGAAAAATAGCTATTTTCATCACCAAACCTTCTCCAATGGCTCCAAAAGCTTCTCCAACTATAAAAAGGATTTCTCTAACACATTGACAAGGTTAGAATGGAGAAAAACATTAAACACTTAAGAATTAAATCTTACGAAGAGAAAGAAGAAAAAAAAAGAGAAACCAAGCTAGAGCTAGCAAAACACATTCTTCCACTTAGCTTTTAAGCTATTTTTGAGATTCAAATTCTTTGTGCTACCACTCATATTCTTTATATACATCTTTGTATTCATCACACTTTATCTACATTGTACTTACTTAGCAAAACCCACCTTCTATAAGTATAGTTGCTACTCAAAATTGTAAAAGAAAAATGTCATACCTTAGCCTCCAAAAGGTAATATTTAGAGGTTGTGGTTGATCCTTGAAAGGTATTGAGGTTATACCTTAGCCTTCAAAAGATAGTATTTAAAGGTTGCACTTGAACCTTGAAAAGGCAATGGTTATCCTCGAAAAGGAAATAGTTATGCTTGAACCTTTAAAATGTATTGTACTGAATTTATTCAATAAGGGATTAAACTCTTTAGCTTGTTAAGAGAGAGGATGTAAGCACTAAGGAAGGGTCGAACCTCTACAAATTTCCTGTGCATTTTACTTAACTTTGAAGAGCTTTGAAAATTTGTTTTTAACTTGTTTATTCTTTAATTTACTCTTCAAATTACTTTTGGCACACTTTGATAGACAAAAAGGTTTTGTGAAAATTGTTTTTAACTTGACTTCAATGGAAATTTGATTTTGAGAAAAGAATCTTTAAAAATCCAATTCATCCCCTTCTTGAATATTTTCACATTTTTATTAAGCTAACTTTCTAATAAAATGGTTTATTAAATTTTTGAAGTGCTAAATTAGAAATAATAATGGATATAATTTGGTGGTAATTGTCATGGTGAAAAATTGCATGATCATGGACATTAATTAATGGGAAATCAACTTATGATTCGGATCTCCCGTTGACTTGCCTGGATATGATTCTCTACCAAACCCACAGATACTTTCTTTCTTTCTGTCTTATTTTTCCTTTTGATACAATCCCGACTATATACTAAGAATTGCTAAAGATTTTTGTAAACCAAGGCAATGCCACTTTTCCAAATGTTTTCTCAACCTAGGACAAGACATGATGACACCCACTGTTTTATCCACATGTTATTCCCTTTCCATCACTTGGATTTACACCCGAAGATGATCAAGGATCCATGAAAAACACCATTACCCTAAAAAAGCTTCAATTCTTTTGCTTAATTTGTACTTTAATCTTTCTCTTTTACTTTTTGCATTGAAAATTTTCTTTTATTTCACTTAATAATAAGATTGTATTTCGACCCACAATTTTTTTAATTTTTTATTGGTTATCGTTGATGTGAGCAAAGACGTAAACATCTATTTTTAAATTTGTTGCTTAAAATAACATGATGTATGCTTTGGTATGACTTTTTTTTCCTTTTACATAAATAATATTATCATATTTTAGAATTTGCTTAACCTTCTAGTAAATATAGTGATGGGGTGTACTAAGCCAAATTTCCATCAAATCAAATGCATAGGATTGGAGAGAGAAAAGTAAAAGGTCAGTGGACACATGTGGAGATACATACAAACTTAGGTTTATGCAAACTAGAAAAAGTCAAGAAAGCATGTGGGTTTGAAGTTGGAAAATAAAAATGGAGTTAAATTAAAAATTGGAAGGTTAATTGTGTATCAGATATATTTGTGGTTAGGTCTGAAGTGCGCAGCCTAGCTAGGCAGCCACACATATAAATATTGTTGAGTTTTTTTGGGTATTTCACGACTTAATTTTGTGATTTTTAGCGTAAAATACCTTGGACCAACAAAATATTTTAAAATCATTTTTAAAAAACAATTTGGAGAGTTCTGATTTTGTAGTGGTCGAAGACATTATGTTACATCCGTTTTAGATAAAACTATTCAGAGAGATATTGATTTTCTTAAAACGATCTCTTTTATTTTAAAAATTTAGAATGCTTTACAAGTCTTTTGTTTTAATAGAGTTCAATTCCTATACTCTTCATGAATCAGGGAATGAAAAAAGAAGCAAAGCCAATTTTAATATTCTGGAATGTCGAAAATATTGAAAAATGGAACATTTGGTGTGTAATTGGATTATTCAACCCAAGTTTGAAACGTCAAATACTCACATGCCCACAATTTTGTGTTAGTTGGCAAGAGACCAATTGTCGGCTTAACTCTTTCTCTTTCCAATATGTCCTTCTCACGTATCACTTCTTTGCCAAATTTGTCACCAATCTTACCTCACAACAAGGGAAAAAAAACAGGAGAAAATATTGCTTTTCCTCCAAAACCCTAAGACCATATGGTACACTTTCAAAAGAAAAATTATTTCAAACTAGCTGAGTTCTTCTTGTGGAGGAGCCTTATGTCAAATGGAATCTTACAAATATCCGAGTTTACATGATTTTTAATATCATATATTTAATTTGGGCCATGTACTCTTTAGTTCTAACTTACCCCAAACCTCTCCACCCAACCATTTTGACAGCAGTTAATTCTCTTCATGCATAGGGAGTTGTTGTTTTGAAAAGGTAATTAAGCAAGCTTAATTAAGATTTCAAGATATTCGAGCTTTTCCATTTAGGATATTAACCGTTGTGAATAATATTATTTTAATAACTCGAAGAAAAGAAAAACCTTTCGGTAAATTTTGAGATACTTAAAGGAAAAGAAAAATGAAGAATGGGTTTAATCATAGAATATGAACAGATCCAGGAAAAGTTAAGTTTGAATGTTATTCTTGTTTGTTTTGTTTACAAATTTTCAAAAGATAGAAAAAAAAGGTTATGAAGAAACTATATTTATAGATAATTCAAGAGTTTTTTTTTTAAAGAATTTAAGAGTATAAAAAATAGAGAAAATATTCGATCATAATCAATACACGTCGATAATAAATCCGTCAATGATACGTTCGAGTTTGACTCGTTTTCATTGCATTAGAATATGTGCATGTAATTGATCATCAAAATTCAAAAGCGAATATATGACCATATATATTTAAAAAGAAACTAATCGATAATTTTAGCCAGACAAAGACGATTGAAATAGATAAATACGATAAAATCTTAATACTGAAGAAACCAATGTTTATTTTGAAGGTTCGTGGAAATTGCTAAAATTTGTTTGAATTTTAATGAAGGGTTGAGTGAAAACCTTCTAGTTAAAATGATTGAGTAACCATTTACCTAATCAGGTGGTTTTTAGGTTAAAGTGGGTTTGAATTTTCTATTACTTTTGTAAACGTAAAAGACACAAAAGAAAGAAAGAAAGAAAGGAAAGGAGAGTTTATTAACACTAGGATAATGCAAACTAATTCCCCTCTCCTTCTAGCGAACTTACAGTCTATACAGCAATAAGACTTGGTCTAGCCTTTAGAGTTCTTTGTTTTTGTCTCAAAAGATGTTGATTTCTTGCTTTCTATATATATCATCCACAATCTTGGACTAGCTATCTCTAGAAGGTAATAACCCGTACGTACTTGCAGGATTGAATTTGTGTATTTTTATCGACTAGAATAAATGGAGGAGACCACTGACCATGTGTTCAATATTGTCAACCATATTTTCATCTAGTCTGGGACTAAACATTTGCAATTTGAACTTTTAAAATCTTAAAATATGATATTAATGTTTAGTTAGCTTTCTTCGACGGCATATTTCTCACTATCAAAACCAATTAACCAATTTCAGATGCACTGAATTAAGTTTTGAGCTCAAGTACTGAATATTGTCACTTTGATTAGTTTGCTTACTGCTAACCAGTTCTCTTGCATGCTTTTAATGATATGATACTGTGAATCTGACCACTCTACGCAGATATAGTGATCATCACGTGTCTGAAGAAGAAGATTATCGAAACAGTGGAGAAAATTCTATGGCAGCAGCCATGGATGAGTAGGTGCCTCATCAAAGCCGCCAGGGTTTGGTTAAGGAACCTGCCAGGAAGGTGGCAAGCTGGCTACAGGCCTCCTTGGTGCCTTTATTATAACTGTTTTAAACTATCATTCTCTTGCTGAATTGTGCTGCTGCTTGAATTCCAATGAGCAACTTTCATTGTTGAATGGCAACTACTAATTAATGGGGTACGCAATGCCAAAGAATTAAAAGAAGGAAAAAAATGAAAATCATGAAAAAAAAAAATCAGACGAAATTATAGCCATGATATCTGCTGGTTAAATGATCTTAATTGCCATGAGCAAGAATGTTCAAAAAGACAATGACTACGTTCAAGATTTTTCCAACTTGAGAGGATTAACTTCCAATATAACATTGAAAATTTTGAGATTGCTCCTTGATTTCTACTTGACTGACCAAATTAAGATAGATTGGGAGTATAGAATTTCTTTCATAGGTTTATGTACCACACTTGTTTGACATTGTTGAAATCCAAGAAGGGTATGATATACACAAAGCCTTTTTTTCAATACTTGGAACCAAACTCTTGCATAATTGGTTTTTGGTGGACCTAAGTTTGGAGCATAGTTAGGAAATGCTTTCCATAAAGTATAAATTTATTTTATAATCATAGCATAATCATGCCATTTGGAAGATTTTTCACCTACTGCTCTCACTGTAGCTGATGAGTAGATGACTGATCTTGACATGGTTAAATGGAGCACTAGCTTGTTTGCCTAACCACTGCTTGAATTCTGAAAGCATAATTATTGCCATGAAAATTTATAATTCTGATTGACTTCAGTGCTTGTTAACATTGAAACTACAATTTGTAATCATTCTGAGGATTGAAAATCTTTTCTGATATGTGGCATCCAAGGTCAAAGCTGTACTTTGCCTGATCACCTCTGAAATTTGGGAATGAGTCAGATTCAGCTGCAATTCCTAGAACTTTCAAGGTTATTACATAATTTATGATTGAGAGCAAGGGATATATGCCATGTTATTTGAAATAAATATAATGCAAAATCACTATCTTATCTCCCCTTTTTTCTATATTCTTGATGCAGGAGAGATAGAATTATGGTTGAATATGTTGGTGCAAATGGGATTTAAATGAAATTTAAGGAATTGGTAAAATTGATTTCAAGATGAACCTTTCAATAGACGATATCTTTAAAACTTATTTCGTCCCCACCACTTAGTATGTAAAAGGGAATAATGTAAATAGTTTTAGGGATACAACGAAATCAACATCTAACTTCATCTTTACACTTTACGAGCGTAAACTATTAGATACATTTGAGGGCTTACAAAGTTGCTCAACCTTAGAACCTACTTTTTATAGCAAATAGATTATAAAGAATTTAGATTCTTTTGATAGATGATGGGAAATTAAGTATTTATGTCTATTTTCAAAACATAACACTTCTATCTCTCTTGATCTAGTGTGTCAAAATGGTGGACAACAAGCCCTTCATATAGGCTTGCAAGTGTATGTTCTTCAAAGACAACCCTTTCATTAAGGCATTACTTTGTCTAAAAGATAGTTTTATATTTTGTAAGACACAACTCTTGGACAAAGATATTGTTTCAATAATCACCACAATCATTCATTTCATAAAACATAATCGTTAAATTATAATTTAAAATGATAACTTTTCATACTTAAATTTTTATTTTATATTATTTTTTTTAATATGTCTTATAATCTTTAGATGTTATTTTACCAAGAAACATAATCATTTACATGAAAAACTTACCAACAATCTAATAGCCATATTATGTTACTTTATATGATATAAACTTTGAACTAAGATAATTTTTTATTATATAATATAATCTTTGATTTTAAAAATTGACCCACAGAATACTTATGCTTTTTCATGAATTTGGATAGTACTAAACCCTTGGCCAAGCATTATGGTGAAAACTTGGACCAATTCTGCCTTCTTCACGAATTTGAATAGTAAACCCATTCGCCAAGCATCATGGTAAATACCTGGTCCAACCTTGTAAGACCTTGGACCTTTGGTTAAGATCCATATAGAATATGGTTTGTTCAGTGGACAATGGAAAACATGTCAAAAACAGCAAGATCAAGACCAACCTTATGTTTAATGATGTAGTAAATTAATTACTAGGTTCATAACTTGTCATTCTTGAATTGACTTGAATTATATAACTAACTCAAACATGCTTCAACGTGTTTATATGATTTTACTGAAACTAATTGCCCACTACCCAGGCTTAATATGACCAAAGGAATGAAGATTTAGAGACAATTTTAAGCTTCAAGTCAGGAGTGTAATTTAACTTTTAAACTTTATTGTTTTGTAGCAAGATAAGTGTTCTCTTTTAAGTATAACAATACTTAATTAATTCCTAAGTGCCCTCTTCATATACGAAAATTTGATTACCACAACGAAATCATTTTCTGCTGATCAAAAGTGATTCTCTTAATGTGATGAACTGAGTTTTAAATCTTAATTCAACGCCATGAAAACTAAAGAGATACATCCTTGGCATTGAAACTCTAAAGTTACAGTTGGACAAATGTCAAATTCAGCAGAGTCCCCACTCCATAAATGTGTTAGCTAATGGTTTTGTCAAATCGAGAATTCAAAGATCAATTCTTTATCAACAAGTTTGATTTATGGAATGAAATAGAGAAGTTGACTATCACATTGTCATCTTGGATCATTTTACTACTATTACCCTTTTCTTATTTTCATCCTTGATGAAATAAAATTCTAACACCTTTAAAAAAAATAAAAGAGGAACTTTCTTGGGAGAATGTAATGCTTGTGTTCTATAGTCAATGAAGACTGGCTATGGAAAATATGGCAACAGTGACTAGCCTTGGTACGTACCTTAAAAGCTGTTCAACTTGCATTTATCATAAGTTATGGAAAATGTTCTTTAGAATGATTGTCCTTTTGTTATTGGTGTTGAATTCCAAGAAGCAGCTGCCATTGTTGAATAGCAATGCACCGTGTAAACTGAAGAAAGAATATTCGTCAAGAAACTTTTGTCATGAAAAGGAAGTAAATCAGTGATTCGATGGTGTGTAGATGGTTATCCGCCGACTGCCGTCGACCCTATATCATAACTTTATTGGCAACATCAACTGCCAGAAAGAAAATCAAGAATCTTTTGCCTAATTTTGGGTTGTTTTATTCATCAAGAAACATTTGCCTGATCGCTTAGTAAGTCAAATACAGGGGCAATGCCATCATGGAGACTGAATTAATCCGACAAATCTAATATGAAAACTTCAAAAAGTGGAATCGGGGTATTTGAAACAATCTTATGTAAGGCAACTATCATGTGATATGCACCAAAAACATTTTCCAAAGGAAACAAATCTCAAAGTATCCAAAGCGAATTCTCATAGTTTGTAGTCACATCTAAAGAGGGATTCATCACCCCTTCCCGGTTCCCAGCTACCATGCACAATAAAAACCAATCAATTGATGAATCGATCATGTTTTACACCATTGTTAGCAGCTGTCAACCAACATATCAGCCCATCCTGGATTCCCCTTCACGCTATAAATTGCAGGGAATGAAGAACGACATGACATCTATCTGATCTGAGGTATGTCCAGTTCCACATCTCCATGTTATTATGATTTTTACCATGTTCAGTTATCAGTTCCTATCACAATTGTTTCCAATCATACAAAACTCTCTCTCCCCCTCCTCTTTTGGCTTTTTTTTTTTTTTTTTTTTTTTTGCTTGAACAATCTTTCAATTCCCGTATGACTCAGAAAAGTGGATGAATTGAATAGGTTTAAGATCTCTGCAATGAATCATACAGAGCAAAACCTCATTTATTAGGATTGAAAGAAACAAATAATATATCATTCCCAGGCCTAGAGGTTTGATGCATGTTTCTGCATCAGCATACTAGAAAGGATGACTGCATAGTAGAAAAAGGAACTACATATATGATCGCATACGAGGCCTAACCAGAGACTGTGCCCCATCAACAAATATAGTTGTTCCAGTCATATAGCGGGAACCATCACTGATTAAATAAATGACAGTTGAAGCCAGATCATTTTTAACATCCAGCCATCTGTGCAGTGGCATTACTTCTTTGACCAACTTCTCCGCCCTGTCCTTTCCTACTGACATGGGAAATTCATCTTGTAAGTGTAAGCCACGAGCAATTGCATTAACCCTGATCTTGTACTTTCCAATCTCCAAAGCTGATACCTGACAACAGCAATGAGAGATGTCCACAAAAATACTACTAGTGAGCAAAATCTATGAACCAGAAGTTGGAAATGGAAAGATATTCAAAAAGAAGCAACAGTCATGCCATATTGCAAATAGGCTAAATAATTATGGATCTGAAGTATAGAGTATAAATGGGTGGTGCTATTTAATTTAAAAGGGAATGTTCTTAGCCAGAAGATTACATTGCTTTAGAAGAAGGATGTTCACAAAAGCAAAAGCCACCAAGAAACAGAGCTGAATCTTGAATGTTTAAGGCTCAATATCAGTTTTTATCTTTAGAACAGTTAACTGGCATAGCAAATTGTGGCAGTTGAGTGTAACTGCATTAAAGACTACAAGGAAAGTTAATGAGTTTACTTACTCTAGCTAACTGCTGCACTCCTGCCAAACATGAACCATATGCAGCAGCTCCTTGATAAAGTCCCCTTTCAGCACCAAGTATTGTAGTCAAGAATACAATGGAACCACCTATTTTATAATCCTGCATTCTCCTGCCAACAGCTTTTAGCAGAAACCATGCAGCCATAAAATTTATTTTTACTATTTTTCTGAACTCTTCTTCAGCTAATTGCAGTTGGTCTTGCATCTTTCCTGTTTCACATAGTCAGCATGGTTAGTTTTTCTCCAACTGTATTACATAGACCTGAACACAGTGATGTAAGTGAGACAAGTTGAAAGGAAAATAAGAATTTTTTTTCATAAGAGCAAGTATATTTATGGGGAATATTGGTGTTTTTCTTGACATAGGCTACAAAAGCAAGTAGCACTAATGTTGGTAAAAGATAAATCATCAGCTCCTAAATAATTCCAGCTTAAAATTTTCTTGCATAATGATCACCATCCAAACTTTATACAATCAGTGAAACAAAAGGAGTCTGTCACTCCAACCTAAATTTCACAACCTTTACAAAGTTATTGAAGTAGACGTATCTTATTCTTCACTTTATAAACTGTTATAACTCAAATATAATGTAACCTTTTGAACACAAACCTTGAGTAAATTAAGAAAACAAACATGATGACAAAACTTTCAGATATAAGAAGCCTCCTCTTCTTTATTGATATAAAAAGAGAACACGTTTTTGTATGTCCCACGGTAAGCTCTTTAAAAGGTTCCCTGTTTCCTCTCCATGGTAGACCAGGGTAATTTATAAACTTTATGGTCTACATCATCTTTAGTATTCACTAAATAAAACCTTCTCTAAATAAATAATTATTAGACATGTGACAGATTATTACAATGCACCTTGAAGTTCTAGCCCACTTGTCCTATTTATAAATTGGACAAATTAAGGTAGCTAGAGAAGTAGGTTGATGAATTAACAAAGTTCTCAAATGTTTCAAAATGACGTTTATATCGCAAGAGCCTCAAATTACCAAAATTTTCATATATGTGGGTTTTCAGAAGATACTGCAAGTTGCTTTTTCCATTGCTAAGAAAGCTCAGAAGCAATAAGAGCATATAGGCATAACATCCCACCATTACTATATCTATAAAATCTGGTCAAAATCAAAGGTCTGGGATAGATAAGACAAAGAAGTTATGAATTGCCCCACTTTCTCGATGCAAAACCAAATCAAAAAAAGAAAACCAGAATTTGATACTTTGGCAACGAAAAAGGAAATGGAAATTGACCAGTTCAACTTTCAATTAGAAAAATATCATTAGGGTCCAAAACAATATTTAAAGCAGATCTACATAGATATACCTTCATAAGCATAACAATGCACAAGAGCATCCAAACTTCCCAACACTTTCCACGCTTTATCTACTGCCTCATCAAAAGCTCCCTCTCTTTCATCTTCCATATCCAATCCAACCACCTCGACTGGGACCGCACTATTTGTTGAATCCATTATGTTGTCTTTGACACTCCTCAGACAGCATTCATTCCCCATCAAAACCAACCTAATCACATGCCCGAAGATCATTCTTTAGTTAAACTTTTGCCTAGTTGATCAACAAGAAGGGAGCATAATCAAATGAAATGACCAAAAAAGAATAAAGGATATTGATTTTTGCTTGAGTTATGAAAGAACAGTCGATTCAAACGAACAAAGCATAAAATGCCAAAAAACTAAAACTTTGAAAAATCGACTGTTTTCATCTCTTATTTCCTTGCTATTACTCTACTCTTTGACACCTTAAAAAATAAAAAGCTGATCACAATAAGAGAACCCATTGCTGAGAAAAAGGGAGAGATAGGGATGGCCAAGAATTTCCGTGATTCTTGTTTTCAGGGCAACCAAACACGTGCAATACTTAAAATCTCAAAGAAAGTAGGAGGCTTTAACCTGCAACCACGTTTGGCTAAATGCAAAGCAATGTTCATTGAAATCTCATCTCCATTTGAAGTGAGCAGCACTTTCTTTGCTTGATTCTCCATTCTCAAAAGCCAACTGTCAATCAACCAAAAACCCCAGAAAACATCAAAAAACAACAAATTAAAACAGAACCCAGAAAGAAAAACCAAGGCTTCGAAGCAAAAAAGAAAAAAAATAGAAAAAAAAAATAAGAAGTCCATCAGTTCTTCACCTATACTGCTACTGAAGAAACGAATCTCTCCTTGGAGATATTTATGAAAGTGGTCTACCCTTTGGTTGCTGCTTTTATATCAGAAATAAATGGTTGTTACCACTTACCAATGTTTGTTGGAAGAGCAGCCGACTTGTGAAAACAGTGGGAACCAAAGCAAACAGCAAAAACCCTGTCCCTTTTGAGTTTTGCCTGCTGTCCCTACAAGCTCCTCCAAACTGTTAGTTGCTGAGTTTAGTTCGATAGTTTCCCAGTAAAAATGCTTTAACAGCCATCCACGTGTCTCTACTTATTGGAGGTTAATTAATCATAACTTTAAAAAATATATATATATATAGATCATGTTAAGTCAAACTTTAAATTATATGGTTTTATATTCCAATCTTTGGTTCATTCGTTTAAATAATTGTTTCAATAACATTATTGTATTCAGAAAAGGTGATTTGATTGGAATTGGAATTGGAATTGGAATTAGACTTCCGATGGCTTGAAGAGAATCGAAACTTCCCAATCCCACAAAAGGTTGTTGGAAGATTGGTCCCATGTCATTGCTACAATATTTGTTAAGAAAGTGGCAGTAACAGTGGGAAATGGAGGAAGAAAGTCACGTGGTCGGGGGGTCAATGTTGGGGGAAGTTTTCATGACATTTCTTGCCATTTTCCACGAGATTTCCTTCGTGGAATCAAAGGGAGACTTGGTGGAGTCATGGAATCGTATGAAGGTTTATCGTATGAAGTACGTGGGATTCCCTTGGCATACACACGCACGTCAAGTCCTTTTTCTATGCTTTTATGGGTTGGTTGCACCAACACAAGGTTTCCACACCTCTTTTTGAGCATATTCAACAATATCCTCATTTTTATAAGTCTCGATACTTAACAACAGGTATCACACCGTTTAATTACTTTCTTGAAATTTTAATCATAGGCAAAATATTTAAACTCTTTAAATTTAAATCGAAATTTATTAATTTTTGAAATAAATATTCTATTTTAAGAAAATATATTTTGTCAAATATATAAACTTAACTGTTAATCAATTTTTTGTTTTTTTATTAATTTAATAATATGATGATAATAAAAAAATATTTTTAATTTTTATTAATTTTAAAAAATTACTATTATATAAATTATATTTTTTATTTTCTTTACAAAAAGAATTTCAAGCCAAGAGAGGGGAGCACCAACCAGTGATCCCAAGGGTGCTCCCCTCCCCCTGGAGAACACCGGCCATCAAGTGGCCGACTTGTGAATGAGAACGCGCCAACCGATCACATTCTTTGAAGAAAAAAAAATTAATTTTTTTATATGTTTTATTAATAATATTTATATTTTTAATTTTTATTATTTATTTTAAAAATTAATAAATTTACATAAAATGAAGACTAAAATTTAAAAAATATTTTATCCTTTAATCGTTATTAGTCATATATATTAAATAACATAACCTTATCTTCGCAACAATTTAATACTTCGCAATTAGAAAAGTTAAAATGGTAAAACACCAAATGCCATTTTAGGGAAGACCTGTCGTCCCTTTTCTCTCAAATTTCTAATCAATGGGTACGGAAAAACTTAATCCATAAGGGGGATGATGATATTTTTGTTATCTTAGGTATGTACTAGTTTTGTATTTTCTCTTGCTGTACCTTTGCGTTTCTACTTCTACTTTCATCAAACCATGTGTAGCTAATACTAATAAACAAATTGCGGACCTAAATATCCTTGCTCAAAATATTATCAAATTTTGTGGTTTATAAAAGAGATAAGGTTATATTCCAAAAAGAAAGTATATGCAAATTTCTTAAGGTGAAGATTAATAGTTAAAAAATATGGACTTGGAGAAGACATATAATTTATATGAAACATTTATACATACATACATACATATATATATAATTAAATAATTTGAATTTAAAATATATATGAATCTATATTTGATGCAATGTCAGTGTATAAATTTTATACATTATGAATAAAACAAATGTTATTATCACATTAACAAAATAAATTTAAAAGTTATGAACCCTCAAAAATAAATATTTATAATTATAGAAAGTATTTATTTTCCAAAGATTTTTGAATTTTTTTTGTTTATGCATTTATTAACATTTTATAATTAAGTGATAGTGTATAAAGACCTATACAACATGCGTAAAACATATATTAATTTCTGATCTTTCAATCTAAACTGTACTTGAGTTACATACAAATAAATTCAGAGTTATAATATAGGTTAAAATGAAGTATTTAAAACGTGTTAGGAAAGAGATGTATACTAGTATTATTATTTAAGATATGATAGCAATATTTAGATGACTAGGTTTAGCTTCCTTTATATTTAAATCATAACGGAAGCATACCAACAGTTGACCATCAGCCATTAGCTTAATGGTCACCAATCAATTAATCATTTAATTGAGACATATATGTATATAGGCTTAAAATCAATATCCATATGTCCCTATAATAAGCCTTTTTAAAAAGTAATAATTAAAATAATAATATTCAACTATTATAATTGTAAATTACAATCAAATAGTGCATGAAATTCATACATTGACATTATAATTCATTCATTGTCCGGTTTTATTACTTTCAAAGTTTTAACATTTTCGTTTAATGTTGTTGGTAATTTTTTTTCTCTTTAGCTTGATGATCAAGGTCTTTAAAAAAAAAAACTTATTTTATGGGTTCAAGTCTTACAATTTGTAAATATTTAATTTATTTTGTGTAATGCAATCATTAGTTTAGAATCAATCCATAAGTCAGATCTTATAGTCTAATCTTTTGGTTCAAACAAGTGTGTAGAACCATTGACCACTTAAAAAATGTCATGAAATTGGTCCAAATTTATAATGCCTCCAATCTCACATTTGGAATTTATAAGGATCGGTTTTGGTTAAAGGTAATAATTGGATGGGTCAGATCAAGTCGGAATGAATTTCTTAAAATGAAATCAGATTGAATTTTAATAAATTATTCGGAATCGTTTTATTTTATGTTAATTTTTCAAATCATTTAGGTTCAAGTCATTTTAAGTTTGAATCAGGTTCAAATTATTTCAAGTTCAATTCATCTTGCAATTCAAATCAATTTGAATTTGACTTGAGCGGAGACTGATTTTTAATTTTTTTTAATTAAATTGGGTTGAATCGGGTTCAAATTCAAATAGATTAGATTTATTTTTTGTTTCGGATCAATTTTGTCTTAAATTTATATTTGTGAGATGAATTTTATAAATAAGATGGTACGATATCGACGTTCACGAGGTGCAAAATGAGGAAAGTCCTTTCTATACCTAACTTTATTCTCAACTTATATGAAAAAAGAAATTGACAATTCAATCAAATTATTCTAAAAATAATGATGCCTGTGGATGAATGATGATCCCTTTTCTTCTAAGCTTTAATTTTTTTTATCTATAATTATTAAATTAATGGTCCCCTATTCGTTAAATGTCAACATTCATTATTATCTTCAATTATTGCGGCAAGAAAAATGGAAAATGAGTTTATATCTATCTCTTTTTTTGTTGGGGTGATTTATTAGCTTTGGGCGATATATTATATATTTTTATTAGATATCAGGTTAATGATAAATTTGAATATTTAGTTTGATGATAAAGGTATATATGAAATATCCTTTTTATTTAAAAAGTTAAAATAAAATATTTTTTTAAATAAATAATATATTTGAAAACACATGAGATTACAAATTTAATTTCCAACGACATCATAATTTTTAAAGCCAAATAATTTTTATTAATTACTTTTTAGGTAATTCGAAGTGATAAATTTATTTAAATAATGTAAATGGTATACGGAATACTTTTGATGTATGCAAACAGTGATTATAAGTATATTAAAAAGTAATGAAAAAAAACTCGATCTTTTTATTCACAACTTATATGACAAAAAAAATTAAAATTTGATCAAGTTATTGGTAGATACAGTGAATGGATCATATCCAATGTGGGCGAACTAATTTGTACGTAGAAAATATCCAAAATCTAAGTAAAGAATTAAACTGCTTCATCAAAAAATAAAGAATTACATAAGGGGCTATTTACAATAGCTAACTAAACTTAAATCTACTTTGTGTACAA
Source organism: Theobroma umbraticum (assembly GCF_002168275.2). Lineage (NCBI taxonomy): Eukaryota > Viridiplantae > Streptophyta > Magnoliopsida > Malvales > Malvaceae > Theobroma > Theobroma umbraticum. The sequence continues at coordinate 1,867,409 of NW_018397279.1, forward strand.
GTAAAGTAATTATACTTAAACTTACTTGGCATACAAGTAAAGAAAATAGTAAATAAGGAAGTGTTTTAATCTTAGACTTCCTTGAAGTATAAGCAAAATAAAAAAAAAATAGGAAAATATTTTCCTTAAAATATTTCTAAAAATTAATAATTACAACTCATGGTTACACTCTCTCTGAAGTTGGCGCATAAATATCAATCATACCCAACTTGTCAATTATACCATGGAACACTTTCCCTAAAACTGCTTTCTTGAGAATATCAACTAACTGACCATCAAACTAAACAAATGAAAATTGTATAATTTTTTTATCGAGGTTCTCCTTGATGAAATGTCAATCAATTTCAACATGCTTGGTGTGATCATGTTGTATAGGATTTTGTGTAATTTCAATGGCTACCATATTATCACAATAAAAATTCATATGTTTTGCATATTCAATTCCTAACTCTTCGAAAATACTCCGAATCCACAATAATTTCCTTACACTACGAGTCATACCTTGAAATTCAACTTTTGCACTTGATCTTGCCACAATGTTTTGCTTCTTGCTTTTCCAAGTGATAAGATTACCTTCCATAGAGGTAAAATAACCAGATGTGGATCTTCTGGTTATCATCTGCCCAATTAGAATCCATAAGTCCTTCAATGTCAAAGACACTATTTTTCGAGAACAACAAACCTTTGTCCAGAGTACTCTTCAAGTATATTAAGATTCGATATACTGCATTCATATGTTCTTCCCTTGGTGCATGCGTAAACTGACTTACGACACTTACAGCATAAACTATATCCAATCTTGTGTGCTATAAACAAATTAATCTTCAAACGAATCACAAATAATGACTCTTATTTGTTAGACCTTGATTTGGAAAATTTTTGAGCTTATGATTCATCTCTAGCATTTCGATTTCAATTAAGAGATCTAGCATAAATTTTCATTGCAAAAGGAAAATCTCTTGTTTCGATCTTGCAACCTCAATCCCTAAGAAATATTTAAGTTACCCCAAATTCTTCATTTCAAATTTAGAATGCAAATATTCATGTAACGTTTTTATTTCATATGGGTCATCTACCGTTAAGACAATATCATCGACATATACAATTAAAACTGTTACCTTCCTTTTTTTGTGTTTTATAAACAAATCAGTCTCAGAGCTATTTATGTAGTTTCAGATGAATAAAAGAAAGACAAAAAATTTGATGGTGATTTTTGAGTACAAGATTCACATTAGAGAGTTCTTTTCGGATTAGAACTCTTTGATACCATGTAGAAAATATTCAAGATTTAAGCAAGGAATTAAACTGCTTGATCAAAACATAAAGAATTACATAAAGAGCTATTTATAATAACTAACTAAACCTAAACTTATTTAGCGTGCAAGTAAAATAATTATATTTAAACTTACTTGATGTGTAAGTAAAGAAAATAGTAAATAAAGAGGTATCCTAACCCTCGACTTTCTTGGAGTATAAGCAAAGTAAAAAGAAATAAGAAAATATTTTCTCTAAAATATTCTTAAAAATTAATAATGACAGCTCATGATAACATTATATAATATTAACTCAAGAGTAATATAAACTGCTTTAATTTTATATAAAGATAATACCATTATAATGTTCTCTACACGTTTTTATGGATCCAAAGCATTGTATAATTTTTTTAATTATCAATACCTCAAAGTATGCTTTCTCCAAACAATTATTCATTAAAAAACCTCCCTTCAAAATTGATATTGGTTTTTTTTTTTCAAAATATTCTTTGATTATTTCAAATTATTTTATCTCAGTATGCAAAATTTCAAATAGTAAATCAACACTCTATTATATCAAAAATCAAATTAATTATAAAACTATAACTTTTATTTAAATTTACATATTATACCATATATTTCCAAAGTAAGTCATTTTTTTATTATAATTATAACTTTGATCTTTTCGATATTTTTATAATTATAATGATGTGATACATATTTTTTTTTTGTTAATTCCAATGGAGGCATAATATAAAGGAGTTAAAATTTTATAACTATTTTCATAATATAATCAAAGGAAGATTAGGACCTTAGTGGGGGCAATTGTTCCCATTGCTCCCAACCCGGATCCTTCCCTTGTAGAAATAACTAATGGAGAGTAATGCACATGGATCCTTGCTTCTAACCTGTAAATTATAATTATAATAATTATAAATTATAGATTTCAATTAAATAGTGTACCAAATTTATGAATATTATAAAAAGTTTCATACATCGACAATATAATTAATTTATTATTAAATTTTATTATTTTTAAGGTTTTAACAATTTGTTTGGGGTTGTAGTTAGTTTTTCTAAATATTCATTTATTATTTATATTGGATATAAATATTTATATAACTCTTTAGTTCAATGATCAAGATTTTTTTCAAAAAAAATACATTAAAAGCATCCATTAAAAGCATTGGCTTTATGGTCACCATCCATTAAAAGCATTAATCATTTAATTGAGCCATAAAGAGGCTTAGGATCAACATTCATCCGTCACTACATACCTCTACATTACACTCACGTGAATGCAAAATGAGGAAAATTATCCTCAAATAAGTTTTAGATGTCATTAATCTTATATCAATAAAAGTTGGATAGGGTTTTAATTTATAAATAAATATCTTTTTCTATTTAACATGTATTTTTTTATTGAAAATGTAATCATATGATATTAAAATAAATTTAAATCTTTGATGTGGGACTCCACGAGAGATATCAGAGTTGATTGTTTAAGTAGACTTGAATCAAAATGCAATCCCTTTCCTTTATAAGGAGAAGAGCTACTATAACGAGGGTATTGTACAATTGTATAGATTAGACTATCACGAACTTCACATCAGTAAAAGATGAATAAGTCATGAGATTATAAATAAAGATTTTCCTCTACCTAACATAAAAGTGTTTCGGTTGAAAATATGAATTAATAACACTAAGCATGTCTTTGATTCCATACCTAATTTAGTTCTCAGCTTATATGGAAAAACTTTTTGACAATTCAATCAAGCTATTTTTAGAAATCATTAAATTCTAAGTTGTGATTTATTTAAAATTATTAAATTAATGGTCCCCTATGTTGAATGTTAAATCTAATTAAGAAGTTGAAAGGTACCAATTTTTTATTTTTGTATTGCTATCATCTTCAAATATTGTCCATGACACTTTGTTGAAAATCAGTTTATATTTATTTTTTTATTAAAATTATTAATTAACTTTCGAGAGATATTCGTGTACATGAAAATTAATAAAGTATATATTATATAATTTTATTAAATAATGTGTTAAAAGATAAGTTTGCATATTCAACTCAAATGGTAGATGTATGAAGTATCTTTTTATTTAAAATGTAAAAATCGAAATTTTTTAGGTAATTCAAAGTGACAACTGTTGAGAAGAAAAATCTTTGCATTATGAATTTTTTTAAAAATAACGGAGGAAAACAAAATTTTTGTAAAAAGAGAAAATAAAAAATAAATAATTTGATTGTTTTAAAGTTTAAATAAATTTAACATCTAAACAACTTTAAAGAATAAATTTACACTCAAACATTTGACCTATTGATTAGTACATGATCTCCCTTACTCTAAAAAATAGGATTCGAATCCCTAAACCTTAAAAGAATAATTTTTTTAATTTAAAAAAATATTAAAAATTTTCTTTTAGTCATGGATAAGAAATTACTATTGTTTTTTCTTTCCATTTATTTTCCAACTTGCCCTAAAATGGGTTTTGGGCTTGCGGGGCCCAGGCCCAATTAACACTCGACTAAATCCACCAAAAAAAAATTAACAGAGGGAAAAAACAAAAAAAAAAAAACCTCATCCTCCTCCACTCCCGCCACAGCCTGTACGGCCACCAACCACCGTATTTCCCTCTTTCTCCTCCGCGTCATCCTCCACCTCTCTCATTTCGATAATGTTGATATTGACTTTGAGCCTTAATTAGTCAAACTTATCCACACCTAAACATGGCGGCTTCTGCTTTCTCAGCTTCCTCTTTGTTCGGTTCGAGAATTAACGAACCATTAACCTTAATTTCCTCGAAATCACGCTCCAAGTAAGCTTCTTAATCAGCTTAATGAAAGAAATCTTTTTTTTTTAAAAAAAAAAAGAAAAAGAAAAAATTTTGATTAAAGTTCAATTTTTTTTCAGGTTGAACTCCAAGAGAACTCCACCTGTTAAAATCTCATGTGATTACTCTTGCTTGGAAGTACGGGGTTTTTTCATCCTTATTTTTAATTTATATTTATATTCAAATTATGATTTTGAGGAATTTACTTTTTTTTTTTGCTGTTTTAATTTGTCAGTTTTTATTAGAATAATATTGCTAATTACAGCTGTAGCTTACACATGTTTGGGGAATGAATTTAGTGAATACGACGATTAAATTTCTCTTTATAGCTGTTGTAGTTTAGCAGATGGATGCATTTTTGTGTTTTTATCAGTGGGATTCTGTCTTTTGATTGAATGGTGGTATCGAAAGAGTGATGGAATTTGCTGAAACGGTATCATCTTGTCATTTCAAGGTGAAGGATGTTTATTATAGACCTCCAGGGACGCAGATTAACCTTTTGAATGGAGTTAGCTTTTCACTTCCAGAGAAAAGGTACATGCTTTAATTGTAAATAATGGAAAATTGACCATTTTTATTGTTTGGGTTTTCCTCCAAATTAGTTTTGCATAGTTTTTACTCTTAGGATTGCAAGCTCTGAAGAATCATATGAGAACAGAACATGAGACATTGAATATCTTGTCACAATTTCTAAGCGTATTTTACTAATTATACCATTAGGAAGCAGGCGTAAAGTCTTGTCATTGATTGCTTGTGCATGCTTCAAAGCTGACTTTGAGAATTAAATGGTTTGTGTGCATTGCTGCAGTTTTGGCTTAATTTTTGGACAGAGTGGAAGCGGGAAAACTACTCTCTTGCAGGTCTACCATATATCGTGTTTTGGTCATGCCTGTTTGTTACCATATACCTTGTACATCTACTTATTTTTCCTTCTCCTTTCAGCTTCTTGCAGGGCTTAGCAAACCAACATCAGGTTCTATTTGTATCCAGAGATACACAAATGAAGGCAACCCAAATCAGTCTCCAAAATTATTAGTTCCAGAAAGAGTTGGTATTGTCTTCCAGTTCCCAGAGAGGTACCCGATAACAAATGAACAAATTTTCTTGTCTTTGTTTGCTTGATGGGATTTTCGATCTCTTGATGGCTGCATTCTTGTTACAATGTCACTTTCCTTTAGGCTCTCTAGGTCTGCTTTTGCATGTTTTTTCTGGACCTTTTAGGTATTATGAAGTCGGTATGTTTGTAGAATCTTACATCGATATCTCACATGCATATTTGTTTTTTCTGGTTTTCTATCATGTTGATGGAAACTCTTGCTTTTGTTATTATTGCAATTTTTTACTGCCAATTAAGCAACATGGCTCATTTTAGCTCTTTTTATTTGCTTGGAGCCTGTTTGGCCTAGCTTTTTTTTTAGCTGAAAAGCTATTATAAAGCTCTTATGAAAAATAATAGCTATTAAAATTAAGCTAAAGTTGTTTGGTAAGTTGTTTGGCAAAATAAATTATATAAGCTCTAATTTTGGTTAAAATTACCATAAAGAGTATTCATGCCATCATCAATCACCTAATAGACTAAAGCGGAACAAGTCTGGTTCGAATTTATATACGATTTCAAATGTTAAAATAAAAAAAATCCATAAAAATTGAAATAACTCTCAAACTTGTATAGTAGTAATAGTATTAGATTTTTTTGTGAAGAAGAAAGAAAACTTTTAAATAGTACAGTTTTGAATTTTGGGTTTTCTTTTCTTTTAATTTTTGTAAGAACAAAAAATCCTAGATTTTGTTACTCTGTTGCTGGGTCTTTTGTTTTTTTTTTTAAGTAGTCTTTGTAGAGAGAGAGGGAGATTGCGATTTTGCATTGGGGAAGGGTGATTTGCAAAGGGAGGGAGAAGAAAGGGAGAATGATTGAGAGAAAGGAGTATCTACTGAAAAGTTAGCGTACTTTTAGAAAAGGAGAAGAGAAAGCTCCTTTCTGGAGCTTTTCTTTAAGCTTTTTTTTAAAAAATATTTTGTTCTTTGAAAAGAGCTGTTTTTTTTTTTTTAAGAACTTCTCAAAAATCTTGTTTGGGCTGGCTTCTGCTTTAACAAGTAGATAAGGTAAAAAAAAGCCGGACCAAATAGGCACTTAGTCTTTGACTTGTTTAAGACCAAGTAGAATTTTGGATTCATCTATTTATATATCATGCAACTTGAATATAGCTAGTTGAGTTCTGTTATAAGTCTAATTCTTGTGGTCTCTTGTTTGCATAACTCTAGTTTGGTTTGTGCTCATTTCGGTTAAAGTCTGTTAAGTTCTAAACAATATTTCATGTTCTGTTGCTGGCTAGGTATTTTGTGGCAGACAATGTGCTTGATGAAGTTACATTTGGCTGGCCAAGGCAAAGGAGTGGGCTTCAAGTGAAGGAGCATCTTGCATTAAATCTCCAAAGAGCTTTTAATTGGGTATGCATGATCAAAGCATTTTTATCTACTTGTGGCCCTTAAATTTTCCCTCTCACCTATTGTGGGTATTGGTTCTAAAAATATTCATCTCTGTGAAATCTTAGATAATTTCTTTAAATTGATGATGTTAGGTTGGATTGAATGGGATTTCCCTGGATAAAGATCCTCATTCATTAAGTGGTGGCTACAAACGCCGACTTGCTCTGGCAATTCAATTGGTTAGGACCTTCAGAGTAATTCGCAATCTGCAATTAAATTTTTAACAAAGACGATTTACGATGTCAATTCTTTTGTGATTATTTATAATATGACATGATTTTTTGCCCACTTAATGTTTCTTTTTTCCCTTTGTTCTTTTTCATTGTGTGATGGCTGTAGGCACAAGTTCCTGACGTATTGATATTGGATGAGCCTCTCGCTGGTCTTGGTATGACATTGCTTTTCCTACTCTGTTTTTCTTACATTTCTGATTATCTTGTGTTTTACATTATAGTTTAGAAACTAGAGTTCCTAAATAGAGCTTGACTGATCGAGTGCTTTGAAATACATTTTGCTGTTGATAGGCAAAAAGTATGAGTTGAAAGCAACTTTTTGCTGCTTGAGTTGGCTTTGACATGATTTGAATAGCTAATTTTCAGATTTATTTACCTTCTAAATGTTATTATTGCGAATGCTACTGTAAAATCAGATTGGAAGGCGCGTGTTGATGTTGTGAAGCTTTTGCAGCATCTGAAGAAAGAATTAACTATACTTGTTGTCAGTCATGATCTCAAGTAAGTCTTTATCTTTTCTTTTTTATTTCCATTAGGATGTTACATTCACTGTAAAATGTACAGGTTATGTTATCTTAATTGGTTAAAAAAGAATCGGGTAAACCTTCATGGCCTTGTTTTTAAATGTTGTCTTCTAACAGTTCTTTCATAATGATGGGTAGTGCAATGCTTGTACAACTCAGCCAAACCAAACTGATCTATGTTGAACCTAAACCCTTTCATGCTCTCATTGATGAGATTTAAGACCCAATAAATTGAACTTTGTTGTTTCAAATTCTCCTTTGATTGCATGTGCTAATACTTTCCAGCTTATGGAGCATTTTGGTTTGTCTTGCAGAGAGCTACAAGATTTAGTTGATCGATCTTGGAGGATGGAAATGGGTGGAGTTTTGAGGGAAGAGTGCCTATAGGTTTAGTTTAGGACAATGCCTGCTTTGTCGACATTTCTTTCTTTGAGGTTTGATAATCCTTCTCTCGCTTTCCCAAGTCTTTAGAGTGGATTCAGGTATTGTTGTAGCTCAATTATGGAGTTTTTTGAAGTGCTTTGCTTGTGGACCAGAATATGCTCAAGAGCTCAAATGAGACAAGACTTACGAGTGATCATAAACAGATGTTCGGATTAGGAAGACTACAAGAAAGCAGTGCACAACTTTATTATCACACGCAGGAGGATAAGATGGATTCCTCCTAATAGTCTTCTTTTTCTATTGAGTTCATCACTACTTACTAGCAAACACATTACAACACAGTTGATATTATGAAGCCAAAAGATTGGAGTTTTACTGCAAAGGACAAAAGCTATTAATAAGAATTTCTTGCAGTTTCTTCACTACAGCTCCAACACCAAGTCTACAACCCAACAGCAGCAGCAAAAGAAGATGGTCAGACATTTATATATTAGAAAAACAAATCACTGAACTAAATGATCGCAAAGCTCAATGCAGTTTGTATTGGTCTAGGAATATATTTCTGATTATGTCAAAATATCACCTATTCATTTGCTAATTGTGAACGTCAATTCTGATGGTGTATCCAAGTTTAGTTGTATTATATTCAAGGAAAATACTTGTCCTGCATCATTTTTTATGGTAATTCATTTTGTTTCTTTTACATTTCCTACGTAACATGATTACTATTTTTGGTTTAACTACTCATTGATTGTACGTTGGAATTGATAAGTCAAATAATGCATGGTAACTAAATGCGAAGATATGTATGTTGGGTGTTACTCATTTGAATGGACATGATGGTTGGAATTTATACCGAAAGCATATCATTTTCAGGGGGTGCATTTTACTTACAGTCTGCATCTGTTTTAATCCAGTGCTCCCCATTTGCACCTGCAGTAAAGCCAGTGAGTCCGTATTGAGGCAGTTTTGAGATAGTCTTGTAATTTTGTGTTCCTTCCTTTGACCATGATCCCTGAGGAAGCCTCCTGTGGCCTTTACCTTGTTGCACCTGCTGTCCATCAGTATACTCACCATCATCATAAGGAGCATTATTCATCTTATCTGTATGTAAATTTTTAGACTGTCTTTCAGCTATAGAGCTTTCAGGATGTATTTTTCTGTGGAATAGTTTTATGACCTGCAAGCGACAGTGGTTGAAAATTAGAGCTCCTGATTTCCTGCAGAAAACTTGTTACCCTATGCATTAGAATCGTTAATATGAAGGATCATGCAGTTTGATGTGCTAACTCACTATCTAAGAACTTTTATCAAGGTTTGCAAAAGGCTTAATGACCATCTAAAAATTCTGGATCTGCTGTCATTTAGGATACAAGCGGAGAGATGGATGGAGACTTATAGAGAATCTAATAGAAAACCTCTTATTTTTTTGGGTGCAGGAATAAAGAAACCTTTGATGTCAAACAAAATAAAAGTGAAATGAAAACGGGCAAGAGGAGAAACAGACTTATTACTTGACCATGTTGATTGCCATGAAAGAGATGAAGTACTTAGAATGTTGAAATTATATAATAAGTAGTTTTAGTGGAATATGCACCAAAATAAACAAATGTCGATATGTCATGTTAGTGTGGTTAATTTCTGTTTTTCAGTGATTAAACTAGTTCAGTTTACATTTCCTTGGTGGTGTTTCGTATTTGATAGTTATAAAAGTTTGAGATGTTGAATATTTGGTCTTCTTTTATTTATTTATAGAGGAAGCTTACTGTATATAGAATATATTATTTAAAAGGGCAAAATCTAAATGTTCCCTGCCTGGTAAATTATTGACAATTTTGGTAAGAAATTTCATCCGATAGAGACTATCCTAGAAAATGTAATGACACCTGATCATGTTGTTGACTTCTAGCCTGTAGGACTCAAATGATCTGACTTGGCAATGTTTGACTCTTTGTTCAGTGAATGGTTTATAATCTCAGGCTTGAGAATGATGGCATAGATGATTTGCTCCTGGCACTCTTTTTAATTATTGTTGACCTTTTTGGACCAAATTCTATGCCACAAAATATTTGTGTTTTCAGAAGGTGGGATACCACCATTAGATTCTGCATTTTTTAGGTCCTTGTTCTTAAACAGGGAAAGGTATTAGATAAGCTGCACATACTTAAAAATTGTTAGAAAAATCTGACCCCAGAAGACGCACCTTGTGGAGTTTTTTCTTGGTTGAAACAGAATTGGTTTCTTTAGAAGTAGAACTCCCTGAAGAAGCATGAAGCTTTTTCAGAATTTTCTTGATGAGATGTTTGACAGGTTTATTTGTTTGCTTGGTCTGCATCTCCTCTTTCCCACATTTTTCCGTGGGACTCTCTTCTGCTATTTTTGCCCTGTAGAACAGTTCTGCAAGTGATGCCTTTTCCTTCTTCACCTCAAATCTTGCTTCTGGAAGTTCAATTGAAGACCCAAACAGATATCCTTGGAGTGGACATACGATTGTTTTCCCATATTCTTTAGCATTGGCTTCCTGCATTGGTTTACCACTAAGTGTAATCGTGCTAACCTGACTGTTCCTTCCTGATGACTCATTGGACCCATGTTCTTCAGCTTCTGCCTCAAGGAATTTCTCCAGTTCATCATTGATGATCTTCAAATCATTTTCTGTGACCTCTGCTTTTTCCTCAGAATTCTCCAAAGACATGGCGAATGTTGGCGTTTCAGGTTCGCTGATAATCAGTTCGGAGCCCAGAGTTCCAATGGTGAGAAAGCCATTGAACAGCCCCGAGATGACAGTAGATGCTTCATCTCCAAAGTTTTCTTCTACTCCCTTGGCTTCAAATTCTGTGAAGGAGTTCTCACTTCCCTGTTGGGACAGGGTTGAAAATCTGGATCCATGTCCGTGGCCAGAGGCTGATTTTGGATTGGAGTCTTGATCATTGAGGGATGAGTGAGCCGAAAGACAGGTACAGTAGTTCCCTGAAATCAGAGTTTAAAGATAACATCATCAGACACAGTTGCAGAGAAAGGACTTCATGTTGTGCTTAAGCAGTACGTATCAGTAAGCACTTCAAGGGTAATGTGGACCAAGCCAGCGGTTGCCTTGCCTTAGTGGTGAACATGGTTGTATTGAGAGTGACTGATTCCCGTAGTAATTTTGATATAATTAGTTTAACTGTTGTGCTATGAAGAGAGATCAGATAGTCCGGAGACCATGAAGATGGGAGGCCCCAGCTCATAAGGTGGCTGCTGTATTAGAAAATATGATAAGGCAAGATGATTCTGACCCTCAGCTACATGGCTGTGACCACATAGACCTAGTTTTGATAGTCTAAGGAACCTGAATTTTTAACCTCTGTTTTGGTTTATAAACTCTCTGTTCTGAACTTTAAACAACTCTGACGAGTTGAGTGCAATGTATTCTAATGGCTAATGCTTTATTTTGTGCTGAGCAGGTGAGTTGATTATGGTATTCAGCTGTGCTGATCCAATCTAATGGTGATTTTCCTGTGACTTATGACCTGGGGATTGTTTGTAGAAATTAGTTGTGAATGAGAGAGGTTGGAATACCAATTGTGAAATCCTTGAAAGGTTCAATATTACTTTGCCGTAACTTATGCAGCATCCATCCTAGTAACTGCAATAACAACAGTAAGAGGTGAGTTTTAGCAGGATTCGAAACATTTATGCTATTGTAAGAATCTAATAGAGGGGAGACTTACCTTCATTTTGTTCTCGCTTTGAAGAGCTCGGTGTCAAAATGCTTTGGTTTTCGTAGGAGGCATGTATGGAGATGGATTTCGATGAACAAGGGGAATGGGACTTAAAGGATGAGATAGGATTGTTAAAGAGCAAAACATCCAGGATCTTTGCGTCATCACTGCTAGCAAGTAATAAGCCAGTGGTTGCTAGAAGGGTCTGTACCAGATGTAAGTAGAGAGAAACAAGTAGAAAGATACAAGATTTTGGTTGGCTATTCACTGTCACGATCAAATCAAGTGGACAAATTGGAGAATGGTTCATAGACCCTTGATTTCATGGTATTACCTCTGCCCTTCATTACACGCGTTGTTGGAGTAGGTGCATAGCAGCTTGAATCCGTGCAAGATTAAAGTATCCATGGATCAATGTTTGCTATTCATTGTTGAGGTGGATAAGTATACCATATCTGTCCTAAATCTGATGATATTTTTTATTGAGAAGCATGCAAACATATTCATATGCAAATGGACACATATAATCAATCAGGCCAGACATCTGAAGGTAATCAAATCCATGTACACGTTCACTTCTGTCTATGTAGACTAATCCCATAGTGTACTATACATTACATGTACAATTATTTTACGAGGTATTTGGTGTGAGGGTGGTGCCACCATTACTGGCAGGACAAGAGCACATTTTGGTTGAAAGCTGTCACTGTCAGGTGGAAATACATATCAAGGACTCCACGAGGACTGGATAATTTACTAAAGGTTGTGGTAGGTCATACTTCAGGTATCTACCTCGAAAAGGTCCTCATCTTTTGTATTGGTGTCACTGTGGTTTTCCCAGCTAAAAAATCTAAGTAATCTACATGCTGCACATTGCAATTATTGGCTTCAGAGCTGAGTTCAGTTGTTGTACAGTACATGATCCTCTCTATCTTTATCGGCATTTTCGGGTTTGATATTCTTGTTTGCATTTTTTTTGGAGTGACCATTTCTCAGGAATGTTGTAGCTTAATATATTTGTATTCTACCAACATTCTAGTTCCCCCCCGTCTCCCCCTTCCCCTCTTATTGCTGAGAGTCTTACTGAAATCAGCAACATTGTTTGATCGAACTGCTGATATGTATAAGTTGTTCCTCTTTCTCTTATAAACACACCCACACATACATATGGTCAATCATGCATGCGCATAAATTTTGTTCATGTAAATTCTTTTAACACCATCTTCATTCTTTTTCTTTTTTCTGCATTTTTTCTAATTTGATACCTTCTGGATTAAAATGGAAACACAAACATCTCACACGGGACCTAGGACAGAGGCAAGTTTCTCTTTTAATTTGTATTTCCCCCTTTCCTTATTGCGAATGATCCAGTTAATACAGCTCTACTGCAGCTTCCATAAGTTGAAAATCCCTTCTTATAGTTGTTGTCGTACCCATGATTGGTGATTCTTATCATGAAGTCGCACTTGATGGGGGCATGATAATGACATCCTTTTTAACAATGGAAGATTACCTCTGAGATGCTTTCCTGCTGCATGTATGACTTTTGGATCAAGAAAGGTACCAATCAGACAGGGTTGCTGGCTCTGATGCATCAACATACCCCACAAGCATCTTGGAAGTTAAGAGTGAGACGAGGAGGAAGATGTTATAAGCATAGAGACAAAAAAGCCACCCAAACGCCTTCAACTGGGAATCGCCCCATTTGGATGTGAAGTTCCCTTTTTTGTCATGTGTCTGCATATCATGGTCCATTGTGTTCAGCACGTAGCTTCAATCTAGTTCTGTAATTCCCGAACAGTGGAAACTGCAGGAATGAAAGACCCACTTCTACATGCTTCAATCACGTTCTGTAATCCCCAAACAGTGGAAACTGCGGGGATGAATAACTTACACGTATATATTGATGAAATCTAACACTGCTGCTAAGGGTGTTCAGATTCAGAAATCAAATTTGGAACACATGACATGTTGCTCTGATAGCTGGTTATGTCAGAAACTGCATTATTCCCACAGTTCTCGTTATTGATTATGGTTGCTTGTAATAATTCATTTGCATAGTTAAAACTTACATCAAGGAAGTACAGATATCAATGTTGCGTAACATGGTCAGAATTATGTGGAGACATGATACAGTTGGTAGACTGTTTCAACCACTTCCAGCAATTGGATGCCACATAAATGTACTCAACACTTGGTTGTTTAGTTATTGAAAATCACCCTTCATCTCCCTAAGTGCTTCTCTCTCTAGCTCTCTTCCCTTTTCTTCTGTTTCCTGGTACTCTTTCTCCTATTGTTTATCTTTTCAACTGTGTTCTCGCCCTGTGCGTCATCATTTCATGTTTGGAGTTTCTCTTCTATCTTCTTCCTCTTTCAACCGTGTAAAACTTGCACAACTAGCTGATCTTTAACTTCCTTTGAATCATTATTACTATCTGGGGTCTTCTCTTTTTTTATCCCATCATTTGAAAAGATTTTTTTTGCCACAGATTAGATTTGGGAAAGATTTCAGTAGGTGTGGGATTGAACATTTAAACTTGCCACTGGCAGACCAGTCAAGGACTTGGGTCCATCATTATTGAAATAATGATTGAGTGAGACAAGCCTGCCCACATCTGTCAAAACGCTACCATGTTTAAGAGGTGAAGTAGGCTTTCGAGTGATGCCCATTTTCAGCTAACAAACAAGCAGAAAAAACCACGAGTCAAGAGAAAAAGTCACAAGAAAAACAAGCAGCTATGAACACATGTAATTGCTACTTTTGGAGGAAAGTGAGAATCAATTTTCCCCACAATGTGCAATCTACAGTATAAACCAAGACAAGAGCAAAGCCTGCAATACACATAACTTTCCGTGGGGGATAAGCCATTGGCTGACTCCCCGACTCAATGCCATTTTGCCAATTGTTATCCATCCCCCCAGACTTGATGGTGGACATGTGAATCCCACCTGGAACTTTAGGACTTTGGTTGGCTTTCCCATATCCATTTTTCTTACAGAATCAATCCATTAGAAAGCAAAAGAAGGGGGAGGGGGGGGTCTCATTTTCCTTCTTGTCTTGCCCCTTTTTGGCTGTACGATCTTTGAATGAGGATGGCAAAAATATCAATGACGGATGATGATTATGAAGGCATATGGGCCATTGAAACTCTGTTGAACAGCTATGGTAGTTGATAGACTGAAAAGAAATCGTTTGTGCACATGTAGCTGTGAAGCTTGTTGGCAAAAGAAGAAAAAATAGCATCTTAAAACGTACCCATGAATGATCATTGAATAGGCCTTGCATCCCTAGCACTATTCATAAATAGTTAAATGATCAATTTCATCTACTTTAAATATATATAATATAATATTTTGTGGAGTTTTTCTTTTTTAATCAGCATATTATGAATAACATTTTTTCTTAATAAGTGTCGCGCAAATAATATTTGTTTTCTTAAATAGTTAGGCTATCTATCAAATTTATTTAAACACTCTTAATTCACATATTTGTTCACAAAATATTTTGATAAAGGTATAATATCTAAAAAAACTTTTAAATTATTTTAAAAAATTAAAATAATTTTTTATATTTTTATTACGTTCAATCAAACTCTTATAGTTTTATTTTTAACCAATTAAGCCCTTATATTTTTATTTTTGACCAAATAAGCCATTATGACTAATGATTAACTTAGTCAAAATACTATTTATCATTTTATACCACATAGCTTTGACGTAGTATGTTAATATTTCATAATTGATAATGACATAATACGTTAATATATTATAACTGATGATAACGTGACATGTTAATTTGACATTATAATAATAGAAATATTAATTTTAATAAATTTCCTGATTATCGTTCTTGATCATAACATGATTTTAGGACTCATAAGATTTCAAGATTTGTAAATACTAGCTATCCATTTTTTTATCCTTTCTTGTAGGAATTGGTTAACCCTGTTGTTGTATAAATGTTACAGTAATACATCAACGAAAAACAAACAAAAGATATTCAATCTCTTTATGGTATCAGAGCAGGTCATAGTGATCTAACAATTCAATTATCAAAATCATGGTTGGAAACAAAGACAAGATAAGTTAGGAAAATAAAAGATTGGTAACGAACGTTGGTGTATTAGAAAGAAAGGCAGTCGACACCAATTCTCCATACTACTTGGTCATTTTAAGCATTTTTAAGCTTTTTTTCATGGATTTCAAAGGATTTTTTATTGTATTTTAAAAGATTTCCTAGTAACTCTGAAGATTTTTAAGGGTTTTTAAATTATTTTTTTTAAGATTTTTGAATCCATTTGAGGCATTTTTAAGGATTTTTTTCATTGATTTTATACATTTTCAAGGCCCTTTTAAGTATATTTAAGGTTTTTAAGAGATTTTTTCAAGAACTTGATAGATTTTTTGTGCTTTTGAGGAATTTTTAAAATTTTAAATTATTTATTTCAATTTTTATTTTTTTTAAGATTTTCAAGTATTTTTAGTTGTGTCAAAATTTTATTTTAATTTACTTTCTGTCAGCAATTGACAAAAGATTTGAATTGTGCACTCATGTTTTTGTCTTATTTTTGTGTGATATAGGACCTACCTTTGATGAAGTTGATTGGAATGGGTAGATTGTAAAACAAGCTGTATTATTCGGAGCCAATGCAAAAAAGGAAAGTTTTGATGGCAAAGAAAACAAATGCAAATATTTGGCATGCAGATTGGGACATTTACTGATGAACTGAATGTTTTTGGTTGATGGTTTATCTTTCCATATTAAGAACAATTAGTTTTGTGATGCTGGTTGTAAGGCAAAACAAACCCGCTTATCTTTCCCAATTAGTCTAAATAAATCAGGAAGACCTTTTGAATTAATTCATGTTGATATTTGGAGGCATTATCATCATCCATCTTTATTTGGTGTACATTATTTTTTAACCATTGTTGATGATCACAGTAGAGCTACATGAATGTACTTTATAAAGTATAAATTTGAAATGCGAGTTTATTTGTTGCATTTTTTCAAATGGGTTCAGACACAATTTGTTTTGTAGGTGAAAATTGTAAGATCAAATGATGGGATGGAGTTTCAACATAGTGACTTACTTTAGTATTATTAGACTAATGGAGTTGAAATTCAAAAGAGTTGCATTGACACTTCACAGCAAAATGGGAAAGTAAACATAGGCACATATTGGAAGTTGATAGGGCACTAAGATTCCAAACTAGTTTACCTATCAAATTCTATGGTGAATGTATTTCAAAAACAGTTTACTTGATTAACTGGATGCCATTATCAATCTTCTAGAATAAATTACCTTATGAAGTATTATTTAATAAAGTCCCATCTTAAGAGCACTTATGGACTTTTGATTTCTTGTGTTATGGTCATATGCATAGCAAGCCTTATGGTAAATTTGCACCACGCTCCAGACTTGAGATTTTTTAAAGATACCTATACGGTTAGAAAGGGTGTCGCATTTTTTATGTAATATATTAGACCCTAGATACATTAAGGGATGTTTATTTTTGTGAAGAAAATTTTCCATTTGGCACCTCACATGGAACTCACAGTTCAAAACCAGTAAGTGCTCAAACTTGGACTTTTTATGACTAAACCACACCTCACGAAGACTTTGTGGACCTCGAGCCCATCATGGATCATGTGGTTTAATCAAATTGAAATGCACTTATACGATCTGATCCATCTACGCAAGTTAAGCCCAAACCAGGCATGCCCATGTTACCAAATCCATCAATAGAGGCATCCATGCAACTTAATCCATCAGTGTTTAAGCCAAAACCAACTCATAAGGCCACTATTGATGTAGAATAGTCAATATAAAATAAAATTCATGTGCCAACAAAGCCAGCAGCACTTAATATAAGGACAAGTACAAGAGCAAGATAAAACTCACAATGACTGACTAGTTATGAACTAAACTTGCCTCCTTCTCTCAAGCCTTCATCTTCACCTTCACACTCACTAAAACCATTGGCTAACTCAACTATACATCCTCTCTCACACTTTTTTCTTATTCAAGACCTTTTAGTGCTCACAAAGGTTTTTTAGTGGCCATCATTTCCTTGGATGAGCCTATTTCGTTTTTTCAAGTCGTTAAACATAAACATTGGTGGAAAGTAATGATAAAAGATATTCAAGCACTAAAAGAAAATAATACATGGGTCTTAAAAACACTTTAAAAACACTTCCCTCAAGGAAATGGGTAATTAATTCTAAATTGGTGTGCAAAATTAAGTACAACTCAGATGAGAGCATAGAATAATATAAGGCGCGTCTTGTTGCAAAGGGCTATACACAAATTGAAGACGTGGACTATCATGAAACCTTTACACCTGTGGCAAAGTTAGTCACAATTTGCTGTTTGTTGAGCATAGCTTCAATTTGGAATTGGCCATTGCATTAATTGGACATGAACAATGCTTTTCTACATAAAGACCTTAAGGAAGAAATATATATGAAATTTCCTCAAGAATTTACCCAAAAGGGGGAATAGTAAGTCTGTAGTAGCAAAAATCATTGTATAGGCTTAAACAAGCATCTAAGAATTGGTACTAGAAATTCACATTTCTCTTTTACAACTTGACTATAAGCCCTTGCATTTAGGACCATTCCTTGTTTACCTATAATAATAGGTTCTCTTTTGTTGCTGTACTCATTTATGTAAATGATGTCATAGTCATAGAAACTGATCTAGTCTGCATCACCTCCTTAAAGAAATTTTTAGATGACAAATTCAAAATCAAAAACCTTGAGAAGTAAAAGTATTTTCTTAGCATAAAAGTAGCATGGTCTCTAATAGGACTAGTATTTAGCCAACGCAAGTATACTTTAGACATACTAACACAATGTGGGTTTTTGGGTTGTAAGCCGCAATCTCACCAATGGATCAACAACATAACTTATCTTCTGAAGTTAAGCTTGTATGTTTAGATCTTAGAGCCTATTGGCAATTAGTGGGTCGTCTCTTGTATTCAACTATTACTTGGCTTGATATCAACTATGTCGTTCATGTCCTCAATCAGTTTACGCATGATCCACGATAATCACACATGGAGGTTACTATTAGAGTACTCTGTTATCTCAAAAGTTCACCAGGTTAGGGTTTCTTGTTTCCTAATACAAGCCCATTAACATTACGGGCTTATTGTGATGTATGTTGGGCAAGTTACCCCATTACTCGCATTTTTGCTATTAGTTGCATTATTTTTCTTGGATCCTCTTCTATTTCATGGGATCTAAGAAGCAGACAATTATATCTTATTCTTCAGCAAAAGCAGAGTATCAGGTTATAGTTACCACCACTGGAGAGATCATCTAGTTGATTCATCTTTGACAAAAACTATAGCTAGCCTATGACATTCTAATACCTTTTGTTGTGATGATCAGGTAGCATTTCAAATTGCAGCCAACTCTATTTTCCACAAGCAGACAAAACACATTGAAATAGATTGTGACTTCATTTATTAGTTTATTTAGTCTCTTGTTTTGGTACCTCAGTCCATTTCCACACAATATAAGTTGGCAAACATTTTCACTAAAGCTCTTGGTGGGGACTGCTTGCACAAGTTGCTTGGAAAGTTGGGCATTTCGATGCTCCATGCATCAACTTAAGGGAGAGTAATGGGAATATTAACTTTAGGAAATTCCTTTATTGTTGTTCTTTGCCATAGCATGACTTCAAGACCCACATGATTTCAGGATCTGCAAATAATAGCTTGCCATTTTTCTATCTTTTCTTGTAGGAACTGGTTATCTTTCAGGACAAGTGACATTTTGACTAATGATAATTAATTAATTATTGGTTATAATAGTTTTTCTTTTTTTGAAAAGCGGGTTATAATGGCTTATTTGAGTCGAAATAAATGTATAAGGACTTAATTGAACCTAATAAAATGACAAGAATTTATTTGAATTTTCTTAAATTGTTTAGAAGCTTATTTGAGAATTATGCCTTTTATAAATTTTTCAAGCTAAAATTCAAAATGTCATCTTGTGTGGCCATAAAAGTTATTCACAAAATCTTAATTAAAAAATTACAAAATATCATATTGAAAAAGTTGAAATTATAATGAGTATTGATGAAATTAACGAAATATTGTGGGTCCAACATCTACAATTTAAGGAAAGATTCAAGTGAACATACTAATCAATTTGGTTTAATTAAAGATAATTTTAAGGGTTAAAGTTCCCTCCATTACCAAAGAAATATTTGCTTGTCTTGTTATTACTATAACAAAGATAGTGGAGATTGAACTTTGCTCAAAATAATACTTATAGCGCGGTGTTTGTTTATGTCTTCGGCTCACTTCTATTAGGAGTAAAATGGGCCCCAAATCCTCTAGGCTGATGTAGAATTCTAATCATGGATTAAAAAGATATAATTTGATTAAATAAGATTAAAAATATATTATATTCAAATAAAATTTGATTAGGAGTCTTAAAATATCTACTACCCTTAATATTAACTTTTTGTTATGAAATAAATTTTAAAAGAACGACTATAAGAGAAATATAATAGAAAGTATTTAAAGAGAAAGAAAGAATTTAAAAGGAGCAAAAAGATCTTATTCTAGTGTATTTACAAATGAAGTAAAAGGGCTTATTTATAGATTAATAACTCATTATTTAAATTAAATGTACAAGATAAAGATAATATTAAGAGATTAAATAGATGAATTAAATTATAATCTTCATCTAGTCTAACTTACATCTAAATCTAGATATACATAGTATAAATTGATATTTATAAAAATATTCATAACACTTCCCCTTGAATATCCATTGTATCAAGAATATATCTCGTTAAAACCCTACAAGGAAAAAACCTTATGAAAAAAATCTAAGTGAAGGAAAAAGAGTACATAATTCTTTTCAACAATACACTTTTAAAATACTACCTCATAAAAAACCTTATCAAGAAAAACCCAATGGGAAAACACTTAATGAAGGAAAAAAGTACATTACGTATTTGACTCATCTTAATGATTGTATTATAGAAATCTTTAAAATGATGTATTTCAATCTTTTGTATCAATTTTTCAAATATTGCAGTAGGAAAGACTTTAGTGAATAAATATGCTAAATTGTCACTTGACTAAATTTGTTGAACACTAATATCACTCTTTTTTTTAGAGATCGTGAGTGAAGAAGAATTTTGATGAAATATGTATTATCTTCATATAACGTTGTGAAACTTTTCTTCTAGGTTGACAAGCCACACATTTCTTGAATGTGTTGAGTTACAGATTTAACCATGCACATTCATGACTTGCCTCATGAATTACTAAAATTTCTATAAGGTTAGAAAAAGTAGCAACTATAGTTTGTTTTATAGAACGCCATGAAATAGTTTTAACTCCATATGTGAACAAGTAATTTGTCTAAAATCAAGTTTTGTGTGAATCAGATAAATATCATACATCTGCATAACTAATTAAATATAATCTTAATACATTTGAATAATATAAGCCCATATCCATTGTTCCTCAAAGATGTCGAAGCATATGTTTAATTCTATTTCAATATCTTTGACTTGGAGAAGAACTATATCTTACTAATAAACTTACAACAAAAGACATATCAAGTTATGTATTGCTAGCAATATACATTAGTGCTCCAATTGCAATAAGATAGTATTTTAGGATCAAGAAATTTTTCATTATCCTCACGAGGTTGGAAATGGTCCTTTTTCATATCTAGTGAGTTTACAACCCATTAGTGAACTCAATGGATATGTTTTATCTATATAAAATTGTTTGAGCACTTTTGTTATACAATTAAATTTATGGACAAAAATTTCATTTGTCAAGTGTTCAATCTGAAGACTCAAATAGAACTTTGTTTTTTCAAGGTTTTCCATTTCAAACTATTTCTTTAAGTAATCCATTACTTTTGATAACTCTTCAAGACTTCTAATAATGTTTAAGTTATCAATAATTATGATAAATTCATCTATAAATATTTACTAAAGTAATTATACCACATATCTAGATTGTTTTAATCCATAACATATTTATTTAATTTAATCAAATAATTTTTCATGAATTCAAATTTTGTGCTTTGGGCAACTTAAATCTTTTAAGTATTTTCATATAAATATCATTATCAAGTGAGCAATATAAATAAGTTGTAACTACATTCATTAGACGCATTTTAATCTTTTTATTTATTATCAGACTAATTATACAAAATTGTAATTGCACCCACCACAAAAGAATATGTCTATTAAATATCAAGTCTTTGGGTAAAATCTTGTGTGACAAGCCATGGTTTATCTCGTAATCTTATTTTTGCACAAATACCCATTTATATCCCATTCATTTTACACAATTTAGTGTACAAACTATAGGTCCAAAAATTTCATGTTTTGCAAGTAAATTCAATTCTTCCTGAATTATGTCTTTTCTTATTGGCCAATCATTTCTATGTCTGCATTCTTCAATAAATATAAGTTCAAGATCTTCATTTTTCTTTCATATTATTGAATGCTATATTATACACAAAAACATCATCGATGTTTATTTCATTCTGGTTTCATTTTTTCTCGTCATGACATAATTGATTGAAATCTCTTCATTTTCAATAATTTCAAGTACCTGAATTTCTTTTAGAATTTTATCAATTATGTCAATCTCTTATAGAATTTCAACTTTCTCTTTCTGACCATCTTGAATATTTACTCTTTTTCTTTTCGAATGATTTTATCTTTATAACCGATTAATCTCCACGATTCTAGCATACCTTGTCTTATAGGGACATCAATGCTAATAGAAGCATTTGTACCTGGTATATAAGATTTAGTTATCTCTTTAAGTCAGTAAATACATTTAGCAACTGATTTATTATAGTTTACAAAAAATTTATATTTGAAATTCAAGTTCATATTGATTTGTGCAATGATCAAAACTAGATAATGATAATTTATTCTAAGAAATATCATTTTCTAGATATTTATTTTCCCCCTCTAATGTTAAAATTTTGATTCATCAAACTTACAATCGATAAACTTTTCCAAGAATAAATCTCCTATTCATAATTCTAAATATTTAATTATAAATGGAGATTCGTATCCAACATATATTCCTAACTTAATTTGAGGACTCATCTCCATATATTATGGTGGAGCAATTGAAACATATACCACACATCCAAAAATTCTTAGATGAGAAATATTTGGTTCCTAATCATAAACTAATTGTATAAGGGAGAATTTATAATAACTTATTTGGCCTAATGCATATAAGTGCTACTGCATCCAAAATGACTATGCCCCCAAATAAAAATTGAAAGTTTAAATTTCATAAGTAAGAGCCTTGCAATCAGTTAAAAGTATTTAATAAATGATTCTGTTAGGCCATTTTGTATATGAACATATGCGACAGGTTTTTTAACAATTATTCCAACTAATATGCAATATTAAAGGCTTGAGATGTAAGTTCATCAACATTGTCAAAACGAATTGTTTTGATTACATAATTAGAAAAATGTACTTCCCAATAAATGATTTGGGTGATTAATCTTGCAAATATCAAATCGCAAGTTGATAGTAATTGCACATTAACCATTTAGTTGATGCATTAATTTAAATCATAAAATATCTGAACGGTTCATATGGTGGATGTATGAATTCACATATAACTTTGAATATATTTAAAAAACATAGGAGATTCAGTCTCGACCCTAAATAGTGATAGCCTTATAATTAATTTGCCCTCAAAGTAAGCATCACGTGAAAATTTATTAGCTTGAAAAATCTTCTGATTTTTCAATGGATGATCACATTAATTTTCAAATTTTTTGGCATTATTATTGATCCAGGATGGTCCAAACATTTATGTCAAATATTAAAATCATTAGTAAACTTTTGATTTACTATTGATTTCAATTATTCTACTATTTATGTAGTTTAATCCATACAACAAAGCAAGTATTTTTTTTTTCAACACATACTCCTTACTTGATATAATAGATGTAATATAGAGGTATTAAGTGTCTTTTTCATTCGTTGTCTCAACATGATATCTATTCAGACAAATATCTTCAAAACTTAATACACTTCTTCAAGACTTAATAATACATCTCTATTATAAACTTTATTCCTCAATATAGTAAAATATTAACTCTTCCAGAGCCCTCAATTAATTTTGTATTACCAGATATTGTATTGATATTAGTTTTTTTCTGTTGTCAAGTTGAAAATATATTTCTTATTGTTAAATATAATGTGCGTTGTAGCAATGTCTGCTAGACATATATTTACATTATAGATCTTGGATCCAACAATATTTGCAAGTTAACATAAAAGAACATTAAATATAGAATTAAAACATATAATAAGAACATATCATTTAAACATAATGAGAACATATAAAAGCATTTTTATAGAGCTATACTAGAATATACCAACAAATTATTAAAAAAATTTCATTCTTGATATTTTTATTACTAATCAAATGATCAATTCCTTTTTCAAGACAAAAAAATAAAAAATGTATGTTTATATTACCAATCATATAATTAATTTTTTTTTTATGGTGGACAAATATCTTGATGTGCTATATCAACCTCACCATAGTTAAAATCATCATAAGATGTTTTAATTTTCAGTGATACTTGATAAAATTCAAAACGTACCACAGATACGTTACCAATAGTTTTTCATGCCACATGAATGACAATACGTTTTTTATTTTCCTCTTATTCTTTCCATTTTTATCTTTTCATTATTTATCCACTTCTGGTGGTTTAGTAGGTTAATGTGTTCATCCACTTTTAGTGAGTTAGTGGGTTAAGGTATCCATCCACGCTGATGGTAAAATTATCTATATACTTTTGGTGGTAAAATTATCTATACACTTTTGATGACAAAATTATTCATTCACTTTTGATGGCAAAATTATCTTTAAAATTAAAATAGCGATGGTGTAAATTCTTATGACATCCTCTTCCATGTCCATGATCATAATTATTAAATAATATTATATTTACTTTAGAGAATGAATAGATTTATAAGTTTTTATCAATAGCTCATTTGTCACATTCACTTTAAGGAATGAACATTCATAAATTTTCATTAGTAGCTATATAATAGCAAATTCACTTTTCAATCAAGAGACAAAATATAATATAGACTATATGATAACAAAATTCATATTAAGGTTGATTTTATGGGAATGAAAATACTAAAGAGATATCAAGTTACTTACTTGATTTTCTAAAATTAGAAATAAAAAAAAAACCTTAGTGAGAGGATGAAAACAAAATAATACTAACACTTACTTGATTTGCTAAAATCAGAAATCAAAACTCAATTATTGAAATTCTGTTGAAGTTTGAAGATAATAAAAACAAAATAAAATAAAATGATTTCAAACCTGAGAGATCGGAAGATCATGTTGATAATATGTTATGAAATAAATCTTTAAGAAAATAATTATAAGAGAAATATAAAAAAAATTTAGAGAGAAAAAAAGTATTTAAAGGGAGTAAAAAGATATTATTGAAGTGTGTTTACAAATGAAATAAATGGGTCTATTTATATGTTAATAACTTTTTATTAAGATTGAATTTACAAGATGAATATAATATTAAAAAATTAAATGAATAGATTAAATTATAATATTCATCCAATTTAATTTACATTCAAATCTAGATATACATACTATAAATAAATATTCACAAAATATTCATAATTCTTTTAACTTTATATATATTATTTTTTATTATAAATTTTTTATAATTAAAGTAATAAATTAATTTTTATTAATAATTAATTTTAAATTTATTTTAATGAGGTAATAATAAGTTTGGATATTTAATTAATATTATTTAGGATATTTGAGTAAAATTTTAAATAATTTTTTTTAATTGAGTATTAATTGAAATTTTAATAATTTATTATTATTTTATAAGAATTAAATATAATTTTATACGGACAAGTAAATGTAATTTCTATTAAATCTAGTGACTGTCTTTGTATTTTACCTTTTAATCATATCGTTTAAGAAAATAGTGAATAATAAAGTAAGAGTTTTTTTTTCACGTGATTTTGGCGGCAATATCAACGAAAACTCTGACACATCATGGGCTGTAATAATTACTAAGAATAAAACAAAAACGGCTTTGAAACTAATTTTTAATTTACACACGTGTCACTCCCCCACTCGACTACAGAGCCGCCAACGCTTGCCATTGGTTGGATTTCACATCTAGCTTTCAACTCATGCCGATTTTACGAAATTGTCCGCCTCACATACAGCCACCTCTAGCCCGCAACTAATCCAACAAACCACTCCTTTCAAGGAATCCGACCAGATCCGAAGATCATGGGAACCGAGATATCGGAGCCGTTGATTATCGACAAGAAAGACATCGACGGCGGCGGAGTCGAGTCGGAGCGGATTCCGGAATGGAAAGAGCAGATAACGATCAGAGGGCTCGCCGTGAGCGCCTTGTTAGGGACTCTCTTTTGCATCATCACACACAAGCTGAATCTAACCGTGGGGATTATTCCGTCGTTGAATGTCGGCGCTGGATTGCTCGGATTCTTCTTCCTGAAATCGTGGACCGGTTTTTTGACTAAGTTAGGGTTTCAAGTTTTGCCTTTTACTAAACAAGAAAACACCGTCATTCAAACTTGCGTCGTCGCTTGTTACGGCCTCGCGTTTAGCGGTAAAAAACTGAACATTTTCTTAAATTTTACCAAATTTAATCAATTTTCAGCTACAATTGCAAATGATTAAGAAGTAATTATTGGCATGGTTATTAAGTTATTTTTTGGCTTGTAAAGAATTTGATATTAGTGACTTAATTTAAAAGTATTGTGGAAACTTAATTTTTAGTGTTAAATTAAGTAATTAAACTCAATCTTAGGTTGAGCACCTTCGAGGCTGACCCGTAACATCTGATTGTTTTGATAGGGGGATTTGGATCTTATTTGATTGCAATGGATGAGAGAACATATCAACTTATCGGAGCTGATTACCCTGGAAACCGAGCGGAAGATATTAAGAATCCGGGGTTAGGGTGGATGACTGGTTTTCTCTTTGTTGTCAGTTTTCTTGGACTGTTCAGTCTTGTTCCACTACGTAAGGTATAGCTTATTATCATAATAATAATTATTATTATTTTTGGAATAATTATCATCATTATTATTATGTACTCCTTTTTGTAGATCAGTTTAGAGTTTGGTTAAAGTTGCATTTTTTGGTTGTGGCTATGGTGTTCGCCATACTTGTTCTATTCAGTAAAGTATTTGTGGCTGTAATTTTGGTTTTGATATCAGTTTTTCAAGTGCTTATCATCAAGTTCATTGTTGTCTAAATCAATTTTAGATGTGATAAGTTGTTAAATATCACTAATTTTTTGTATTCCAATAAAAACCCATCTTATGAGATGTAATCAATATTTGTTTATTGTCCTGACTAACTCTTTGCTAATGTGAGTGAACTGCCAGAAGTTTTTCTCGTGTTATGCGATTGTAGTTTTGTCATTTAGTCTAATTCTCATCTCTGTATTTCATCAGGTCATGGTCATGGATTACAAACTTACATATCCGAGTGGGACTGCCACGGCAATGTTGATAAATAGTTTTCACACCAACACTGGAGCTGAGCTTGCAGGGTACTTATAAGATACATCATGCTTATTATTTTTTCACAGATCTTCATACAGTTTCCATTTATGTAGCACTTAATGAGAAAGCTTACTGGAAAAGAAAATAATTTTAGTGATCATGTTATCAAACTAGATTAAGAAAATTGAATGAAGAATGGAGGGTCTATCCATTTCTAACAATCATGCATTTAGGAAATGAATGAAACAGCTGCTGTTAAACCTTAAAAGTTGCTTTATGAATAACTAGAGAGAATGGGTTTAGCTCTAACAACTAGATTGCTATCTTTCTGATTATATATACAATTTTTATGAGTTTGTTGCAGGAAGCAAGTCAAGTGTCTTGGAAAATATCTGAGCATAAGTTTAGTTTGGAGCTGCTTCAAGTGGTTTTTCAGTGGCATTGGAGATTCTTGTGGTTTTGATAATTTTCCCAGCTTTGGCTTAACACTGTTCAAAAACACGTAAGTTTCTCTCAGATTTGGCTTCCCATGTGAACTCTCTCTCTCTCTCTCTTTTTATGCTCAATGAATGCCCATATATGTTTATGAGAAAGCTCAATATTTCATCTTTGAATTTGATACAAGTGTAATACAACCTGTATTACCATTAATCGGAGGGCACAGATTGTGGCAATCAAATATTTGTATTGTACTATTACGTGTAACATGAATTGGTCCTCCATAGGCCATTGTGATTATTATGTTACCTGTTGAGCTATAAGAACAGAAAAGAGAAATAGAATGACTTCAAACTTGATTAGCATATGTTTGAAAACTATCTCTATATGTCTATGGCTCTGGTGCATGTGAAACGTCATTTTGCTTGATTTATGTCTGGGAGCATCTTGGCGTGTAATCTGACGGATGATAATTTGGCTATGGGTAAAATATCATGAATATGATTACTGAATTTACTATTAAATGTTTTACTTGTATTGTTAATGTTATACGTGGCTTCTTATGCAGGTTCTATTTTGACTTTAGTCCAACCTATGTTGGTTGTGGTCTTATTTGCCCTCACATAGTGAACTGCTCAGTTCTTCTTGGGGCTATCATATCGTGGGGTTTTCTCTGGCCCTTCATTTCTGCACATGCTGGGGACTGGTACCCTTCTGGCCTGGAGAGCAATGATTTTAAAGGTCTTTATGGGTATAAGGTACAGAGAAAAAATTTTCTTCCTTGAGTGCCCAACTTCAGTGTTATTAATTCTGTTACATAGGTGAAGAAGATATTTTTTTGTTTTTGTGCCTTGCATCTTCTGGTTGATTCTCAGTCCTTTGCTGACTCCGACCTTATTGAAATACTTTCTTCTCATAACTCTAGTCTAAGAAATTTTTCTGGGCCATCACGTTGTTCACAGGTCTTCATAGCTATTGCTCTTATCCTTGGGGATGGTCTATACAACCTGATCAAGATAGTATACATAACTGTGAAGGAAATGTACAACAAAAGCACCAAACAAGGCAAACTTCCCATTGTTAATGAGGTTATAGGTGAGAATACCTTGGTTAGGCTGCTGCTTGCTTGATTGGTTTTGTTGTGTGTGTCTGTCTGTAGTGTTGCAATGGTTTTCTTTCAGTAGAATTTGTTCAAATAACATTTGAAGTACTGAAGTCATAAAGTCGTTGCAGAATGCTTCCACTGATATGACTTAACTTTTCTAAAATTGTAGTTCTTGGTGAAAAAGTCATTAAATAGGGGCATGCTGTGGTGCCTCTATTTGAATATTTAATTTCACCTTGTCAAAACTTCCTAAAATGTTTCAAAGTTCTAGGTGGAATGTGTATGCAGGTATCTGTTTTCTTGTTTTTAAGCATTTTGTTTTCCACTGAGGGTTGATTGAAATATTGTTTTGTTTTCACAGATGGTGAGAGTTCTAAAGGACTAGCAGAGCAGAGAAAAAGAGATGAGGTATTTCTTAAAGACAGGATACCTACTTGGTTTGCTGCTTCTGGTTATGTGGCCTTGGCTGCTATATCAACAGCCACCATTCCTATCATCTTTCCACCCCTGAAGTGGTATCTGGTTCTCATTTCATACATTATTGCTCCCGCCCTTGCCTTCTGCAACTCTTATGGAACTGGACTTACAGACTGGAGCCTGTCATCCACTTATGGGAAGATTGGTCTTTTCATTATAGCTTCATTAGTTGGAAACAATGGTGGAGTCATAGCGGGTTTGGCAGCCTCTGGGGTTATGATGTCCATTGTCTCCACTGCAGCTGATCTAATGCAAGATTTAAAGACTGGTTACCTCACTCTATCATCAGCCAAGTCTATGTTTGTGAGCCAGTTAGTAGGAACAGCCATGGGCTGTGTCATTGCTCCACTCACATTCTGGTTGTTTTGGACTGCTTTTGACATTGGGTCACCTGATGGTCCATACAAAGCACCTTATGCTGTGATATTCAGGGAAATGGCCATTCTTGGTATCGAGGGCTTCTCGGAGCTGCCCAAGCATTGTCTAGCTTTATGTTGTGGATTCTTTGTGGGTGCCTTGGTCGTAAACCTCTTAAGGGATGTGACTCCGAAGAAAATTTCACAGTTTATTCCTATTCCAATGGCTATGGCAGTTCCATTCTATATTGGAGCTTACTTTGCTGTTGACATGTTTGTCGGAACAGTAATATTGTATATATGGGAACGAATTAACCGGAAGGATGCAGAGGATTATGCAGGGGCAGTTGCTTCAGGTTTAATTTGTGGTGATGGTATTTGGACGATACCGTCAGCCATTCTCTCCATCTTCAGGATCGATCCACCTATCTGCATGTACTTTGGGCCTTCTCTGAGTAGTTGATCAGGAAAGCCGGTGGTTGTGTTGTAACTGTATGGAGGAAGTGTGTTGTAGCCGGAAGGTTTATTGGATTCTGTATATATGTATGTTATTACAAATTCCGAACATGGATTTTAAGACAACAATCTGTGTCAGTTAATTGTTCCGTAAGTATTTCTTTTATAAATGTAAAAGCTGTGTCTTAAGAGAAATCTCTCCCTCGTGCCATTGATTTGTGCTATCCTGCTTTCCTTATCATGAAAGCTTATATTTACATAGTGAAGATTACGCGTTATAAATTTTTGCAGTTGGCAGAAAATAAGATATAGCTAGCTAGAATCCTGAAGAAAAAAAAAAGTGATTATTGTTCCTACTCTGTCGCTAGCAATTTGAGTTGGTTCTACCAATTTTGCTAGTTTCGAGTGACTGGTTGAACGAAATAAAAGTTGATGGTGAAGGTTCAATCTCATTGAAATTTATGGGTTCTACCAGGCTTCAGAATGGTGAATTCTACAGGGAAGATGCATTGAATTTTGTAGGTGCTCGCTGTTTGGTGTCCTGACCAAACAGCCAGCACCTAATTTCTAAGAACAATTGCATCCTATGCTGAGAACATTGCAGGAGCTGTTTCTTTGTAACAAATGAACTTTCTCTTGTTAGACAGCTGCCAGGCTTTCTTGCCAAAGCAGTCATTCAGCCTTGACATCTAACACAAACTTTGTTGTCTTCAAATCTGGTAAATGCCAACAACCCATCATGGGTTATAGCTGAAAACCCCAAAAAGGCTTCATAACTTAAAGCATGGAAATGTCTGGATTTACTGCTTTTGTAAAGCTTCTCCAAGAATTTTAGGATGCTTGTGTTTTCTGCTTTATCATGAATCATCATTAAACATGAGAACACCTCCCTCTTTTTTATTGAATTTAATCACTTTTTTTTTCTTTCTAAAATTGACTAATCATAATCATAGATGCTGCTAGTATTTATCAAATTTATTTAGCTTTGTTGTTAAGATTTCTGGGGAGGGCTCCAGAGCAGTGGCTTTAGGTTAGAGTTTTCAACATGCAAATGCAATGACAAAGTAGAGAGAAGTCATGAATTGAAAAAGGTTTAAATCCTAAAAATGTCTCTAAACTATAACCATTTATTCAACTGAGCTCCTCACTTTTAATTGAATTTAAACAAATCCTTAAACTTTTATTTAGATCCAAATAAACTTTTAATTTTAATAAAAAATTAATCATCATGAGATTTAATCTTAACTCATTTCTTTTTATTCACATAACATATAACCTGAAGAATTGATATGACGAAATGCATTGAATTTTTTAGTCACATCAACTTATTAATACTAAGTCATATGCTATGCGAGTAAAAAAGATTGATTGGCGTTGGATCTAGCAAGTTAAATTCCTATTAGGGTTAAGAAATTATTTGAATTTAAATTAAAATTTAAAGATTTTTTTGAATGTAATAGAAGGGGATTGATTTAGTTGAATAAATGATCATAATTTAATAACTTTTTTTAGGGTTTATATCAATTAGAAGTACAATTGAAATTTTGTTTTTTCAAATAATTGAGACTTAAGTACTTCCAACTACTTCAAAATCTTTAGATTCTCCATGTGAAAAAGAGAAACCAAATTCTTTCAAGCTGACCCTTGGAGCACCACACAAAAAAAAAAAATCAATAAAAATTTGCACATGGTAGAGATTGTGACCTCTTACATCATATGTAGGGCCAATGATCATCAAAGTCTTGTCTAATAGAAATTATGATAAAGTGGTACAATTTAAACCACTCATTTTGGTTTCTTTGTTTTGCTTATCTGTTTATACATGAACAACATTCTTTCTTATAAGTGAACATCAAGGAAACTAGTCACATATGCCACCTTTTATTATCATAATTAAATAGGTAATTAACTCCAATCAATTTAAAATATCATTACTGACACTCCAATCTTTTACTCCATTAACTCGATAATTTAGGGTTAAAATTTTAAAATTAAAATTTATAAAACGAGAGAGAACTGTTTTTCGTTTCGTAATTTTAACCGTATAAACGATTTAAGTGTTTTGTTATAATTAATATAGGTTTTACTCAAATTTTCTCACTGAATTCTGTCTTCACCCATCTGATCTTTGAGAGATTGTTTGTGATTATTGATGGTCTTTCACATTATCAAAAACAAATGAAAGTAGTAGTAAAAAAAAAGTTTTGAACTCAGAAGAAAAGCAGAGGAAAGGGATAGCTCATGGCTCATAGCTCATACGTCTGGATGTGACATCTAAGGATGATGGTGGTGAGGTCCATCTTATCAAAAGGAGCCATTCGGTTAGAGATTCTGGCTTTTTTGGAGCTCATCAATTGGTGGGTGTGGCTCCTATTTAATGTGGTGGAACTACCTTTCCTTCTTTCTTTCCTTCTCTCCCATTTCATTCTTCCTAATCTTAATAGTGAGTCCCTTCATCAATAAATATCACTGTAATGTGGACAGAATGGGACACAGAGCAGATCTACTTCAAGTACAATCTAACCTTTCCTCTTTACTTTCCTGTCAAAAAACTTTACATTACATATATATATATATATGTAAATCCTAAACATTTGATTGAGTATTTAAATGTTTACGGTTTTTTTTTTAATTTTTGAGATTTTTTTAAGTATTAAATCATGAGATTCATTGAATTGAAACAAATAAAATCTTATAGGTTGGTGTATACAACACTATTCAGCCAGTATGCTATATTTCTTCTGTCTTAATATCAAACTACTGATATATACATATATGCATACATATATATATATATATATATATATATATAAAACCATTTCCCAATTTTTAACCATTGAACTCAATTGTTTGTACTTAATTTGCGGTATCTTGATAGGTCATTTCATTGTCTCGATCCTGAACAATTCAAACATACAGGCACATGCCTATCTATACGTAAGGATTGTAATGGCCGAACTGAGCCTGACCTATCAGCTTGGGTGGTGATGGAAGAATAGGTACAAGGCTAAAAGTTAATGCAGTGTACCAAGAGCAAAATTCAATGAAGAAACGACTGCCCTGGAGGCCTGTGAAAATTTTTTTGTACCCATTAACACATTTATTGCTGATTGAAGTACACAGCTCGGATTGAATGCATCAGCAAAGCGCTTAATTCAGAAAACAGATAATTTTCTTACGGAGAAGTTTGCATGAGGACATGTTCAATTATTAAAGAAGCTCCGAGTTTTTTTGTTTTAAAGCTGAAAATTGCTAAATCACAAGCATACAAGAACTTTTAGCTTGAACTTTGCTAATTTGGGACTTTCCATTTTTCATCAGGCTTTGCTCAAATGAAAGAAAAGGAGAGATTTACACCATGTAATGCCAAGATTGCTGCAAGGTCCAAAGTGCAGTATGCTAAATTTTGTTAACAAAGAATTTGTTGCCTACTCAAAGGGACCCAACCCAAAGCCTAGAGGAAAAGGAAAAATTGAAAACAACTAGGAAGTAACTATTTATTTGCTTTCAGAAAAGCCCCTTGGGATTGATGGGGAATCATCACAAGAACACTTTGTTGGGTTTTGTTAACTAGATGGTGCTTGCCCTCCCTTTGGCATTCAAAAATGGGGGCAAAAACAAAAACTTTTGAAAAGGATGGGAGTAGGAATGGCAAATGATTAAAAACAAAATAAAAAGATCCAAGCTTATCTCTTAGGGGAAAATAAGGTCTTGAAATTAAACCCCTTAAAGAAAAGCAAAGATCTTTTCCCATTCAATCTTTGAATTGCATGTTAGATTGGTTTTGATATTTCAACAGCTAGCTTTCAAAGAGGGGCCTCCCTTGTCTCCACGATGGGAAGCACATGTGACAAGCAATGCAATCACCAACACCCACATACCCACTCCAACCATAATTATCATCACAACACAAAGGAATTGGTCTTCTCCCCATCAAAGCAAAGCTACAAGTTTTTAAAAAGAGAAAGGCAGTGAAGAAGAACAACATCAACAAGAAGAATAATAAATTAAAAAAATAAACCAATCAAGCCCTGCTCTTGTTTCGTCCATGATTCATACCAAAACCCTCCTAAAGTTGCTTAATAATCAAGTTTAAGGGAATGATTGAAGAAAAGGAGAAAAAGAAAGGAGATGCGTGTATGCAAGGATGGATCCCCACTATTGTGACCAAGAATTGCATGGATTATTCATGCAATAAAAAGTCAAAAGACATAGCATTTTCCATTTTAAATACCACTATTTGCAAGTTTTCCTTTACTTGGTGATATTGATACCATGTAAAATTTATGTCATTATCATGGAGTAATGCTGTCAAAGATACAAGTTGATCCCATCATCAGTTTCTAATCTTTTCCTTCTGAATGAATTGTTCTTGTTTCAATAGGAAAAAAAGGGTCTCAATAATCATGCCAACCTGCCAACTTTTGAATTCCCAAAGCAAAAGTGATGACTTTGGACCAATTATTCCCACAGTAATTCATATTTCCATTCGTTATGTCTAGCATTTCATCCATATACATACCCCATGCAATGAAAAATAAAATAAAAATTTGAATTATATAAAAAAAATACATATAATTATTGTCTGAATCGATGTCACACATTCAGATTAACGTATAAAAACCTGTAAAAGATGATAAAGAGAAAAGAATTTAATTTTTCCCCAATAAGAAGAAAATTAAAGTGGTTAGATTTTGTTGACCCAAAAAAGGAAATGTAGTTGCTAGATTTGAGGAGATGAATTGAATGATGACTGCATGATTTTGAATAAACTTGACAAATACTTATGAGAAGAAGCTGAAAGAGATGTAAATTTTGAGCAAGCAGTACACGAAATTGATTATAAGAAACATGAAAGTGAAGCAATCACACAGCAAATAAAACCACCAAGACAATTATTTTCAACAGTTAAAGCCATGTTTCTAACAGGAAACTTTCAACAATTTCCAAACATTAATGAAGTGATTTGATGATCTTCTTTTTATTCTGCAATTCTAGCAGAAATTGAGTGAAAAAGACACATATAGAACATTATGATGTAATATGAATAATTATAAGGTTTAAATAATAAACCCAAATGAGTTTTTTAAATTTTGATATACACCCAAAAAATTTTTAGCTCTAATGAAAAATTAATTGCCGACAAACTTAATATCAATTAATATTTTATATTCAGATAATCATAATTTGACAAGTTAATATAATTACAAAGTAACTAATGTAATCACGTGACAGTTAATCAATTGCCAATATCGTAGGTCACATAGAAAAAAAAAATGCCAACAAGTATTACGTTTGATAGAAATTAATTTAGGGCTAAAATTATGTTTAAGTACAAATCAAAAATTAAGAACTCAATTAGGTACAGAAAAAGATTATGGACACATCTGAAGAAATAACCATATTGGAAGGATTATTTTTTTTTGGTATTTAAACCTACAATTTTAAGAAGAATTAAAGATAAGATATAGAGATCCTATATGTTCATACACCTGAATTTTCTGCTTCAATACATACACGCAAAAATATTCTAATAAATAAAAATTAATTGGGCTTTAAATTCACCATCATAAAACCAATATAGACCGGCCATTGACTTAACTTTGTATGTGTTGGTTGGTACAGTAGCCAAGAAAATGCTACCCTCCTATGCTAATGGCAATGTCGGTGGCCAAACCTCTTAAGGATTTATTTGTATCCCCTTCAATTACGCATATCTTATCAATGGAAAAGCAAGAAATTTCTTCAAATCAAACTCGTGCATACATCAGCAATTAATTTGGTATCCTTGTTTGATTTAGCTACGACTATATAGGATTTTATCAGGTTTATATTTTATAGTCTGTCAGAGTATATTATTGAATTGAATTTTTTATTTTTATATATTTAGGAAGTATCATTCTGCTATTAAGTGATAATATGAGTGTTATACAGTGATTATGTGCGTGGGGAATCATTATATAGCTGTATAATAAATTGGAGATGAGATATAAGGAAATCGCTTTCAAAATAAGAATTGAAAAATGTTACCCTTCTGTAAGAAATTGGACATCTTTGTCATAGGAGAAATTCATGGGAGTCCCTGTCTTTTTCTCAAGCTGTAATTGGCATCCACTCAATCTAAAGGGGTTTAATCACTTTGACAAGTGTACCTTTTGTGACCATTTCTAGTAGCATAAACATAGAATGAGCTAAGCAGCACTTTGTTCTCATCTTTCCTCTCTCTTCTCTCTCTCCTCTCTCTCTCTCTCACACACACACACACACATACACATAATTTCTTTATTGAAAACAATATTCTTATACATGACCTCTTCAAAAACTTCACTAAATTAAGAATATTTCTCAAATAATCCTAGTTAAATTTAGATAATTCTCTTTATTTTTCTCTCTTCTTCACTCTCTTTTCTGAATCCCAAGTTAAGGACAAGTATGTGTGAAAATGAAGAAAAGAGAGTAAATCATTGTCCTCGAACATAGATGTGAACAAGGTTGTCTTCAAGTGTCAACTTCTAGAGAAGTGTTATATGATCTGGGATCACACCATGTTCGATGTTAAGATTACAAAAGCAAGCCAGGTAAGCCTAAACACTGATATTATAAAGGGGTGTTGTTTTGGAAGATGGCCCCATGAACTGTCAGAACTGAGGAACACTTGAGGGGTTTAGGACTTTGGGGTCCACTTAAATGGTGGAGTATCTCCAAATTGAACAAATGGAAGCAGCATCAACTCCTTCAATTGTAACTGCATCTAAATTTTTTTTTCTTTTTGGCAGATTATGTGATTATGTAACTGAAACTAAAGAACAGAGTCTCCAGGCTTCCACTTTTGAGCGTAGTGATCCCATGATTAATTTCCTCCTTAAAAAATTTTTAATTAATGTATAAAGAAGGATGGGCCTAGAGTGGGTTAGAAGCAAGCAACCCCATTATCCAGACCCAGGTTGCCAGTTGTCAAGAAATCATTCATCCACGTGGACAATTGAGTCCCTTACAAGAGATGGCACCAGCATATTGCTGCTGCAATAATATAGTAGGAGGATGTAATGAAGAGAAAGGGGAGGAATCCATCAATCTATGGAACATGGCCGAATTGGGGATGGTGTTTTTATGTGTTTTGGGTTGGTATCTGGAGGTGAATTGGCAGTTAAAGTTGCTATCATATCAGATATGTTAGTCAAAACCCCCCTACTACAGTGAAAGAAAGGACAGACTAAAGCATATGAGAGAGAGAGAGAAAGAGGGGGGGGTGGAATGACATATTGTAAAACCCAGAGTAAAAATTTGACATTTGGGGTGTGCTTTGGGATTTCAATATTATAATAATAGTTTGTCTTCACATTCCTTGCCAAAAACAGTGAAAACTCATGAAAGTCTAGGACTTTTCAGGTCTCCTTCTTCAATCAAAGAGGACTCCTTTTTTTTTTTTTGTTTTATGTTTTTAGCCTTTCTTTTAGTTTGCCCGCACCCCACCACCCTTTTACCTGTTCATGGATCCCAAGGGCTCCAAGCAGCCTCCACAAGAAGTACCAAACTTCTTGACCCTGCCACCACAACCCCAACAACACCACCAACATCCGCAACCCCAACAACAGCAGCAACAGCCTCAAAACATGGGTGAGAACAAACCAGCTGAAATCAAGGATTTCCAGATTGTTATTGCAGATAAAGAAGAAGGGAAGAAACAACAGCTGGCCCCAAAAAGAAGTTCTAACAAAGACAGGCATACCAAAGTTGAAGGAAGAGGTAGAAGGATAAGGATGCCTGCTTTATGTGCAGCTAGAATCTTTCAGTTGACCAGGGAATTGGGTCACAAATCTGATGGGGAAACAATACAGTGGCTGTTACAACAAGCTGAACCATCAATAATAGCCGCCACAGGAAGTGGAACAATACCAGCGTCAGCTTTGGCAGCAGCTGGAGGCTCAGTTTCACAGCAGGGAGCCTCTCTATCGGCCGGTTTGCACCAAAAGATGGAAGATTTAGGGGGGTCCAGTATAGGGTCAGGGAGCAGTAGGACCAGTTGGGCAATGGTTGGTGGCAATTTGGGGAGACCCCATCATGTGGCAACAGGGTTATGGCCCCCAGTCAGTGGTTATGGGTTTCAGTCATCATCTGGTCCATCTACAACAAATTTAGGCAGTGAAAGTTCTAATTATCTGCAAAAGATTGGGTTTCCTGGTTTTGACTTGCCAGCTGCTAACATGGGTCAGATGAGTTTCACCTCAATCTTGGGTGGGGCTAGCCAGCAGCTCCCTGGTTTGGAACTTGGCTTATCTCAAGATGGTCATATTGGACTTCTAAATCCTCAAGCTTTGAGCCAGATTTATCAGCAGATGGGGCAGGCTAGGGTGCACCAGCAGCAACAGCAGCAGCACCAGCAACAACCCCCTGCTAAGGATGATTCCCAAGGATCAGGCCAGTAAAATTATAAACTTTGGCAGCAAGACTAAAAAAAATTAGCATTCATGAGAGAGGATGGGTTTTTTCTTGTTATGGTTTCGGTATTGTATAATTGGGAAAACAAAAAAAAAAGTGAGAAAAATGGATACTTTGCCTCTCAGAATTCTGTAGGGACTGGATGGATTTTATTGTGCCCCCTTCTTCTTTCTGCACTGCATCACCCGAGTCTCCATTACAAAGGTGCTTTTTTTTTATTCCTGCCTTCTGTTGAACTTGCATCCTCCAAAGTCTTCGGAGAAGTATCAATTGTTTTGTGTCTTATTAATTTTGATGTGGATTGCAGGTGGAGCTTTGCACAGCCTTGTAGCTTGAGAACTTCTTGTTTGATTCAGAGGTGTGTTGATTATGATGTAAGGCAAATTTAATTGTTTTCTTTTTCTCTAGGTCTGGATGGAGTGGCAATCGGTTTGTTTGTGAAATTAAACATAGAATTTTACAGTCATACATGTCCAGTTTCTTGTTAGATCAAGTAAGAATTCTTATTTCTCTAAAAGAATATATTTGTGCACATACAGGGCCAATTATTGATTACTTCGGGCTGCCTTGCATTTTTCCTGCTATAGCATGTCTGCTAACACATAGGAACCTAGTTCTTTTGTCATCACTTCAAAAATTCTTCCTTTGTGCTGATCTTACCTTGGTTGGAAAACTCTTTCAGCTTATTTCCTTCATAATCCTTTTGTTAAACCCTATATATTTTTCTCTCCATGTTATTCCCAAATTTTCATCTCAATGGATTAATTTTATTCATGGAATTTGTATCCACTCACTGCTTCACATATAAGGGCACTCCACTAAGTATGTCTATGACATTGGATGTGTTATTAACTGTTTATCTCTTTGTTTGCTGTTGAGCAAGATTATGTACATGAGGTTGTCTCAAATTTGGGCAAAATACTCTTGGAAAATTCAAATTTCTTTCTGCCATCATACTTCATATTATTTTAGAAATCATTTTATGTTTATACAAGGATTTATAATTGGCAAAGATCAGTGCCCTCTTAAAATGATGCAGTTTCAGGCAGTCTTCGCTATCCAAACTGTCATAATTTACTTTTTCTAACTCTGAAACTATTCTTAATCCTTGATGAAGGGCTTGGCCCCAACATAGAAGTGTCAGTGATAGCCAAATAGCCGTGCTTTCGCCTTCTTTGAACTGCAGTTTCTAACCTTGAGGCAAACAAGAATCTGTTAAGCTACATTATCCAACTTCCAAGTTGGTTCTCATCAATTTATGGCACCAAATGGCCCAAGTAACTTTTCCAAGCTGCCCTGTTAACTGTTGCTCGAGGGTACCATGTTTTAAAGAAGCCATCTAGTGTTATGGCAAACCTTGACTCAAAGCTGTTAAAGAACCACTTTGTACGAAGCTTCTGAGCTTTCTCTTTGCCAAAGAGTTTTTAATCAACTATAAATGAGAATATTGTGTAATGATATTGAATTAAAACATAGAAAAAGTCAGTGTTTAAGTGCACAGTATCTGATGTGCCTGCACTGAGGTATGCTTAGAAATGATCATGCGAATGTCTTTCATATGTCACATTGACTTGGATTATTCGGTGGAAGCTGATTCTACACATTTAGGACTGGGAAATTTGGAGCATTCATGTCTGAGGTCTTCTTGTGTTGATAAAATCCTTACATTCATATATGTTCAGTTTTTTTTTCTCTTTTTTTAATTTTGTTGCTTCATAAACTAGTGTTTAATTAGTATAGCACTATGGCTTCTCTTTTCTTGTTGCCTTCCCAATGGTTATAAGATCTTTCTTGAGTTAGCTGCATCTATCCTAATTGAAGTAGGTTGAAGATAACTTCTCTCTGTTGGAAGGTAATAGTTGATTTGTGGTTCAGCATCCTCATGTGAACTCTATGGTTGTTTTAATATTCTTCCTATTTTTAGTTTCCTAGCATGAAGATTTGCTGTAAATTTTCTAATACCAAGACTTTCTTTTTCCTTCTTGTGAAAATTCATGGACTAGAGCACGAATGCAAAGTTGACAAATTTGATGAATTTTTTCTTGAATGGAACTTTTACCAAATAAATACTGTAAGATTAAGAATTTAATACAGAAAGCATAAGGAGACAGTGCAAGAATGGCATTTTCCTAACATGTTACTTAAAGAAATCAATGACTCTATCCATGAGGTAAAATATTTACTGGAGTCGTTTACATTTTTGGACCTTGGAGGTTTTGTGTGTATTGAAATTGACAGGTCAGGTTAATTTTGTCCACCATTTCTGTGATAGGCACTGAAGTTTTGTCCTCATTTGCTGGTTTTCAGGAGAGTATCTCTCTGTTGTATTTTCCTGAGTGTATTCAATGTTACTTACTCCAAGTGGCAGCCTTTCAGGTTGACTATTGTTACTCATACTTTTTCGTGGTGCATTGGAATCTTAATCTAACATTTGGTTGTAGTATTATTTTTTCCCACCTTCCTCGTTTCAGTCTCCTAAAGTCCAAAAGTCTAGGTGCAATTAGCCTGCCTAAGAATGAAATTTGACTTAAAATAGCATGGCTTGAGTCGCCTTACTTTGGTTCTCTTCCAGTTATGAAATCTCAATCTTCTCAGCTCCCACCCTTTTAAGCCATTGAGCATCTCATCCTGCTTTAGTTGTTTAACTTGATGTTGCTTTAAGGTGTCAATTTCAGCTTACAAAAATTAGCAACAACAAAATTGCATGATGTTTTCATGATGCCAAGATGTGAAAGAAGTAATTTAACAAATTTGAGTAGATTTTTTTGCTTCCGATCGAACTGCACTCAAATTTGAGTGCTCTTCTTTCTGACAACGAAAGGTCTGCACTCTGCACCCAATATCACATTGCGCAAAGGGGTTCGAAAGAAGTTTATTATCACATTAGACACCTGTTTGCCATGCTCAGGCTTAAATTTTTGCTGTTTCACGGCACAGGCATGGCCTAGAACTACATTCTTGGTTGCATATTCATTCAGGTTTTGTTCTTCCTGACTCTTACCTGGAACCCTGTTCACATTTACAATCTAATGTGCTTGCATATGGTTAAATTGACAATGCTTGCTCAAAACCATTCATGGTGTTATGTTTTAGCTGAGCACTTTGGATGCATGACATCCACCTGCTGAAGTTAAGGGTACATTGAGGATATGACACGACAGCCACTTGCTTTGTATTTTAAAAAGAATTGCCTAGTTCATTTCTCAGAAGATATTGTTTTTGATTCCCATTCATTTTCCCTTTGTATTTTCATTTGGATAGAAATGAGGAAGAAAAACGAGGAGGATATGGGCATTCAATTAAAATTGAAAGGAGTACATAAACATAGCGTGAAAGATGAGTACTTGCCTCCATTTATTGCCATTCACAGAAGGGAAGTGTCTCTTTTTATTGAAGCATGGAGCTGCACACAGAGCAGTCAATGCTTTACCATCCATTTATTGCCTTTCAGCATTGTGGAAATCTTCATTAAAATGGGCATTGCAATCTTACTTAAATACTTCTGGGGAGTGAGACATCACACCCCCAGAAAAGTTCAGGGACATCATCAAGTACAATAGCTCAAAATAAATGCTTTCTTTCCACTGCCTATGGAAATGGAAGTACGTATCTATGGTGGTATGCTGGAAGAGGGCAAGCAAAAAAAAGACAAAAATAAATAATTTCACCTGCATCTCTTATAGTTTCAACATTTTTCATACAATATTGTATGTTTTTTATTGAGAAAAAAATATAAAATATCATGTAAGAAAAATTGAAACCAAACACAGACAATTGCTTATCCATAAAAGCTTTTGACAGAGTAAAGAGTTAAAAATGATGGCGTCAAAACTATGCTTCACAATGAAGCTTTAGCCTTTGCCATTGCTCTTTGTTTCTCTCTCAGTTTATGGTTTCTTTAATCATTGCCAACACTTATGCAATGGGCATTGGGGGCAATCAGAGTAGGCGGTAGACCAAGAAATGGGTAAGGAAAAGCCACATGATTTAAAGGAAACCATGAGTACAAGCCCAACCTTGGGTGTGGAAGTGCGGCAACATCCATTCCAGCCCACTGTCGTTATCAGAACGAGCTCTACCATGAAGGTTGAAGAAGCTCAAACCCAAAACCACACATTTGAAAATGAGAAGATAACTTTATAAAAAGTTGTATGTAAATATTTAATTTATTAATTAGTATATATTTTTTATTTAAAAATAAGACTTAAATTCTCTTCTTCAATTAAAAAAACTAAAAATGTTCTTAATTATATCAAAAATTTAATTATTATTAGATCCAATATCAATCGATTTTCTTTATCACGTGATAAGTGATATAATCACATTATATGTCTAATGCATCAGATTTTTTGAATCTCATTGATTTATCAAATTATATGTCACATGAAAACAAAATCAATTGATATCAAATTTCACGAAAGTTAAATTTCAGTTAATGTTAAAAGGCTAAACTTCACTCCATCCATGAACATCTCTTTCTACCAATCACACAAGGAATTAAGGACATGATCATACAATCAAACGTTGGAGTATTCAAATTAAGGGGGCCACCATAGATGGAGTCATCACAGAAAATGCGTTGGTTAGACTCCAACTTTCTGCAGCTGGTGGGCATCGGCTCAACTTTTGGGTTTGCAATTTTCATTCCAAATTTCTTAGAAATTACATCTAATCAAGTGCTCTAAACCAAACGATACCATGTTAATTAAATTAATTGATAGTAAATGAAAATTTTTTTATTATTTATATGTTCAGAATATCTGAAATTAAATTGATGTGAGATATTTTTTTTTATCATCATTTTAATAAACAAAACTTCATCAATTCCCGAAAATTAAAGAGGTGATGCTCCCTCATTGGGTCTTCCACCTTAACAATGCCTATCGTCCCTTTGCTTTGTTTATCACCCAAAGACGATTATTTCTCCAAGGGTTATATCATCTACATGCTGCTCTCAAATCCAATACATATACCAGTTGATTTGTTCAATGTTATAGCGTTGGTGCATGCCTAGTTTGACCATGTTGGACTTGGAACAGGAAAAATACTCGTACAAGGTACAATAACATCATGATCAGAATCGACTCAGATATTCCATGGCTG
The DNA here is from genome assembly GCF_002168275.2 of Theobroma umbraticum. Lineage (NCBI taxonomy): Eukaryota > Viridiplantae > Streptophyta > Magnoliopsida > Malvales > Malvaceae > Theobroma > Theobroma umbraticum. The sequence goes on from NW_018397279.1 coordinate 1,910,793, forward strand.
CAGCCAGAGCACAGCTGGTTTCTTCTGCTGCTGCCATGCCTATGGAACTTTAGCCACAACTTCTTCGAACTTGGAGAGTTAAAAAAAGACAGCAGGCGACTGTAGGTGAACCCTTTATTTCCTCCAATCATGGCCTAAAAAAACCAGGTGCTTTGCGTATTAGAATTCCCACATTTAGTGCACCTCGACATTTTGATTAATGGACAATAATAATTCCTCCCCACCAAGACAAAGTGGGTTAATTCCAGAAAGTTGTCATTAAGATAAGGCCTTTTAATAAAAATCTTGTCACCCTTTTTTCTATATAATTTTACATCACATGTTTGCTTAGTTGTATATTATCAATTAAAACATTTTAATAAATAAATAGTGAAAATGAATGGAAACATGTGACGTGGTTAATCCTAAACCCATAATCCAAAAAATATTAAAATGAAATACCTCATTTTATAAGATTTAATCAAAATTTTAAATAGATTTATTAGTTTTTGAAATAAAAATTTTATTTAAAAAATATTTTTTATTATATTTTATTAATAATTTTAATATTTTAAAATATATTATTTATTTAAAATTAATAAATTTACGTAAAATTATGGCTAAAAATTAAAAAAAAATGAGATTTTTATCTGAATATTAAATAAGATAATAAACTGAATAATAGATTTTTGTAGGAAAACTTTACTTGTTAAAAATATCGAGGAACAAAAAGTGCAATGTCAGCATCAGATTGGTTATAAAATTCAGAGCTCCCCCTGTCAACGTGGACCTCTATATTCTTCCAACATCAAGGAATGGGAACCCACGAGTTGTTCCATTTTGCTTTGTAATGTAAACTATTTGCCCATATCTATCTTCTCTTCTCCTCCCTGGGGTCCCCTTGGACGGCTCTCCTCTCTTCCCTCTTCTCCATCCATCCTTCCATCTTCCTTCCTGGTTCCTAGTGTCCCAAAAAGCCCTACTTTATTCCCACCAAATGCCCCAACTTCCAACGAAATCAAATATACTACATTTGCTAAGGGGCACAAGACAGCTGGATGATACCCTTTTTTAAAAAAAAAAAAAAATTAATTATCTCTAACTAATATCTATTTACACTCGATTAATCCGTAAACACCCGTTAATCGACCTTGATTTTTAAATTTTAATGGGGGTTTAGAGTTTTATAATCTTGCGAAACATAGGTTTAATTCTTAATTAATTTGGGTGACTATATTAATAACAAGGGGACATTGATTCTTGGGTTATTATATATTTTGCTAGGGAGGATTTTTGCTATATATGTAGGAATGCATTGACATGTATGGAATTTTTTTCTTGCCTAACTCCAAACAAGATGTCCACTTGGCCAATAAATCTATGCAAATTGATGTCAAAATATTGCTTCTTGCCTACTTGAAATGACTAAAATATTAATATTTGTTGGTTGGACCTATCCTCATTATTACTGTGTAAGATCATCCCATAAAATATCTTAATTAAAGATGACTTGTCAAAGCACACTTTGTCACTCCAATTACTTCCACATATCTTATGCAAGCATTAAAAAAAAAAAACCCAATTAGAAGAAGCAAATAAATGAAAAGATGGTTAGGTTTCCCTTTAGGGTTAGGCAATTGGGGGCTGTAGACTTTTTTTTTCTAAAGTTTTAAACCTAATCTCATAGATAGAAACTTTCATAAATTCAATGGATGGTACACCGAAAACAATTTTAAAAATTGGTTTCCCACCTTCAACTTGCTTTAAATTAAACACTCAAATATTTGTTAAGGTGTTCTTTATAATAATAATAATAAGGTTTTTTTCGTAACCATTTGAATTTCATTAATCTTTTGCTTAATTTTGAATTCTCTTTTTTTATTTCTAAATGAAAAAAGTAAGAGTTCAAAAAAACGAAGCGATTAATTGTTTAATTTTTTTAAAACCGACATCCAATCCAATCCAAAATTAATTAACAAGAGAAGATTGAAGTAATGATAAAAAAAACTTGATATTAATTACATTAAAAATATTTTAAAACTTTAAATATAAAAAAATTTCTTCATTTTATTGTCGATTGATTTTCGATTAGATATTTATTTTATAAAATTCAACCAACGTTGACAATAGACGTAAAATTATTAAGGTAACCAATTAAGAAAGGGTGACCTGATTGTGGTGGCGTTAAGTAGAAATTGATGTTTGAGGTTTGTAGCGAAAGTAGAGACGAGCAAATGAAAATGAGAGCAAGTCTCCATCTTGAGTGCAAATTATGTTGTTGTGCAGGGAACTCCACGTTCACAGCTCGTTCATCACTCTTGCAATTCTATGTATTCCGATAAGATACATAAAACACTGTGGATTGAATTTTGAAGTTTCAGTGTCTACATTCTGACCCACTTATGATTATTATCAAGTCATTTTCAATTTATTTGTAATTTTTAAATAAATTTAAATTATAAATATATGAAATTTTTTTTATATTTACAAATAAAAATATTTAATTTTCCATTAAATGGAAAAAATCGAGAATTTGGGCTGTCCATGTTATACGATGAAATTAATCGATTTCTTTTTTATTGTTCATAAATCTCTTTAAACCAAATATCAAATTTATAAAAGAAAAAAAATATGGTCTCTTAACTTAGAGTTTTAGCCTCTTTTTTTTTTCTTTTGGTGTTGTATAATCTAATTGATGGACTAATTAGAAAAAAATAAAGATTTTTGTTATGGAAAAAATAATGGGTTATTGCTAAATTTGGGGAAAAAAACCCTTTCTGAAATTGAAAATAGCCAATTATTATACTGTCTCCAATTTATCACTTTTCTCGAATAATTAAAATTTTTTTTGGAGTACCTTTAAACAATTTTGTTAACGATGTTTTCAGTGTATTTTTTAATATTATATTAGAAAACATTTTTTTCCTCAAAAATATTACTCTAATCATCTTGTTTTTTTATCTTTTTTTTTTCAAGATATCTCAAAATGAAAATTAAAATTTAAACTTAATCTCATGCAGTCTTAAAATCTGAAAATATAACTTAAGTAAGTTTATAAATCATAGATCCACATTAACTCAAAATTTTTTTTTCAGATATTTCAAAATGAAATTTAAAATATAAGCCTAACCTTGTACGGGTTTAAATTCTGAAAATAAAACTTAAGTAAGCTTATAAATTACGGATCTACGTTTTCAACTTAAAAGATATCCCTAATAGGAGGTAGAAGACCCATGTTTATATACTCAAGACCCATCTCATCTCTTACTGATGTAAGATTTGTGACATTTTATCCCACTTAATTATGCAATGCCTTTATGCACTAGCCTTTTACTTGTAGAGGAGAGAATTATATACCCAAGACACATCCCATTTCTTACTGATGTGAGATTTGTGATATTTTACCTCACATAATTGTGCAACACCCTTATGCACTAGCTCTTTACTCACAGAAGAGAGGAACTCTTACACTAATTCTTTTATTGATGTAAGATCCATGATATTGTACCTTACTCAATTGTGCAACGCCCTTATTGCATTGGCTTAGGGATTCTTACACTAATTTTTTTTATTGATATAAGATTCGTGACATTTTAATTCACTCAATTTTGCAATGCTATTATTTCACTAGCTCTTTACTTGTAAATGAGAGGTCATTATTGCACTGACTTTTTTCCCGTAAAGGAAAAAAACTCTTACACTAGTTCAGGTAGATCCGAAACTTAACCTGATACAACTTTATATTTTAAAATAGAGTTTAAGTTAATTTATAAATCATTAGCTCACATTCTCAATCCAAAAGATATAATTGATTGGTGGTGCAAGACTCATGGTTATATATCCAAAACCTACCTTATGTCTTATTAATGTAAGATTTGTAATATAATATTATTAATTTTTTATTGTTATCAATTTAATTTTCATAATTTTTTAATTTTTTCATTAAACATATATATTATAATTTTTTTAAAAATTTAATATAAAAAATTAAAATTAATTTTTATTTTAATTTTTGTAAAAATAAAAAAATATAAATGATATTCTAACTAATTTCAAAAGTAATGAAACCTTTCTCCAACCAAGAAAAAAAAATCGTTGCTATTTCTAAATGAATGGAAGGGGTAATTTGGGGAAAATACAGGAAAAACAGAGGACGGTTCGTCATTAAAATGACCTGGGATAGGATTGCCGCCAAAACACCGGCCAAATCTCCGACCAAAATGTATTGCCACGTGAACATTTGCCACGTCACCTTCCCCATATTCCCCTCAAGTGCTGCCATAAATCCCCGTGCGCCGCAATAATCACCACAGTAAAAAAAAAAACAAAAGTAAATCCAAAAAAAGAAAAAAACCCGGTCAAAAGTACTACACGCCGTCAGCACGCACGAGGCCTGACCACGGGCACCAGATAGCCCCTCTTCCAACCAACCATTTCTCTCCACGTCACCAAAATATTAAGTTTCGGTGTTTTCAACTTTCGATTAATTGTGTCGTGTCACTTTACTTTTTATAGTACCCTTTTTTTTTTTAATTCTGTCGTGTTTTCCTTGAATATTGGAAGAGCCATTCGTTCAATTTTGTACAGTATCAGAGAAGTGTAATAAAAGGTCCCCCCTTTGGGAAATTCTGAGTTCTGGGGTTTGTGAGCTAATCGATTATTACTTGGAAATTTTTTTTTGGCTGTTTGGGGTTTTTAGTTTGTGGAAGTTGGGGTGTTTGTTTGGAGAAATGGATGATGAATACAAGCTTATCAGGAGGGTGAACCAACCCAGGTAATGTTTTAGAAGGAATTTGTTTTCTGGGTTTTTTATGGGAATACTGGAATTTTTGTTTGAATTTCTTGAAGGGTCTGCAAAAGTTTTAATTTTTGGTTCAAGTTTTTCAGAGAATAATGTTTGCATTTTTTGCAAGTTATCCTTTTTATTGTTACGTTGATGGTTTTTTTTTCTTTTGTTTGTTTAATTTTCTGATTTTTTTTCTGTTTCTTCACTTTTTGGCTGATGAGAAGAACTGATCAAATTTTCTGGAATAATTTAAGTTATTGAAGCAAAGTTTTCTTTTCTACTTCCTAAATTAGCTATTACTTTTTTTTTTCTTTTTCCTTAGTTTTCATGGCAAATTAAAGTTCTAGTTTTCCCTTTTAAATTCAAAATCAAGTGACCCATTTGGACTTTCCTAGCAAAAGTGAAGCATATTTGACAAGTTTTCTTGATGGCTCTTAATTTTGCTTTATTATTTTATTAGTATTTAATTTTTTTGGGATTGGGAAAAGGTGGAGTAATTTAAGATGTATGGTTTCGTTGTTGCAGAGTTGTGATTGACAATAATTCTAGTGAGGATGCCACTGTTATCCAGGTAAGGTTTATGGCTTACTGCTTAGTTTCTGGCTTCACTGTAATTAGGTTATATCATCATATGTGGCTAATTAGTTCCTTGAATTCTCTGTTTTCCTCAAGTTAATCATATGCATATAGGATGTTATATTTGAATCTCTGTTGTTTGAGCTTGCATATGAACTGGAAAGAAGAAAAAAAACAGAAAGGGGGGGGGGGGGGGGGGTGCAGCGCAGAGGGGCAAGGGTGGGGATTGCTCAAGTCAATAGGAATGTGTTATAACGGTTAATATTAATGAGGTCCTTCAGTTGGTTGAATGGGTGCTTTCATGTCTTTATTTGTTTAAGATATATTATGATTTAAAATTGAATTTCCTGCTCAGGTTGACAGTGTCAACAGACATGGAATTCTCCTGGAAGTTGTCCAAGTGCTTACTGATATGAATCTTGTAATAACAAAAGCATATATATCATCTGATGGAGGATGGTTTATGGATGGTAGGTTTTTTTTTAAAAGAAAACTGCTCAAATTGTATTATATCCAAAGCTAACCATTTACCTATCTTAATTTCTATGAATATGTTGCCATATTTCAGTCTTTAATGTTGTGACAATGATGGCAACAAAATCAGAGATAAGGAAGTTACGACTATATCAAAGGGTAAGAAACTAACTCATACTGCTCTTTATACCTCCCCACGGATTTTAATTTCTAGTTTTGTGAATTGCTATATAAGACTAAAACTCTTGACCTTGCATATTTCATGGTTTGTGAAAGGAAAATTCTTCCTCATTGTTCAATGAATTCAACTATTGCCCTTTCTTCTGTCATATATTGTTTGTTTCTTCATGAACCTTTAATGTTTGACAAAGCTTTTATTTGACTATTTTCATCTTACTCATTAATTTTGCAGAGAATTGAAACTAGTGCTGGCTTTGTACCTTCACGAAGAGGCTCTGTAGGGGTAATGCCTTCAGAAGAGCATACATCAATTGAACTTGCTGGCACTGATAGGCCTGGTCTATTATCTGAAGTATGTGCAGTTCTTGCAGACCTCCATTGCAATGTTGTAAATGCTGAGATATGGACCCATAATGCTAGGGCTGCAGCTGTAGTTCATGTGACAGATGATTCAACAGGCTGTGCAATTAATGATCCAAAACGTCTCTCGACAATAAAGGAGTTACTTTATAATGTCTCAAAGGAAGTGATGAATTGAAAACAGCAAAAACAATGCTTTCAGCTCCAGGTGTTATGCATAGGGAGAGAAGGTTGCATCAAATCATGTTCGCAGATAGGGACTATGAGAGGGTTGAGAGGGCAGGAGGAAGGGCAGTAGAGGATGGGACTCAAGACCACAAGTACTCTGTTGAATATTGAGAAAAGATTACACTGTATTACCATGAGGTCAAAAGATCGGCCAAAGCTATTGTTTGATATAGCTCTGCACTCTTACAGATATGCAATAGTGTTTGTCATGGAATGGTCAACACCGGAAGGATGGAAGCTTATCAGGTGAGATAGTTGTAGTGAAGCAGCTGATGAAATGACTAGTGAACCAATTTTGACAAAACCAGAACAACTTTTATGAAATAGCAGTCCTACTAGCCAGTGATATTATATTGATCAACTTTAAGAATTTGACAAGCTGATGCTAGTGAAACCACTAGTGTAGATTGATGCTGATGATGTAATCCATTTTGTGTTGGAATTCTACTCAGTTGAGCACAAGTTAATCTTCTAGATTTGCAGACTCAACTGAGTTAATGACATTGACTTTTTTCTCTTCCCATAAACAGAAAAATACTGTTTGGTTGTAGGAATTTATATATCGACATTGTGGATGGGCTCCCCATTAGCTCAGAAGCTGAGCGTGTTCGTGTTATACAACTGAAGCAGCCATTGAAAGGAGGGCATCTGAGGTACAGAAACCACCCCCCTCACTCACCCCCCCACATGCACACATGAAAAAACAAAAATAAGAAACGTGATTATGGCAACCATGCTTACACTCGTGATATAATACTTTGCAACATTTCGTGGTGTAGGGGCTGGAGCTAGAATTGTGCACAGAAGACCGACTTGGACTCTGTCTGACATCACCAGGATATTCCGGGAAAACAGCTTGTGTATCAAGAGAGCATTAATTTCAACAAAAGGTGGCAAGGCCAAGGACACCTTCTATGTCACAGATGTGACAGGAAACCCCGTCGATCCCAAGATCATTGATTCTATTCGTCGACAGATCGGACAGAGCGCACTACGGGTGAAACATACTCAAACCTCACACCTAAACCACCTCATCAGGAGACAACAATGGGTTATTTCTTTGGAAACCTATTTAAAGCACGAACTTTTCAGAATTTCAAGTTAAACTGATTCCTCTCTCTTGTATAGTCCCCCTTTGAAGCAGATATTTGACAGGAATATCAGATTACAACTTAAAAGATATGGAAGCAAGAAAAAGAAAACTCTGTAAATCACCCTCTCCCTTGCTTAGTCTCTAATGTCCTGATACTGCAAGGAAAACAGAAAAAGACTTAGCCAGTCACTACACTGTAAAGTTACTTCTGTTATTTGTATATCTTTCATTGTATCTCCTGTAAGTAATCTCTGTACAGTGTAATATTTTGGCAAACTTTACATGGATTGAACAAAGCTAGAAGTAAGAAAAGACCCTCAATGAAGAAGAAAAAAGAAAGAAATAAATATGTTGTGAATATAAAATTATTATGTACAGAAGCATTCCTTTCTTTCTTTAGAAGTTTACAATTGGGGAACGGTGCGCTGTTTTGGATTCGATAGAGAGATGTTTTCAAAGGATAAAATGGGCCAGTGCCTTAGTCCTCTCTAGCTTGTCTCGTAACTAGTTCGTGACTCAGTCATGAGACCGGTGACTGACTTAGCAAATAGAATAGGCCGAGCATTGATCTCCGCATCCAACCATGCAATCCCAACTCGGACATGGACTGCATCTCTGGAACAGACTCTTCACCAACTCGGTTGTCGTGACTCACTGAGTCCGTCATTGGTCGCCCGAGTCATCGACTCGTTCCTCTCCACTCACCACTCCTCGCCCTCGGCTTCTTCAACTGGGCTTCTCAGCAACCTGGATTTTCCCACGATTCAATCTCATATCAATCAATTCTAAAGTCTCTCTCGTTTTCTCGTCAATTCAATGCCGTTGAAACCCTTTTGAAGCAAGTCAAGGCCCAGAAACTATCTCTAGATTCTTCGGTTTATCGCCTTATTATTAGTTCGTTGATCAAAGGAAAGAAAACCCAGAACGCGGTTTGGGTTTTAAATGAAGTTAACTCGCCGAGTACAGAACTTGGAGCTGAGCTATGTAACTCGCTTTTGGCTGCTTTAGTGTCTGATGGTTACTTTGCTCATTCCCAGAAAGTGTTTGATGAAATGTTTCAAAAAGGTGTTGTTTTTAATACAATTGGGTTTGGTTTATTTATTTGGAGCTTTTGTAAGAATGGTGAATTGAATAAAGTTTTAAGTTTGTTGGATGAAGCAAAAAAGGGGAGTTCTTGGGAGGTTAATGGATCAATTATCGTGGTTTTGGTAGTTCATGGACTTTGTTTTTCATCAAGAGAATCGGAGGCTTTGTGGGTATTGGATGAGTTGAGGAGTAGAGGTTGGAAACCTGATTTTATAGCTACAGGATTGAGCTGAAGCGTTCAGAAAGAGTAAGCGTGTGGTTGAGAGGAGTTGGTTTTGAAGAAGAAGAGAAAGCTAGGGGCTCCAGGAGTGATGATTATCGAGAGTTTATCTTAGGGCTGATTTCGGAGAGACGGATATGTGAAGCTAGGGATTTAGGTGAAGTGATTGTAAGTGGGAATTTTCCTGTTGAAGATGATGTTTTGGATGCGTTGATAGGATCGGTTTCGAGTATTGATCCTGGCTCCGCAATTATGTTTTTGAATTTTATGGTTGGGAAAGGAAAATTACCGACTCTGATGACTTTGAGTAATTTGAGTAGGAATCTATGCAAGCATGGTAAAGTTGATGAAGTTGGAGGTTTATCAGGTTTTGTCTTTTCATGATATTTCTTGGATATGGAGAGTTACAATGTGATGGTTCATTCTTGTGCAAGGCTGGGAGAGTAAGAGAGGGTATGGGGTACTTCAGGAGATGAAGAAAAAGGGGTTAGGCCCAAATGTCTTCTTTTACAATTCCCTAATGGAAGCATGTTGTAGAGAAGACTTAGTGCGTCCTGCCAAAAGATTATGGGATGAGATGTTTGCAAGTGGGTGCGCAGGAAACTTGAACACTTACAATATCCTCATTGGAAAGCTCTCACAGATAGGGGAAGTTGAAGAGGCTCTGCGCCTCTTTCAGCATATGGCAGAGAAAGGGGTAGCACCTGATGGGACAACTTACACAAACCTTCTTGAAGGGCTTTGTCAAGAATCAAAATTTGAATCTGCTTTTGAAATCTTCAATAAATCTGTTGAACAGGATATGATGCTTGCACAAAGCATATTGCGCACATTTGTCATACATCTCTGCAGAAAAGGTATATGTTCCTTACCTTACTAGTTATTATACAGCTCACTCATATTCATTTGCAACTTAGGACACGTAACACGGGTTTATATTAATTGTTACCCTTTCTTGATATTACTTTGAAATATTCATTTCAGAACTCTATTCTGTGTAGATTTTGTCGATATTAGTATCATATTTTGGCTTGCTTTCCAACGTAATGTTTCAACTAAAAGTAAGATGGTTTAATAGATTGTCTATTACAAATCTGGTATGCTTCTTGCAGGTCAGTTTCTTGTTGCTTCTAAGATGCTCTGTGGTCTCAGTTCTGATATAATACATTCAGATTCCCATGTTGTTATGCTGAAATGTTTAGCTGATGCCAAAGAGACTCAGTTCGCAATTCAACACATACAATGGATTCAAGAAACCTCACCTTCAATGTTGCAAGCTATATTCACAAAACTTGCAGCATCTCTTTCTTCTACTTCGAGACTTGATTCGATTGAGCAGTTGCTTCAAGCAATACAGGAAAAATGTCTGCTAGATTCCAACATGTATTCCTGGAAGGATACATCTGGAGCACATACGGGATGTTAGAAAGCTTTTGTTTATCGAACTTCTAGTATTGTTTTCTTCTTCAAAAACCAGAATCAAATTGTACTGTTGATTCAAGCAATGCAGGAAATCCTTTGTCTAGATTGCAACCACAATGTGCTTCATCCCGCTAATAATGATGACAAAACTAGTAACAAGAAAAGAATGGTCTGAGTCTCATATGGTAATAAGCATCAGAAGAAGTTGAAACTAAAGCTAAGGAGTCTCACAGGTGCAATTCTCACTTCTTGAAGACCTTGCAGGGTTCTCTTTGAAATGGCCTCTCTCAGCTTCTTCATCAATGGAAACTTGGGTTCAAACACTTTTTCTATTTGATTTCAATCGCCATGAATACTATCAATGTGTTGTTGAACCACCAAGATTGAGGTGTTGCCCAAGAAATCTGAAGAAGCCAACAGATCACCGATTACACCCAATTCCTTGTTTTCAATCCATTCTGTTAACCCTGACAAAAGAGGTGGTAGACCGTCATTACGCCTGCCTACCACTACAAGTTCGTACTGATTCTCTAGAGTGCGAAGGACAGCAGCAGTCCCTGCCCCCTCCATCACTACTTCCTCTCTGTACATGGCGCAATACTTCCCTGAGATATCGGTTTTAAACTCATTAATAATTTCATTGTCAAGTATACTCTCCTCCATGTAATTTCTGGGAAAGTTTCCATCATAAAGGATTCGTATCAGTGACAAATTGATATTTGGTTGGCCAGCCATCCTAGCTCCCAAAGCTAATGCCTCCCGATCATCAGCTCCACCCAAGAAGATGACAGCAACATTGTAGGAAGACCAGGATGTCCAGAGAGCTCTCTGGTTTTTGGGGGGGCCACGATCGACAAGTATTGCAACTGAGCAAGGTGCCTTAGTGAGGACATTCTGGGTGGTGATCTTGATGGCCTGTTTAGACGATTGTGAAGCACCATTGACATGAAATCTCTTGTAGAAAGGAACTATAACAAGCGAAGTCCGTTTGTCAAGTGCAATTGCACACACATCATCGTGCATCGTTTGAGGAAGAGATATTGAAGTGAAGGGGATAACTGAGACGAGACCTCCTTGGATATCCTGGAAGTGTTTGAAGGCATTGATAACAGGTCCTGAGCCACTTTTCCTAGAAGAGAAACTTTTGGTTATCTTATGGGGAATGAGAAGGGGGGTTGCACTCCCGGTAAGCTCAATCAGGTGAAGCAAGTGAACAGCAATAGGACTTTGCTTGCTGGGACTCAAGGCCCCCAGGAGGTTAATGGCAGATGGAACATTTTCTTGGTCATGAATACAGACTAGTAATTTCAGTTCAGAGTTGGGTCTTGAGTGCATCACAGTTCTACCATGGTAAACCCTGTATTTTTTTGAAGGATCACAGTAGTGTCGCACCATTGGTGTAATAACTCCAATTATAAACAACGATGCTGCGCACATGGCCGAGAAGGACTCGGCATCTATTATCTGCAATCAGCAGCATCCACATGACAGCATTAAGATGAAATGCAACTATGGAAGCAAGTACCTTTGAAGAGTCTTTGGAAACATACCTTTGCATTCTTCATTAACTTGAACATCCCAATCTCGAGAATGCCTTGGAAGTTCATCACAAAGCCAAGCGAGACAGCATCCCTAAGTGGCATTTGGCAACTGAGTGCAGACAGAGAGGCTCCCAAGAACTTTCCACACGCAGCCAACAGGGCAATGAAAAACACTGTGGAGTAAGTTTTGAGACTGATTGCAAAGATGTCTATCGCCAGGCCAAATTTCACAAAATACAGCGGCAACCATATCCAATAGGTTACGAGATCAAGCTTCTCTACTAGCGCTGACCCAAGCGGCGGCCCCGACGGTATCATCAATCCGAACAAAAAGGGACCAAAGTAAATGTGTAAACCAAAATAATGACCCCAAAACCCTGCCATAACCACAGCTAAAAAGAACACAATCAAGTTACTCTGTTTCAAAGGTTGTCCCGCCGTATTCCGCTTCATCTGCCATAGAAGTAAAGGGCCAAGAAGGAAGAAGATGAGAGCTGCAAAGCCCAAAGCGCAACTAATTGTTTTAAAGACGAGGAACACGTCCTTCCCTGATTGACGAAATAGAACATTGAATGTAATCACGCAAAAACTGCAAAGCCAACTAACTATGGAAGAGCACAACGCCACCTTGCCAAAGTCCGAGTTTATAACCCTAAGCTCAGAAAGATAGTATGCTATGGCCGGAAAAGAGAGCACCGATTCTGCTTGTGCTATCGGGACAAGCGCATCCATCTCATTCCCGTCAGCATCAACAAAATTTGCCAAGATAACGGAGCTGCCTATGGTTAATATCATTGGCACTGCCACGGTGAAAAACCCAATAGCAAAGTTCTGTCTGTTTATTCTCTTAAGTATCCATACATCTGTCTGTACACCAATCAGGAAGAAGTAAAACATGAAACCTATAGCAGATACTACATCCATCACTACAAAACTTCTCATGGGAAATAAGGAATCCAAAAGCCCTGGAATCCGGCACAGAAATGATGGCCCTACTATTATACCAGCCTGATGAACCACAAACAAATGAATCAAAGTTAAAAAAAAAAAAAAAACGAGAAAAGGATATTGAGAATTCTTGTCAATTTGTGTTCATTTGCTTTCTTGGGTTGTGAAAGAGGAAATGAGGAGAAAGAGCTTACAAGGATTTGGGCGACCATGATGGGCTGACCAAGAGGCCTGAGGAGATGAAAGATAAGGAGAATGGCACCAGAGGAAAGGGACATTTGGATCAACAAAGCAGGGAGCATGAAATTGAGAGGATTGTTATAGTAAAATATACCGACAGAGTGTAGCGTGGAGAAGGCGGAGCAAACATGAGTGAAATTTGGTATGGTGAAATTTGGCATGCTTTTCAGGATAACAATGTCATCAGGTTCCATCGTTGAACTTGAACCCACGGTTGCAGGAGAGATCACGGCAGGCCTTCACAGACCGCAGTGCTTTCAATGTTGGATGGTAATTGGCAAGGAAACCATGCAGGGAGAGGCAGGGACAGAGTTTGTTAGGATCAAGAGCGACATATTGGGTCAAGGTTTCAGGTTGACAGTTGTTCGCATCCTAAAACCACATTCTAACCATCCATTCTTATACTCATTTTCTTTTTTTTTTATTCTTTACAACCTTTTTTGCGACTTTGGTTTTATTATTTTAAAATATTTCATTACATTAGTTAATATATATACGTAATTTTTAAACAATACTTTTTATATTAATCAATACAAATTTAAAATAAAACGGATTTAAAGTTTTAAAAAATAATTGATCCCAAAAGTCAGTCTTTCCAAGTTTCTTCTACTCTGTTGTTGTACCTCTTAACCATGAATAGAAAAGAATAGAAAGAATTGTTGTGCTCTGAATTAACACACAGGATTTGTTAGAATGAGTCATAGTACTACTTATTTTTACTGTGTAATAATTATTTTATTTTATTCTTATAAAATAATTATTTTATTTCATTTCCATTACATAATAATCATTACGCATTTTTCCAGAATTATTAACTAAATTACTTAAATTACTCGTATTCCAAGTACTGGAAACCGCATTCATTTCCAGGAAAATGAACATACAAGTCTCTTCTTAAAGCCAAAACCTTTATTTTTTATATTTAGAAAAAATGAATTAATCAACTGTGCATCTAAAATAAACTGTACAAAAATTATCTATAGCAAAAATGGGGAGGTAAAAAAAGAATTTACAGGAGATGTACAGCATCATAGAGTGTACATGTGGTTGTTGGTCGTTAATCGTCGAGGCGTTGGATCTCACCCATCATTATGCGGTTGCTTGTGACCTTGAAACCCAGAAGGGCAGGATCAATCTGTCTCCCTTTCTTCCCTTTCTTCTTGCCACTTCGTCCAGCTTGAGAAACCCCATCAGTTGGCTCCAAAGCAGCGCCATTCGTTGCTGCCTCAGTCCCGTGAAGAACCGGCTTCTTAAGAACATCTATGAATGATGCCTCTGACACCGCAGCATCGCTGCAAGATGAGGTCCTTCTAAAACGGGCATCTTTCTTCACAGATGCCTGAGTTTCTGCAAGCCTCACTGCGCCTGTATTCCCCACAGCTTCCTGTCTTCCTTCTGAACATGGTAAATAGAACACAAGATTTGGTGATCAATATACGCAAGGTAAGGTATATAGTTTTTCTAATTTTTTCTTTGTTCATCCTTTCTAAAATAAAGGAAAGAGAAAAATGAAAATCATACCATCAGAAGTTGCAAGGCTTGTAGAATTTTTCTGCTTGACAAAGGCCACTGAACTTTGATCAGAAAAAACATCCTGGGATGACGAAACCCGTGACACAGGTGGGCATTTCTGTGAAACTTTGTCAAGCCCTTTTGCCAGTGACAGCAACCTATTAATAACAGAAGAATGTTCAGTTTTGCAAGTCGAAGTTCAATAGTTAAAACTAAGTTAACAATCAAAAAGCCACATGCACAATGCAGAGACAGAGTCAAATGCCAACAGGGGAGAAGAGAGGGTATTATCTAGTGTCAGGAATATCCAAAAAAGACAGCTCAGAGTTACAAGGTGAGTGTGCCATAGCTGCGTAAATCATCAAACTAAAAATTAACTAACACAAAAGCTCCAAAATTGACTCATTTGTACCAGCTGCTACTACACAAGCACAACCTGAGCTTTTGTCTGGTAGTTATGGACAGTTACAAGTTTAGGCATGGTAATAGGAATTAGGTATTAATCTCTTACTTAACCCATGTAAAAAGGAACCTCACCTATCATTAGAAGCATCTTCTCCAACTGATGTATCTAATCCAATTTCATAACTATACAACCTGCCATTCCCACCTGCACCATTTCAATTACTCTTAGATTTAAATCGAACTGAATAATAATCGGCATTTACAGGAAAAAGGAAAAGGTTTTGGCAGATTACCGGCACTAAGAGAATCATGCCGACTATGGATACCACTTTGTAAGTCACCACAGTCCAAAGCTGTCTCTACTTGCTCTGCCATGTTGTCCTCAGACCCTGACATAGAGCCACTCCTTGCTATCATGCCTTTCAATCCTTTTTTCTTCTCCTTCTTTCCCTCCAGCACTGCTAACTCTTTATTTGCAGCTGATTTTCCCATCAAGCTGGCATCTGCATAACTACTACGGCAAGGATCTTCAATGCCCAACAAGAATGACTCCTCTTCTGCAAACGAGCCAGAACTGGCTTTAAGAGGCAATCTTTCAGAGTTACCCATAAGGTTGACACAATCACTCACAGCAACTCCAAACAAATGATCTTGCAACAAGGCACTTGAATTGGAATTTTGAGAACCTTCCATAAACGAATCGTTCACATGAACTTCCTGTTTTGGAATATGATTAAAAGGAAAATTGGAAGTTTGTGGCTCAGAAACAGGCCAAAAGGTTTCCCGACCTCTGGAAGATGAAATTGGATGTTGATAATCTAATTCTGATGACTGTACAGGTTGAATACCCAGTTTGTGGTGAAGAATGTCCATTAAAGCTTTCTTAGAGTTTTCATGAACTCCTCCAGCTGATGCCCAAGCGCTTGAATCAACTTCAGACTCCCTTCTTTGCAGCTCCACTTCAAACTGTAATTGTTGTCTCTGTTTTTCAGTCCAACTATTTTCTAGCTGCCCATTTTTCCTAGAGTGCAAGCTCTCTATTGCATCTGGATGCAAAGCATAGACATCACCCGAAATTTGTTGACTAAGAGAGGTACCAGAAGAAAAAGGACCCAGCTGGTTGTTTGAGCGCATAAAGAAATGTTCAGCTAGATCTAGAGAATTTAAATTGCCTACTTTCATTCCAGGGGCTACTGCAGGAAGAGTCAACCTGTCAAATGCTGCATGGTTGGGGTCAAAAATCCCTCGCCGCTGTTGCTCCTGCAAAGTATGATTCCGTCTAAGATTGCTGAATTGCTCTTCAAGAGATAAAAGCCTCTGCTGGTAAATATCTGAAGCATTCAAACCCACTGACTGAGCCTGGTGATGACTGATATTCCTGACAAACTGACCAACTTCATCTACAGACCATGACCCAGCACTTTGTCTTTCCCCCTCCATTCCTAATTGTTGCCTCAGTGCCATAGATAATTGCTGCCCTTGCAAGTGTTCTTGTTGAAGACGAAGCTGATGCTCTGAAGGGAGCATACTGCCATACTTTTTTTGCGACATGAAATCCAAAAAGTCAGCCTGTCGCCCTTGGAGAGCACTCTGGTTAATCTTTGTTTGGATGATCTGCTCCAGTGATGGATCCAGGTGCCTTGAAGCATGAGAATTCTGCTGCAATTCACTCAGGAGATGCATTTGTAAATGAACCTGATCAAGTACATTGTCTCTAGCAGCATCAAATTTGGGCTGACCATAACCAGGATCAGACATCTGATGCTGCAGCAATTGATCAAGAAGCAACTGCTGAGCTTGGGAATGCTGCTGCTGTAATTGTTGTTGTTGTTGTTGCTGCTGCAACAATTTCATTTGCTGGTGACGAAGCTGCTGCTGTCGCTGAAGTTCCAACTGTTGCTGCTGCTGCTGCTGCTGCCGCTGAAGTTCCAACTGCCGCTGCTGTTGATACTGAAGTTCCAAAAGATGTTCCATGTGTGGAGCTGAATGATGGATTGACTGCTGAAGATTAAGATTCTTGCTCTGCATAAGGTCAAAATTTTGAATTTGCTCTACACCAAATCCAGCTGAATGTGAAAAGGTATGAGGAGAGAATCGATTTTGCTCTTGAAGTGGTTCATTGGGCAACTTTTGTGACATTAGGTGCTGTACCAGGTCAAAATCATTGTATTCTTGCTCCCGGTGGGATGACAGACGAGCACCAGTAGTGCCTAGATGAATGTTTGAGTTAGACAAAGCATTTTTTCTATAATCATCAGACCAAGCCTCTGGAAAAGAAGTTTGTTCAGCCACTGTACCAACAATACTCTGACCAGAAAAAGTGGCCTCTATATCGAGTGAAGGGTCTAAAAACTGCCCTTTATCACCAATACTTGAAGCCATATTAGATGATTGAGAATGCTTTGAATGAGTGCCTTTCAACTCAGACATCAACAATCCAAAAGGATGCAACTCATCATCACGATGAGAAGGTACATTGGCTTTTGAAAATTCATTTGCAATCGACAAATGGCTGGCAGGATTGCCAAAAGTACCTTGAATGTCGCCAGAAACTTTCAAACGGTCACCATTAGCACTTCCGGGCCTTCCGGGAAAAATAGTTTCTGCATCACACAGGAGGAAAAGCAGGCATCATGAAGAGACACAATTAAAAACAAAATCAACAGTAGGTCCAACCATTACACTTACCCTCTTCTTGAGCAGCAAATTTACGGAAGCTTTGATCTTCAGAAAACCGATGCTCAGAATGACAACTTCGATCAAGTCCTCTAAACTGAAATTTAGTATCAGAAGTCTCAAAAGCAGACAAAATTTGCTGCTCATTTCCCACGGCAAACCCCTTCAAATCAGAAGCAGAAGCAGAGGAGGATATGGTCTCTTCCAAGTTGCATTCAACAGAATCAGGTATTTGCATTCTTGTAACTGCATTCACACTGGAGGCAGAACCTGAATTCATTCTTAGGTGTGGCATGATATCACCAAGTTCTTGGAAAGGTGAACCATCTGGAGCATCTGCCAATCGAACAGGTAAGTCTGTACTGAAATAACCTTGCTCAAACCATGTAATAATGTCAATCCCCAGATATGGTCCCTGAATTACCCCTTGAGGATCAAGATAGCACAAACTCAAATCCTCAGGAAGGGTAACACTTTCCAGTGAATGTGCCTCATTATTGCCCCTAAGATTTATCTGCTTACTGCCTGGAGCAGGCTGTAGTGATGGAAAATCAAACAGAGAACTTGAGTCTTCGGGAAGCTCATTACCCACTTCACATTGCAAGGATGATTCATTATCCTCCCACTTAGGGTGCTTTTGCACTTTCAAATCTGCCGCTTGTTGGCTATCAAAAGATTTTATTTCATACACGTCATTTCTGGACCCACTAATCTCCCCATCTGACATTAAAGCATTGGTTACATCTATATCAGATGATGTCAGACATCTCTGTTCACCTTCTTTTAAACTATTCCTTTCTGTAATGACAAACAGAACAAATCATGAAATATATTCTCAATTGACTGCTAACACCCAACAACTAAAAATAAAAGTTGCCTACCATTGGAAATAATCATCTGTGAATCTGACACATCAAATGTCTCCGCATGATTTCCTTGATAATAATTGTTTACAGCCACCTTCTCACCAGATTCAACACTATCCTCCCTATTAACCGAGGAACTTTGTTTCCCTTCACCTGAAGTCAAATCAGTAAAAGCTAGATTAGGACAAAAAAAATAAAACTCAGCATATAAAAGATATCTGATTGTTTACTGGGTAAGTTACAACATAGATGAAACACTACCAGCAATGCTGTCATTTGATCCCCTACTAGTGTCTCTAAATGAGTTGTAGAACACACCACTGCTAGTGGTTTTTCCTTTCCATATATCTCCAAGGACAACCTGTAAGAATCACACAAGCCAATTTTAAGCAAAGAAAGAAGGATAAAGATGAGTAAGTTTTTCTCCTATAAATCACAATAGAAACTTCATACCTCTTCCTCTGCATCAGGTGGAACAAAAGCCAAAGGCTCAACAGTTTCTTTTTGAGTTATTGGTGATAAATGATCCATCTCATCAGGTAGGATGTCAAAATTTGGACCAGTCTTTTGCTTGCGGTAAATGTCAAGGAGTTTTCCCCTTGGGTAGCAATATGCATTAGAAGCTTTGTGTCTATCGACAGGAAGAGATCCAATTACAGAAGCAGACGCTGGCCTTCCAATTTGTAGGCTTCCATTAGCATTTGACCTTCCTCGTCCTGCTGCAAATCGCACATTTGACCCCTCCACTCGTCCCCTCTCCGAACCAAAACCTGGAGCACTGCGGTAAGAAGCTGACCCACCTGCATGAACTTCCAAACGATGCCGTGGCCTCCATTTATCACGAGAATCATTCTCACGCTCGGAGGCTATGCGGCTCCCGCTGACAAAAGCTTGTTTGTCATTAGGGGCGTCTTCCTTCTCAGCATCTGTCCTCTTCTCAGTTCGAGAATCCTTTTCTTTGTCTTCAGGACCCCATCTCGAAGACCACTTGCTGTCTCTACGAGATTCATGCCCAGAGCTACGACTGCTACCATCATGCCATCGCTCTGAAGACGACAAGGTCCTATTTTCAGGAACATCCCTTGTTGAAGTAACATCAGCACGGCGATCATCTTTTCTACGATCTCTTCGGCCTAGTAAGCTTGTTTCTCTCTCCTCTTCACGCCATCGGCGACTGCTTTCAAGATCAGGTGCAGGCCTCCTCCAGTCTTTCTTGTCTTGGGACCCGTCTAATCGCCAACTATCTTTCAGATTGGGATCACCAGAGGTTCCATGGGGCAATGAATTTGGCATCCGTATATCCTGTTAGGGTAAACAAATTATAACCCAAAAACAATAGACACACCAAAATGAAGAAAATATTTATTTCAACCTGAACATTCCACAAGTCATCAGCTAAATGCCAAATATAAATTCATTATGAGGATTAAGCAATGAAAATTATACCAATTTATTCAAATTCAGTCTAACTGATTTTTGATGTGATGCACTATTTACCCATACTTCTATTAGTAAGGGTATATAAAAATACAAACAAACACCTCAACCCCTCATACGGGCAATGAAAGTAGGTATCATACCCCAGAAGCTCCAGCAGCTAACATTTTAGCATCAGCAGGTTTAGCGTAAAGCCATTGTGGAGACAGAGGTATGCTGCTCTCTGAATTTGCTTGATCTATTGGCAACAAAACAAAGTATTAAATTTTACAATAAAAGAGCTGCTTAGGTTTTTAACAATTCACAATTCAACATAAGAAAAATATTAGTACCTTTGATGTCATCAAGTAACCCCGTGAGTCCCTTCTCCTCCAAGTTCCCATCCCAGGCTTCACCTAACGACAACAGAAACCAAGTAAATAACACACAAGTGAATAAGGTAGAAATCACCTTTCGAACCTCATAGCTTTCAGGTTGTTTTTATTGAGTCCCTAAAAAAATATCAAATTCCTTTGAATTTGAACTTCCAATTTTCCTAATTGAAACAAGTGAACCTTTCATTGAATTGAATCTTTCCAATAATTAGAAGGGAAAAAAACACTGAATTATTGCACCACTTCATCGTTGACGCTTATAATATTCCAATAATTATTTGAAGCAACTAAAGGAATTTTCTTTTTCTATAAAAAAAAAAGTTAAAATTTGTTCTATAATACCTGATACATTTGAAAGGAAGGTTGGAGCTAAAACGATTCTACATATAAACAACATGCATTTCCTTTCTTTATTCTTTTAAGGCGAAAGCTTCGAAATTAAATTACTAAGCAGTAAAAAGAACTAAATTTGCTGTAAAAAAATTAATCGAGATCTAAAGGGAAAAATATACAAATCATTGAAAAAATATGAAATTTACAGCAGATAATTAAATTGAACTATTAAAAAAAAAGTCGAACAAACCATCAGAGGAAACCATTTTAATAAAAAGAATGAAATTTTATTAAAAAAAAAAAAGCTGCAAAGATTGAGATCGATATGGCGAGATTATACAATAGGCATGCAAAAAAATTTGGACGAAAAATGAGAGCAGGAAAATTGAAAAAGAAATCTGAATAAATTGGTAAATAAAAAAACAAGGAAATGTAGAAAACCTTTGAGCGAGGAGTGGTCAGACGCAGTTTTGGAGAAGAGGAGATCATCAGGTAGCTCGAATTTCCTGTCAGCCATCGAGAAAATGAAAATTGCAAGAATCTGAAAACGGAGATCGGAGCACAGTATCGGCGGCGTTTAAGGTTCTGAAAAGGGCGACGCAGAGAGAGAGGAAGAGGGCGAGCGATCAAATGGTTCGATAGAAAGAAAGAGAGAGAGAGAGAGAGAAAGGTACCAGGAAAAGATGATTTTGCAGAGAGAGAGAGAGAGAGAGCGAGAGAGAGAGGAATTGCTAGGGTTTCTCAAATTGGAGGATTCGGTTTGATTTTGATCAGAAGTCAGAACAAACAAAAACTGTGATCTTTTTTTTTTTTTTTAATTTTACAGTGAGAGAACTTTTTTTTTTTTAAAAAAGAAGGAATTAAATATCTATCAGATAAATTGTGCGTTTTTCCTTTTGAGGATTAAAAATTTGAAAACAAAATAAAGTAAAAAAATTACTACAGCTACTTAATAGTAATACTACTAATTTTACATTTCATTTTACTATTAATTAATTCTTTTTATAGCTATCAACCCTGAATTTATTAGAAGTTAAGGTATACATCACACATTTTATCTCTAATTTTCAAATTAAAATTTTAGTTATTAATTTTTAACAATTAAGTTACAGTTTTTATTCTTTTCATTATTTTTTAAAAATTATATTATTTTATTTTTTTGAATAAATTAGAAAAAAGGAAACAGTAAAAAATGACAACAATAGGATGGGTGCAGTAAAAACTGAACAAAATTTGATTGACATAATATCGAACAAATGGATTATTAATAATAATTTTTAAAATATATTTTACATATATTGTAATATTTTAATAATGATATTTTTTGAGATTAGATTTATCTAAATTAAAATTTGAAAACGAATAATCCTATTTTATTTTATTTTCTCGAAAATTATTGAAAAAAAATGATAAAAAAAAATCCCGAACCAATCTACATAGTTCCTCTAATTCTGCACACCACAAAGTGTAGCGGCCAATCATGGTAAGAAAAAAACCCAATGGTATGATTTTAAAGGCGAAATATGATTGATTTTGCTTGCCTGCTTCTTTACTCTTCAACTACAATGTCCAAAGGACAAAAAAGGCAGACAAGAAAACTCAAAATCAAGAATCAACATTGCTCAAATCGATTCCAAATATGACTTTCAACAATGTCAACAGTAACCACATCAGCTCTTCACCTGGCCTTGATTCCCAGGGCTGAAATAAGTGGATTAAAGTATATTCTAAGGTGGGGAAACCCATTAGTGTGAAACCAAGAATAAAGTAAGAAACAGAGGTGACAAAAGAATCTCAATCACAGCATAGTTCTTCCATTTCAAGTCTAAGCTGTTGGTTTATCATGGAATTAAGCAGAAAACCACTAAAAAAATTCAGATGAGGTAAGGCCATGTGAAAAGAATACAAAATTTATGTTAGGACACCATGATTGAGCTGTAATAAAATGAGTAAAATGACGGGCAAATTGCATTGAGTCTAACGCTAACAATTCATGAATAAAGGAGGCAGCTTCGAGTATGGAAAAAAGCAGTCACCCTCAAACAGCATTACCAGATAATTCGATTATAACCTGCCTTTAAAGAAAAGAAACACTCTGCTTTTATCATGAACTACTTTAAAATAACCAAAACTGAAAGAGGCTGATGGCCTCCAAACATAATGTCCTAACTAACAGGAAATGAACTCTATATTAGCTCTTAGGTCATCCTCTGGGCAGCTTCCTTGGCAAGTACCTTCTCTTTGGCTTTGGTTCTCGCCTGGGATTTGGAACCCATGATACCGCCACCCCATTTCTTCCTATATTCATCATACTTGTCATTGAAGTTGGCCTGTATCAAGAAAAAAAGAATCAGACGATCCAACAATTTAAAAGAAGAACAAATGTACAGCACATTGAAACTTCACACCACCTTGATAGCTTCCAAGATCCTGCTGAATTCCAACTTATCTTCATTCTTTACAGTAGTCAAGCACAAAACTGATGCAGATTTCTTATGAACAATCTATCAAATATGGAGGTACAAACATTTAGTTTTGCATTCATAACTCTGCTTCGAAAGTTCTAAGAATACAAGATAACAGGCAGTTACCGCTCCCAAGCGTGCTTTTCCCTTGACAATGCAGTATGGGATCTCCATCTTCCTGCACAATGCTGGCAGCCAGACAACCAACTCTATGGGATCCACATCATGAGCAATAATTACAAGCTGTGCCTTGTTCTGCAAGGAAAATTTCCTTTGAGACAATAAAAAAGGACCCACCATAGATACCAGTAGCAACTGAAACACAATTCTGTAGCAAATAAATTATCAGATGAGGGAATACCTGCTCAATAAGATAGGTGACATGGTTGAGACCATACTTCACAACAATGGGCTTCTTAGCCTCAGCAGGCTTTCCTTCAGCCTCTGATTGAGCCTTTTTCAAGAGTCGCTCCCTCTTTGCAGCCTTGTCCTCAGGCCGGTACTTGAGAAGCATCTTGAACAGGTTTGATGCTGCAGCAACATAAAAAAGGAACAATTGAAAACTTGTTACATCAACCAAGACAAAACAATAGAAAGCACCCTAATGTCACAAAACAATGAGAATATACCTTCCACTGACTTCCATCAAGTAGCACATATATTAAAATCGGCAGAAATGCATTACTATTGAATTAGGCAATCCTTAGATCGATGTTACATACTTAAGTAAAATGGATTTTCCAAAAATTACAAACACTGATTGCATACAATCAGCTGCAGGCTTCCTCAAACTTTTTTTAAAACCTAAAAATCATGCTATAAAAACCCGATAGTCAACAGAACGACAGATTTATCATGTAAATGAACCAATGTAATGATTACTATAATTTTGACATCTGCAGAAACTTAAACTGAAGCAAAGGCAAGGAGCGAATCAAACCTCTTTTAAAACCCAGAAATCAAGCCAAAAGGAACCACAGATTTATCATGAAAATGAACCAATGAAATGATTACTATCATTTGACATAAACAAAAAACTTAAATTAAAACGAAAGTAAGGTGCGAATGGAATTCGTACCAAGATTCTTATCGAGTGTCTTGGTGAACTGATTCAAAGCAGGTGGGACCTTAAGCCTCTGCTTGAGGATCCTCTTCTGCCTCTGAATCCTAACGGTTTTGGGGAACTTAACGAACCGGGTGAGATCCTTCTTGGGTGGCAAATCCCCTCCAATCCCAAACTGCTTCGGCCTCTTTTCGAACAACGGATTGACCACCTTGTCCTAAAACCCCAAACAAAGATTTAAAATCAAAAAAAAAACGGGAATCTTTAAAACCATCAAATAATGCCATGAACAAAGTAAAAGTACCGTTTTCTTCTTAGCTGCAACCACCGGGGCTTTCACACCTCGTTTTGGAGCCTACAGTTTCAAAAAAGCACACATTTTAGCTTAGATTGATTCGACTAAGCCAAAAAATGAAGCAAAAACCGATATAATAGACAAAAGAAGATAATTTCCATTTTCTTTTAAGAGAAAGAAAATGAGAGAGGATGAAAGCTGCTTCACCATTTCTGCAGCTTTGGTTCTTCGGCTCCTTCAGCTGTTCAGCTCTATGTGTCGACTACGAACATCTAAGGGAAAAAACCCTAGTTTGGTATAAGCTTATAAACAGCAGGCTGTTATGAACGACGTCGTTGCACAGGGGTAATAATACGGGCTTGGGATCAGCCCTTTAGACCCTAACCGAACCAACAGGCCCAAAATAATTGGACTTTTATGAAAGCCTTTTGGATGCAAACCCAACCAAAAGGTCCAAACCCCCTACCAAACAGGCACACTATTTCCTGAGACGATGTCGTTTTCAATATTTTTAAAACTATTCGAAATGTCAACCGGGGAAGCAAACACCCGGATTCTTTCCTGCGATTTGACTCCCCTTTGCTTCAAGCAGCTGACACACTCCACCTCCTATGGATAACCGGAACGTCGTCGTTTGCGACAACGGCACCGGAGTAATTCATTTTCTCCTTTCTGTTTTCCTTCTTTGTTTCATTTCTTTGAGTTTGCTTCACTGGATCTGTTTAATATTCGATTGCAGTACGTAAAATGTGGTTTCGCCGGAGAAAATTTTCCGACATCGGTGTTCCCATGCGTGGTCGGGAGACCTATGTTACGGTACGAGGAATCTCTCATGGAACAAGAGTTGAAGGTCAAAAAACTCAAACTCTTCATAACTTTACTTATTTCTTTGTCTTCAGAGATCATGTTCATGAGGTTTTTTCTTTCTTTCATTTTGTTTTGTTTGATTTGAAATTTGGTTAGGATATTGTTGTTGGAGAAACGTGTGCTGATTTGAGGCATCAGTTGGATATATCGTATCCGGTTAACAATGGAATTGTGCAGAATTGGGATGACATGTGTCATGTTTGGGATCATGCGTTTTACAATGAACTAAAAGTAAATCATTCCTTCTTCTAGTTTATGTTGTTTAGCTCTAATTCATGTTTTTTGTTTTTGGTTTTGTGTTATTAGTCTGATAAAATTCTATGCTGTTTGTAAACAGATTAATCCAACGGAATGTAAGATATTACTCACCGACCCGCCTCTCAATCCCTCAAAAAACCGTGAAAAAATGGTTTGTAATCCCAATTCATTGGCATGGTGATTGATTGAACCTTTCGAGAACATTATTGCTGGGATCTGATGAGTTGGATTTTGATTTGAGATTGCAGGTCGAGACCATGTTTGAAAAATACAACTTTTCTGGTGTCTTCATTCAAATTCAGGCTGTTTTAACTTTGTATGCTCAAGGTGCCTACGGAGATAATTAAAGGTTTAAATTTTGTTATATATAATATGTGTTTGTAGAACATTCACAACTTGGGCATGAAGTTCTGCTACTGCCCTTTAAAGACAACGGTAGGTATTATAGCATGTCACCTAGAATGTTGTAGCGTCATGAGGAATCTTTTGTTCAAAACTATTACTGTTCAATTTTTGTATTCTCTCCCTTGTTTTTGAGCATTACCTTGAATCATCACAGGTCTGCTGACTGGATTAGTTATCGACTCTGGTGATGGTGTCACTCACGTGGTAAACTGTTTTAAAACCCAGTTATCATTATTTTTAGTAGAAGTTGCACTCTATGGTATAAGGTGTGCATTTGTGGGAGCACTGCAAATGAAGTCTTGAGAATAATTACTTTGGTCTTTCTTCCCAGGTTCCTGTTGTTGATGGCTATTCATTTCCTCACCTTACTAAGCGAATGAATGTAGCTGGTCGGCACATAACATCCTATCTTGTTGATTTACTCTCCCGGAGAGGGTGAGGACCACTTCTTTGTGAGATAAACTTGTAAGATTAATTAGATTGATAATGCTTTTGATCATTAAGTGATCTGCTTTTGGGTGCATTTTGTTAGGTATGCAATGAATAGAACTGCTGATTTTGAGACTGTCAGGGAAATCAAAGAAAAACTCTGCTATATAAGGTGAACAAACATTTTATGCTGTCCTCTGATTTAATGAACTAATTATGGAATTAAGCGTAACATGACTTGTATTTTCATGCAGTTATGATTACAAAAGGGAATATCAACTGGGACTTGAGACGACCATCCTTGTTAAGAGTTACACTGTAAGTTCATTCTCTCAGTACCTTTTGTAAATGTTCCATTCCCTCTTCCTCTGTAAATATATAATTTGTAACTCTTATGCATGGGTTTGATTAAAGAAACTTAATTAGGAATCTAGACAAGTACTTTTTGCCCTTTATTTGCCTTGTTGTTATCTTATTGTGTGGTTTTACTCGTTGAATTTGATGCGTGTTTATGGATTTGGTCTGACATTTTAATTACTCTATCTTTAGAATGGCAAAACGCTAATCAAGAGTCCTGTATCTAGTATACTGACAAATTTTCTTTTGACCAGCTGCCAGATGGAAGGGTCATTAAAGTAGGCACTGAAAGGTTCCAGGCCCCTGAGGCTCTTTTCACTCCTGTAAGACTGCAGTTCTCTTTATTGTTACTGGTCCCATATATTAAAATTTCTCTGTGCTACCTGTTTTTTGGGATTATCGAAATGAGTTAGGCTGTTTCAAAGTCCATTGCTATCAAAATAAAATTGCACTCCATATATTAATATCAATATGTTGAGAACTTTTGACAAGCAGTGATTGCGTGAGTAACATTGCACTCTTCAGGCCACTTTTTGAGTTCTCATCAATTATTGTTGTAAAACTGATTTTATTTAGTCTCAAAGATATATTGATAGACCATAGATTGCGAAAAGTAAGGAACCCTTTTGCAGGAACTTATTGATGTTGAAGGTGATGGCATGGCTGACATGGTTTTCCGCTGCATTCAAGAGATGGATATTGACAACCGCATGATGGTACTAAAATTATTTCAAGGAATATAGATTTTATTATCTAAAATCACTCCAACAAAGTGCTGAAGCTTTAGGCTGTTAATTTGTTAGAATTTCTGGATTTTCATGAAGCCTCTCATCATCCTCTTTCTTTGAAGCCATTCTGCAGCCCTTTCTTCATGTGTCTGTGTGCCTTTTTCTCTTATGTTAGTTCTCAGTTTCTTCAAGAAATCTGTTGTTCATTTATTGTCTTCTTTGTATAATTAAATTGCACGTCTCATGGTGGATACAATCTCCCAAAGCAGTATTCCCATGCATTGGATTTAAAATAAATCTGTCAGTGCACTTTTCACTCATCAATGAAGTGAATATCTAGTGCTTCTGATAGTTTATATGTCCATATTTTCCTTTTCCATTTCCACTTAAAATGATATCCCTTTCATCTGCTTTAGCATTTTTATATTTAGTTACCACAAAGTCTCAAATTCAGGGCAGGCTTTGGATATAAGTAACTAGTATGATTTTATGACCTACTAGGTCAGGACAGTGATTTATGGGCTCGAAAATGATCATCAGAAAAATTAATGGTTAATTCTTTGTGGTGCTGGGATTATATCCACGTAAATCTGACTTCTTATTGGCTTTATATTTTTCAGCTCTATCAGCATATAGTTTTAAGTGGAGGGAGCACTATGTATCCGGGATTACCTAGTCGGTAATATATTTTACTTGTACAAAGAAACATGTCTAAGATACTTCTGAAATTTGTATGTGGTTAATTTCATTGTCTGCTTTGGTCCTGGCTTCAACCATCCCCCTTGGTCGCATTATCCAGTACAGTTGTGCCTTTCATATGATAGAGATTTTACTTTTGATTCAGGCTGGAGAAGGAAATACTAGATCGATATCTTGAAGTGGTTCTAAAGGGAAATAAGGATGGGTTAAAGGTAAGCTCTATTGCTGTTAAAATATAGAACAGAAGTTACTCCATCTTCTGTTTTTGTATTATCTCTTTTTGAGTTTTATTTCATGCCAATGATTGAGCAAGTCAGTTGATCTTTTGAGCTGGACACAGAAAACACGTAAATGACTATGAAAACCTGTGATGCTCATCTTTTTAAATTGTTTTCTCATGCTTCTGAGTAGAAACTGCGACTGCGGATTGAGGACCCACCACGGAGAAAGCATATGGTGTATCTTGGAGGTGCAGTTCTTGCCGGGATTATGAAGGTCTAAATCTCTCTGATGCTTGTACCTGCACATGTAAACTCATTCTCATGCGTAATTTTCTGCATGAGTTAGCATATTTCTGATGACAGTTTAGAAGTAATTGAAGAATATTTGAACGTTGATGTTATCATGTGCAGGATGCACCTGAGTTTTGGATCAGCAGGGAAGATTATTTGGAAGAAGGAATTGCCTGTCTAAGCAAGTGCGGCCAGGCTTGACTTTTTGACAACAGTTCTTGTTCATTGTTTATTGTTATCTCACTGTGATTGCATTGTCCACAAGCAAAACCAGGAGCCGAGAAAACACTATGAAAGGGTGTCCAAGCTACCTATAAATACTCGTGTCAGGTAACTGGGTTATATCACATCCTGCCATCTATTTTCCCATCGGACAGAGGCATCCCATTGGGTGGTGCCTCTATTATGTTATTCCCAGCAGAAAAAGCTTCCTTGTGCTATATACTTTTACCAAGCAAAATGTAAAAGCCAAAATTTTGGTTTTGGTGTGTATTCTCATAGAAGTTGTTATGCTCATGTTTGTTTTATTTTCTTAAAGGTTTGAGGCTCTGAGCTGTATCTGCAACTACCTATTTGAAAATGAATGAACTCGTGAATATTGACAGGATATGCCTATATACTTTAAATAACATTTTCTTTACATATGATTTTGGGGTTATATTAACCTTTTCAATGCTCTGATTTTTGTCTCGTCCGTCTAACTTTTCGGATGATGCTCTGATAACCTTATACGAAATCCCCGATAAGGCTTTACCCCGACAGATAAATTTTATACAACAACTATAGTAATTGAGGAAATATTCTGAGAAAAGGTTCATTTGGTATTTGTTTTTTATAATTTTATGTCACGTGTTTAGTTGAACAAGTATCAAATAAGGCAGGAAATATCTATTCCTGGAGAAATCTATATGTTGACTTGTTCTCAGCTTTGAAACGGTTCCTCACCATTTTTCATTTTTCTTCCCAGCAATTGAAGTCAGTGCCCGTACAAGGCAAGAAAAAGGCAGGTATTCAAAGTTTAGGATTTCTTGTTGATCTAATGATAGTTTACCCAGGATTGATTGCTACATCCCCAACGAATTTGGCGTCCAAAAAACGCAATGCTTTACTCTTTCTTTTCGCTTACTTGACCCGTTTCCATCAAGCAAAGACTTGATTAAACTAACAAGCTAACATCGATCCATTAAAATATCGCCTGTCCAAGAAAATCTTGTTCCTAAATTTAACCATCTTTCATTTGGAAGATTCTATTGAAGTAGTTAAGCAATAACTAATCCATCAAAATAATGCATAAACAAACATTTTGAACACCTAAGATTTGAGATGACTTTTTGGAAAGAATGAATATAAAAATGTAAGCAGCCAGTACAGAATCTTATCAGGATACAATGCCATGATGTTTTCCACTCAGGATTCCCCATTGTCACCAACAAAACTATGAATACTTATCACAGAAAGTGAACGTCTATCAGAAAACTCCCATGCCTCGCCGGTTTACCCCATATGTGCAAATGATTAAAAGTTTTCTGTAGAAAGAAATTAGTCATGCAGGACGGACAGACACTAGGACATAATAATGGCTCCATCAGCAATGAATAAGCAGGCAACTTAATACTTATAATGAAAATCAGATAACAAGTTTCATCAGAAAAAATAACATGATCCGAGTGGAGAAATTAAGGATACAACAAAATAAGATACAAATTGGGATGCCAACCCCCACCAACCGAAGCCCAGTCAGGCTCTCCTTGCACACGCCAGACTCCTTCGGCTGGTGCGTTAGGTCCCACGACCAGTGGCCTACCCCAACCCATATGGACCAAAACAAAATCTTCATTCCAAGAAACAAAAACCTTTGACATTTCTTCATTTCTCCGTACTGTTCATATTTTTAGCATGTGCCGACTCCAATGAAGCATTGCCAGTTGTCCTTTCATGTCATTTTCATTTATTTATAGAAGGGAGTCGGGGTCTATAACTTTCCTTATATATCAACCAGGTTCTATCAGACCATTACAAATTTGTGACAGGCATCGAGCCAGCTAGTGCTATCATTGTTTTCATAGTTATCAGGTTTTGGTCACTGCAATTCCCTGCCGTCAGACCTTACCAGAAAACTTTCCCATATCTCTTTTTCAGCATTTCACATGGTTCGTGTTTTCAGAATCAATAAATTCTGCATTTATCCGCATTAGATATGTTCCAACTTTTTTTTTTAGTTTTGTTTCTCAGGTTATATATCATCTCATTTCTAATTTATGATTCAGGTCGCAGAAGTTATTGAAGGTTCTGCGATAATGGAAAGGTCCGATGGAAAAGTGTCTCAGCTTAGTGTGAAGCAAGGAGAGCCAACCCTGGTTTGTCCTGCTGAAGAGACAGAAAAGGGTCTATACTTTCTCTCTAATCTTGATCAGAATATTGCAGTGATCGTTCGCACCATATATTGCTTTAAGTCAGATGAGAAAGGGAATGAAAATGCTGGTGAAGTGGTCAAGGATGCATTGAGAAAGGTTCTTGTTCATTACTATCCCCTTGCTGGGCGGCTTACAATCAGCTCAGAGGGTAAACTAATTGTGGATTGCAACGGGGAAGGGGCTGTGTTTGTTGAAGCTGAAGCAAACTGTAAGATGGAGGAGATTGGAGACATAACAAAGCCTGATCCTGAGACTCTTGGGAAGCTGGTTTATGACATTCCTGGTGCAAAAAACATACTAGAGATTCCACCTCTAGTGGCTCAGGTATTTCAAACTTCTACAGAAACATTTTGTTCCTTTTTTTTTTTTTTTTGTAGTAAGAGTTCTGAAGTATGATTATTGCTATCCTAGATATATAGATTAAAAGTTTAATCTATTTCACTTTACAGTCAACATTGAATATTTTCTCTGGGAAAATTTGCTTCTTTGCATGATAATCATCAAGCATTTATCAACCAGAATGTCATGAAAAATAATGATCTAGACAGGTAATGTTCATGAATATCATGAACAGTGTTGGACAGATCTAATTTTTTTGTATATCTAAATGATACAATTTATTTTCCAGGTGACTAAGTTCCAATGTGGAGGATTTGTCCTTGGCCTGTGCATGAACCATTGCATGTTTGATGGCATTGGTGCTATGGAATTTGTCAACTCATGGGGTGAAACAGCCCGAGGCTTGCCACTGACTATCCCTCCATTCTCGGATAGAGCCATTCTGAAAGCCCGAAGCCCACCTAAGATAGAATACCTGCATCAGGAATTTGCTGAGATAGAGGACAAGTCCAGCACTGGTGATCTCTACAAAGATGAAATGCTCTATAGATCTTTCTGTTTTGAGCCTGAGAAGCTTGAAAGCCTAAAGAAAAAAGCTATGGAAGATGGGGTTCTTGGAAAATGTACTACTTTTGAAGCTCTTTCAGCATTTGTCTGGAGGGCTCGGACCAAGGCACTTAACATGCTGTCTGACCAACAAACAAAGCTTCTCTTCGCTGTTGACGGCAGGCCTAAGTTCAATCCGCCTCTACCAAATGGTTACTTCGGCAATGGCATTGTGTTGACAAATTCCATATGCCAGGCAGGTGAGCTATTGGACAAGCCATTTTCACATGCCGTGGGCCTGATTCAGGATGCAATTAAGATGGTTACAGATGGTTACATGAGATCAGCCATAGATTACTTCGAGGTCACTAGAGCTAGGCCTTCTTTGTCATCCACTCTGCTGATCACTACATGGTCTAGGCTATCTTTCCACACTACAGATTTCGGATGGGGAGAGCCTGTTCTATCAGGGCCAGTTGCATTGCCAGAGAAGGAAGTGATCTTGTTCCTGTCTCATGGCAAAGAGAGGAAAAGCATAAATGTTCTTTTAGGATTGCCAGCTTCTGCCATGAAGGTCTTCCAAGAACAGATGCAGATTTAGATAACAAGAAATTATATGTGGGATGCTGTTATACTCTTGTCTTCTATTTCACTGTTCTAGGTCAATTCTCTTTGTGGTATGCTACGTTCTTCCGTAGACATCTGATCAGAAAAAGATCGATTATGCTATAACCTAGTACCAAGTAAAGTTGGTGCAGGGTAAAAGGGAAATTAAAGGTGAAAATTGCTGCTGTGTGGGGTGGTCATTCGTTTTTCGTTTTTCTTTTAATTTATCTATTAATGGGGATTTTTATAAAGCTGGAGGCACATCTATTCTAACTTGTATTGCCCAGAAATTATGTATCTTTGATTTAAAATCTAATGTTATGTCTTATATTTCATTCTTTATTCAAAACATAAGTCTTTGTTTGCATATACATCATGAATAACCTGCAGAAGAAGGACAGAAGGACCTTGCAGATTAAGTGGTTGAGAATGGAACAAGTTTTCCATCCTCTATTATACAAAAGCAACGCCACAGCATACAGACACAAACAAATACATGACACAGACGCAGAAGTTAGTTCACCTAAAAAGGAGAAAAGATGTTTCATTTGCCTCCTAAAAGGATTCTTGCTTATTGCTTTTTGTCATGCAATAAAGTGAAACCCAATTTTTGCATCAGCTCAGAAGCACCTCCAAAGGGCAAAATGGGGTCCAGGAGAGTCCATCAAGAAATGTTGGTTGGACAATTTCTATCATGTCAACTGCAAGGAACAGCCTATCCTAGTGGAAACATATAGGTGCTAACCACTGATAACTACGTAGCCTAGGCTATCTTTTTGCACTGGTACCGCTCTGGATGGGGAGAGAGAACCCAAAAAATATAGCAGCAGCCCTTACATTCATATGAGTAGCATTAGGGGTTTGCCTATCTTCTGGCATGAAAAATTTCGATTCATTATGCTTTCAAGGTATACAAACATAAATACTTCTAGTATGGAAGTAACAACAAAAAAATAATTCTACTTGTATGGCAAATTCCTCTCTCTCACAACCCAAATTCAGTATTGATTTCTTTTCTGTTTTTTTCTTTCTTTGGCAAAAAGTCAATTTTTAGTCCCAGGAATAAGATTTGATTTCAATTTTAACATAGGAATTGATGCTTAGGAGTTACAGAGTTGGCAAGTTTGTCCTAAGCATGATCTGATCTAAATCAGAGTTTCTTTGGTAGTATTTTACATATGGAGATGCTAAAAGGGCATTAGAGTACGGCCTGCTAGTTGCTAGAAACAATGCACTTGTGGAAACCAGATTTTATGCCCATTTGTTCTGAACTGGGCTTCATAGTTTGGAAGGGCATTGATTTATCTGTTTCAGTCAGTTTGCATTAAAGCTTCAATTCTATACTCTGCTCAAATATTTTGTTATGAAATATAAGTTTCCATCTCATCCCAATTGCATAATAAGATGCAGAAATTGAATGGATAAGTGAGAAAGTGAAAGTACTTGAAAATGCTTGGAGTAGTTGCACAAGAAGGGGTTACTGGTGCTAATAGAAATTCTCCAACCCGCTTAGTATCGTTTTCTATAATTTTTAGACATCCAAAAACTTTAATCTTAATATGAAAAGTTTATGGGATGTGTAACATAAATTATGAAAAGGACACCAAAGGAGACACCAAATAGAGACAAAAGAATTTCTATTTGAGCTTTTGCCTTTTGCAGCATTCTAAATTGTGATCTTGTCTATGGTAAAGCATCTGGAATTACATCGGTCCTCCACCTTAGGAATGGCAATGGACGATTGCTGTCCGTAGGAGGAGTCAGATGACGTTCACATGGCATGTGCAGTGCTCATATGATTTCTTCTGCGGTGGCAAAGAACTGTCGGTCCACAAGATGGAGATATGTTGTTGCTTTACACTGATAACTTACACTCAAAAAAAGTGGGATTTAGAGATATTTCTTTGATGAAATATTTCAGTGTCTTTTTCTTTGGACTTGCATGCATCCTGGGAGATTTTGCCTAAAGGCACTGACTGGGATTATCCAATAACCTTAAATCTGATATGTAGAGTAGGGCTACTGCTAGGCTCTTATTTGGTTATCAGGAGATTGACTTTTTCAGTCCT
This sequence comes from Theobroma umbraticum, assembly GCF_002168275.2. Taxonomy (NCBI): domain Eukaryota; kingdom Viridiplantae; phylum Streptophyta; class Magnoliopsida; order Malvales; family Malvaceae; genus Theobroma; species Theobroma umbraticum. The sequence goes on from NW_018397279.1 coordinate 1,945,581, forward strand.
TAGCACCATCTACTCCAACACTAGTGAACTTGGGCATATTTTAGACAGTATGTTCCAATGACTTAGTAGGACTACAACTCTGATCTTTTGATGAAATCATAATGGTGGAATTAAGAGGCAGCAAAAATTTTTGAGAATAACAACTCATGCCTGCAGATTTCTCAGTTTTTCCTTTTTTTCTTTCTTTCTTTCTTTCTTTCTCCAGACATCTTCTTATCTCTCCAAGTAAAGAAACAACTATAAGCATCTAAGTTAGATGGTACTGTAGAAGTGTTTCAGGGGGAACTGAAAGCTGGACTGTGATTGGCCAACACTTCGGTGGAATATTGCTATCATCTACTTGAAAGGACCTTACGATGATTTCATAAGGAACATTGACATGACAATTGAGGGTATTGGAGTAAAAGAAGAACTTTGTGATTTTAAGAGCATCTTCATGTTTTGAGCTTAATCATGCTGCAGTTCATGCCATTGTCAAGCAGAATCAGAATTTTTTTTTTTTTGCCATGTTGGCTTTGTATCTATAGACCAATCTTAGATTGAAGTTGCTCTAAATTTCTGACCTCTGCCACATCTTTGCAAGTTGGACGCTATCTGTAACTGTGCAATAAAAACTTTTCCTCTCTTATGATCTCATTGATCCTTCCTCACTTTCTCATCTTTTTGTGATAATAAAAAGAATTACATGGTTGAGTTGGAGTGATGCAATCTGGGCAAATTTGTTTAGCTTTTCGGATTTCGAAAGGCTGTTGATATCATTAATCACTTCATTCACACATTTCATACATTGTAACTAAAGACCAATCAGGATAAAATATGGTAAATCATGTATGTCCACATGCTTGACCTGGACCCCATATGCACAAAAGTCTCTTGGGCACAATTGAATGTGCTGATACAAACAATAAAAAAGCAATGCACGGATGGAAAATACATAGTAATACGTGGCCCTTTGTTCTTCTTTAAGGAGCACCAAGTAAGGTTGTAAGGGCAAAGACAAAAGGGTGTCTAAGGGTTCCTCATTTCTTGTATTATGTGCAGACTGAGAAATGGAAAGAACCTTCATAGGATAGATGAGGATGGGGAGATTGGGATCTATCTTCAGTAACTGGGATTAGTGTGTTAAGGAAAAGAGATAATTGGAAAAGTAGCAAAAGGAAATCATATAGATGCTTTAAGGAGGTAAATATGTATAACTAGTGAAGTCTTGCTTCAATTCCCACACAAGGAAGCATCTCTTTTTGATGGTCTGAAATTCAATGGATTTAGGCTGTAGATGCAGAGATTGGGGTGTCTGGATTTGATTGCTATCTGATCCGTTGTGCTTCTGTAACCAGGAATGTTGCATGAAGTAGACGAGCTCCCAACTAAGCTTGCTTGGCAGGATGATGCGATGGCTGCCTCCGCACATGCGATCCCATCAACTGATGGTATTTCCAACCTGTAAACTCCATGTTTATCGGAAGTTCTGTTGACTGAGAATGATATCTGTTCTCTTGTTCTCGGAACAAATGCCCTGAAGTTGCAGTCTATTTGAACTTCTGCACCTGGTTAGGCAATATTGAACAATGAGAAACCGTGCTTTCATTTTAATTTGTTGTTAAACATTCAGACAGTAATACAACAAAACTTGGAATAAGAGTAGGTTGTTTCAGATACTTTACCTGGTAAGAAGTAGCTGTGTCTGGAGAAGCTGTTTGTGGAGCAAATGTCACAATAAACAAGCCCCATCACAGTGATCTGGGCATTATTTTTTGCTGGCTCAGGTTTCAAAGGTAATGCCTTAATCAACAGAGAAGAAAGAACAAAGAGAATTATTGGGTTCATGGCAGCAAAATTTGGGAGATGACAGACAAACTTTCTCATAACTTTCACTATGAATGGTTGGTTTAAATGAGTAGCATACAAAGCATTATCATGTATTTGATGATGAGTTTTGTAGCGTGGATAGAGGATGGTAGGAGTTGGTGGAGATCCAACTGTATGCAAAAGTGGAGGAAAATTTATCCCTTTTCACAAGAAAACACAGACATGTGAATGTATTTTGGCAACATGTGGACTTGATGGGTAGGATAGAGAAGGAGACTAGCTTCTTTATGAGCGTTAGTGGCTTCATTTGTCACATTCATGTGGGGCTTGATTTGAAGGCCCGAGTATGCAATAAGCTTAAATTACTAGCTCAAAATTAGCATGTAAAGCCCCTAGTTGGCAGATTGGAACGTTCCCCTAATTCAGGAAATTTTGGTTGCTGTTTGAATCTATGCAATAACACAATGTATTTTTGCAACTCCTGCAGTGTAACCTGAGACATTACTGAAACATAAGCAGACTCTCTTTCATGCTTAATGGATTGGGGTGGGCAAAGGATGCATTTGCTGCTAAGCTTCAACAAAAACTCAATAGATTAAGCCATTAACTCTGAATTTATTGCTTACTACTCATGCATGCAGACTTGGTTGTGTAGATGAATCAGCCATTTAAGAAAAGCTTTAATGGGAATGCAATAAAGTTATTCACGTGCTCTTCTGAAGAACTGGTAAGGATAAAGTTCCATCAAAGTTACTAGGAAAAAAAACACACCCCACTACTTGTAATATCATGAATCTGTTAAACTTGGAAACTGAAAACATACCACATAAAGGTTTTTTTTTTCTTTTCGAGTTAATTGTCAGCTAACCTTCCACCATTTTTCTCTGTTTCTCTTTCCTGGTTGAAGCTGGAATTCTTCTGTTGACTTGTTGCCTGTTTTAGTGAAGTGGTAACCCCCATTATCGGGGAAGGTAATTCAGCTTAGGCTCTATATAGAATTATGGAAACCAAAAGAAGCTGCCGGGTAATTTTTCAGGTGCACTTATTGGCTAACTTGGGCTTCCTTCTTGGCCTTGCCAATTGCCTGATGGAAGGCACTGGATACCCGTGAACAAGGGTAAATGAGCTGATGCCTGGTGACATTTGGCTCACGCTCAAGCTGTGAGAGAGTGCAATGCCATCACATGGCAATGGATTGCTTATTTATAGTTGCTAGAGTGCTATAGGTATCGGCATGGCAGACGAGATGATGATGGGAAATGTTTTTTTTTTTTCATTTTTTGGGAGGGCTCTGGAGACCAAGACAGAAATGGGATCACTGTGTTTATGAATTTTCACCTTTCAACTCAAAAAGTTCCTCGGAATTGCAACCAAATTTGTGCTAAATCAAGAGGGTTGGCGTCATGGCGGCTAGTGTTCGAAGTTCAAACTAATCGACATGGTGAACACTTGGTACTTTCACAGATTATATGGGATGTCTTGTAGTAACATGTGAACCAACAGCCTGTCCATTAAAGGGACTTCCACATTTTTAAATCCTCACGAATTTCACCTAATGGACGATTATTTTATGATACTAAGTATGAAAAAATAAAGGGTAAAAAAACCTCCACTTTTAAGTTTTAATTTAAATTTCAAATAAACCTATTAATAAGTTTTCAAAATAAATATCATGTTTTAAAAAATTCTTCTATTAGACATATAGATTCAGCTATTAATCATTTGTTAATATTTTTTTAATTTAATGAAGTGATAATATTAAAATAATAATTTTATTTTTATTAATTTTAAAAATTATTATTATATAATTTTTATTAATTTTTTTTTTAATTTTAAAATATAAAAAAGCATCGATTAATGCTCCCCTCTCTTAGGGAGTACATATCGATGCTCCCCCATCTTGGGGAGCACCAATATTTTTTTATATTTTTTTAAAAAAGTTATAATAATAATTTTTTAAATTAATAAAGAAAAAGAAATATTTTAATCTTTTTATAATCTCTATTAATGATGTTTATATTTTATAGACAGAATATCTATTTCGAAAATTAATAAATTCGTTTGAAATTTCGATCATAACTTAAGGGTTTGAGATATTTTACCCAAAAATAAATGTAAACATCTTCATATGAAAAATTGAGATCAAATTTATCTTCGGAATATTTTAAAGATTTTATCTATGAAAACCTTAGTTTAGTTGGACCAATTTCTTCTGATTTTAGATAAACCCAATTATAGTTAAATCTCGTCGAATATGTTAAAAATTAGAGAAAATAGCATTTTTAATATATTATTAAATTTGTAAAATAAATATCTAATTTAAAATCAATTGATAATAAATAAAAAGATCATTTGTGAGATGGGAACTCGTTCGCAGGCATGCTTGCTAAACATGGTGTTAATTGTGAGTCAATGTTCAAAGCATGGTGGTAGCTTTCGCTAGCAATTTTCTTTATGAATACTTTTAGTTCACAATGTTTTAATATTGTAAAGCTTAGCTTACTATTGAATTGTGGTACTGTTCGTACCAGATATGTTTTGTTAGCTGGTGTCATGTATGTACACCAGATATACTATAGTTGTATCAGGAACAATTTACTGTCTTGGGCAGATTAATTATTAATGAAAATATATAACTTATGTGAGTTTCTTTTATTATCATTTTGATGAACCTTATTATGGGCTGGTGGTTGTTGATTTCATGCTAATGTCCTTTGATGAATACTTGAATGCCAACTCAATAATATAGTACCCATGGGCCTGTGAGTTTCTCATTTGGGCGTTAAACTTGTTGTCTTGAATTTAATCAGCATTAAATTACATTAGGATCATTTTTTTGCCTTTAAACCTAACAGTGTTTTCAAAAAAAAAATTAATTTTAACTATTTTTAATTAAGAAAAAAAAATTTTAAATAAAATTATTATTAATAAAATCTCTTCATATTCAAACGCACCATGTTAAAAAAATGTTATTACGCGTTATACCACATCCAATAGATTTGTTACATATCAAGTGCATTAGAGTTGTTATATGCAAACATGGGTATGATAATTTTGGGTAATATTTTAATTTATATATTTCATTTTACTTATAATTTCAACCCATAAACTTTTAAATTTTGTAAATGTAAATCAATTGTTAATTTTTCAAAAAAATTTTGCAAAAAAATAAAAACTTTTATAATTTTCAAAAACAAAAGAAGATGAACAGAGGAAGAGATTAACAACTTTGGAGGAAAAAAAATCTCTCACCATCATTTAAATTTTTTTAGATATAAATAACTACAAAATATCAAAAACAACTAATCTATATATGTATCTACAATAGTTAGAAATAACAAAAAAATAAAATAAAATGACATTACAAGTCTAAGCAGATGTTACATACTTTAGTAAAAGATGATACACACTAAAGCTTCAGATGTTACACATCAAAGCCAAATCTTTAACACTAGATATTGATGTTACACGCTAATCCCAAAGCTTCAGCATAAGATGTTGCATGCCAAAATTTCTTTTTTTCTACTAATATTACATGTCAAACATGAATTACTTTGTTACACGTCAAGATTTGTTCTACCAAACTTAAATTATTGAAAAACTTAAAAATATGTTATTACTCACCATGTTATTCTTTTTGATCTGTAGATCGATGATGATATGACAAAATGGTAAAAGATAAACAAAGAGAGGGTTTTGTAAATATAAATTAATAAATGTAAAAACATGTTGTTACTTGCCATATCATGTTATTTGGTTTGTAGATCAAGAATGATATAATGAGATGGCAAGAAATAAACATAATGGGAAACATAACAGACAAATGGCGAGAGAGAAAACTTAAGAACATTTAATTTGTTTAAAATGATTTTAAAGATGTTTTTATCAAGTCATGACAAAAGTTAAGTAAAAACAATTAATTTTATATTAAATGTTATTTTTAAAATGAATTTATCAAATTAATTATTTCTCATAATTTGCTCAATTACATTCTCTATCTCATAAGATGACTGAATTTCATTTAAATCTATTCGAAGTAAAAGGTTAAATCATGAGGTTAAACAAACATGACAGACTCAAATAGACTATATGAAACGGCATATTAATTAGAGTGGAGGGGCGTGAGCCAAATGGCGAATGAACATTTGTTGACTTTGTGATATATCATTGTCTATCAAGATATGGAGGACAGACATTGAGATTGGTTTTAATTTATACTAATATGCCGAACAAATGTTTTAAAGCAGTGCTTTGACCTGGCCATAATCCATGCAGACCAGTTTGCCTTTTGGCTTTAGCTTCTACTGTTTCTTTGGAAAACTTTGTTTGCTATAGGGATTATGCCCTTACGTTAGTAGAGCCAATGGCTTTGTTTTAGCAGGTCGAAACAAGTGATAAAACAAGTTTCATTGTCATTTCTGTGAGGTTTAATTAATTACTTTGCAACACACAAATTTACCATTACCTCTCTCCAGCCATTAAAAAGGAATGAAGACTTGGTCTTGAAACAAAATTCTGGTGTGATATGCTCAACAAAATGAATTAATCCGCGGTTGTTAACTTAATTATTATAATTGTACGGTGCATAACCTAAATTAGTATGATTATATTTTAGATTATAATATATACTTGTTGTTATAATAAGAGAAATCTTGTATTTTGGATTGTGTGAATTATACTAAGATGAATGCGATATATATTGTACAAAATTAATAGTATCATAATCTAATTATATCACCGACAATATTTTAATTTTACTGTATCACTCACAATATCATAATCTAATAAACTAATATTGATTTAAACTTCTAATGTGTACAATTACTATAGCTAATTAACAGCTACTTTCGATCAATTAAGATCTAAATTATAAAAACAATAATGTTACGGTTGTGAGAGGGTTGTTTGATTAAAGTTAAGAAATTATATAGACTTTTATCGTCAGTAATCTTTTTAAATTTAGATAGATCAGCTATATATGTTAGCAGTTAGCTGATCCAAGGGAGGTTTTAAGTTAATAAAGTTTTGCCTCCCAAAGGGTTAAATTAATTAATGATTGATTTAGGCATATGCTAGACGATATACAAAAACATTGCTGACCATGATTTCGTGGTGAGGAAAAGAAGAGGAAAAATGGGAAGTTTATGCTTTGGCTTCAACAGTGTTAACCGACGATTTGGACAATGATGAAATGATGGTTTTAGTGGAAAAGAAGATGGAATTTCCATGGCAAGACCAATTTAGGCAGGAGATGACAAATGCAAAAGAAAAGAGGAGAAGATGGTTCTGATTGGACAGACTCACAACGTAGAAATGTTTCCATGTCAAGAGGCAAACATTTTTAGGGGCATGAAAATGGTACGTAAGGACATGCAGATTAGGCTTTGTATTTGTTTGTATGAAAATGAAAGAGAGAGAGAGAGAGAGAGAGAGAGAGATGCCGCCTAAGAAAGAAGATGGTTTGGGACAAGCGCTTCATTCCTTTGGCAAGTCCAAGGAGCAGGCGGCGCCACCGACGCCACATCCGACGACCTTGCCTATGTCTCCTTTCTTGTCCTTTCTCCCCCTCTCTTCACTATCCCACCTCCTCCATCTATTCATCCCTTCGAATTTGCTTATCATTACCAACAATGTCACTAAGTTTAGGACTAAAACTTTGTCTAAATTACACTGCTGGTCGCTAAACTTTCACAAAATTTTCGTTTTAGTCATTGAATTTTAATTTATCTCAATTAAGTTCTTGAAATTTTTAAAATATATCAAATCTGATAATCATAACAAATTTCATACAAATAATCGACCAAAAATTAACATAGCTACCACTTGAACTAATATGTCAACAAAATTCGCCTCATTGTGCCCCTTTCTTTCCTCAAAGAAATCTTGCCCAAGTTTAATGACCATGGATGTAATTTACTCTTAAAACTTTTTCATTTCCTACAGTACTCTTCACCTACCCTTAGACCATGGCTGGTTAAAACTTATTCTTTAATAACATATGGTTACAGGTATTGTTATTGTGGCAATGAGTGATTGTTGAACTCAAATTGTCAACCCCTAAAGTAAAAATCATTAAACCAATGTTTTACTGTTATCATCGTAACATTTTTTTATTGATTTTTGGTTGAAGATGTAATGTAACATTTTCATTGTTAGACAAAAGAGATCAAAATCATTTCACTATTACAATAGATGAAAGCAGCTAAGTGGCATCGGCAAGGACATCCTCCATAGTGTAAAAATAACAATTTTTGGCTCATCACAATGCAGGAGCATCATGATCCCTTTGTCATTTACTCAATTCGTTTCAAGTCCTTTTCTCAGGATTATGCATTGCTCCAAGTCCTTTTCACAGAATTTGTCATGTTTCCAGAGGCCCCATTTCTCTGTTTCAAAACTATTCTTCTTTCTTCTTCTTCAGTTTCTCCCCTTCTCCTCTGTCCAGTCTTCTCCCCCCCCTGCCATCATTCTCTGTGTATTCCAATCCTAGTGATAATCTACTACACATTTCACACCAAGAAAGGGTCCAATCATTGTTTAATAAACTTTTCTGAGATGGGACGGCCCAAGGGAAAAGTGGTCCCAATCAATGCCAACTAAGAGTTTGTCCTGTAGTCTTCCAAGGAGTAACCCCAAAGGACAAATTAAACCCCTAGAAAAATCCAGCTAAAGCTTAGCTTAGACTTAGTAGAGGAGATTACTAACCAAAACCCTCCAATCAACATGAATCCAGCTTAGAAATTTGTCTCTAATCCCATTCTCTTTCCAAGACAATAAGACAAATCCCTTATGAAATAAGAAGAGAGGAAAACTGTCTCTAGCTTCTTTCTCATTAACATTAACAGACCCTACCAAGCTATTAGTCGAACAACTTATGAGAGAGCGGGTTTGGAAAACTAGCTACTTCTTTTGAAAGGGCTTGGTTCCTGAAAACAAACACAGACCCCTTTTTTGTTTTTTGGGAGGGTTTTTGGGTGTTTGGAAAAAGTATTGCTGATCAAAGTAAAGAAAACATGATGAATTCTCTTTGTGGCAGCATGGGTTCCATCAAGAGTGAGAACTCATGCGAGTCAATTGTTGAGTCTAAGAAAACTTTTCCATCTTCTGATTTGGAGCAAAAGAGCTTAACCCCACCAAGCCTCAATTTCCCAGCAGTCAAGTTTGAGTTGGATGATGTTGAGGTCCAGTCCCCAGACAGTTCTGCATGGGAAACTTTTTTCTCTGATTATTTTGATTCTGACGCCATGATCTCATCCCCAGTGAGAAACTTACCATCTCCACAAATATCAAGCTATAGTTTCGGTAATGTTCAGGCAATGCAAGGGCAGAGTCTGCCAGGGTGTTCTCCACCTCGGTTTTCGTCTCAGCTTGGGTCATTTAACAGCACCCACAAAGGGAAAGGGCAAAGCCCACTCCACAAAGTCTTTAACTCACCTAACAATCAGTTTATGCAGGTTGAGAGCCTTTCATTGCCTGCTATAGAAGAATTCCTGGATGATTATCAGAAGGATGGTTATGGAGAATACCCAACAACAAGGATTTCAAGTATGGGAACTTCAAATAACATGTTTGAAATGCCAAGCACGGCTCCAGCAGTGCTAGACTGCATAACAATCCCAAATTCTTCAAGGTTTTGTGGGTCTGCAAGTGAAACGTCATCGTCAGCCGGATGTTCACAATTGACCCATGAGCAACACTATCCGGTAAACTCTATCGCAAGACCACCATTATCTCAACAACTACAGCAAGAGAAACAACTAGAAAAGCAACAACCAGCACCACCAGAACAGCAACAGCAACACCAGAACCTTGGCCATACCTTAATGGTTCCTATTCCTATTGGCCCTGAGCAGGTACTATGATCTCTTGCTCTGGTTTCCTTTTTCCATTCATTGATTATTCAAGATGATTCCCTTTTGCACTTTTATAAAGAAAAAGATCATGAACAAAATAAAAAGGAAGAAAAAGATATGATGCATGGAAGTTTTCACATATAATTAAACAAATTATCTTTAGTTTAGCTAGAAATTTTAACTCCAATCTAATTTGCCTTTACAGGAGCAAGATAGTGGGCTTCAATTGGTGCATCTCCTCCTTGCATGTGCTGAAGCAGTGGCCCAAGAAGATTACTTGTTAGCAAGAAAATATATACACCATCTAAATCGAGTGGTAACTCCTCTTGGTGACTCCATGCAAAGAGTTGCCTCTTGCTTCACCGAAGCCCTTAGTGCAAGGCTTGCCGCAACCATAACCACTAATCCTGGCACTTCCAGTGCTCCAAAACCATTTGTTCCTTTCCCATCAAACTCCTTAGAAGTTCTCAAGATTTATCAAATTGTTTACCAAGCCTGTCCATACATAAAATTTGCACATTTCACTGCTAATCAAGCCATTTTTGAGGCCTTTGAAGCTGAAGAACGTGTTCATGTTATTGACTTAGATATCCTCCAAGGCTATCAATGGCCAGCTTTCATGCAAGCTCTAGCTGCCCGACCTAATGGAGCTCCTTTTCTTAGGATAACAGGAGTTGGACCCTCTCTAGAATACATCAAAGAGACAGGCAGATGCTTAACAGAACTAGCTCACTCTCTCCACATCCCATTTGAATTCCACCCTATTGGCGAGCAACTTGAAGATATAAAACCTCATATGTTCAACAGGAGAGTTGGTGAGGCTCTAGCCGTTAACGCTGTTAATAGGCTCCACCGAGTACCTAGTAATTGCCTTGGAAACCTACTGGCAATGATACGTGATCAAGCTCCTAACATTGTAACCCTCGTTGAACAAGAAGCAAGCCATAATGGCCCTTACTTCTTAGGCCGTTTCCTCGAGGCGTTGCACTACTATTCAGCAATATTTGACTCATTGGATGCCACTTTTTCCCCAGATTCTGCTCAAAGAGCAAAAGTCGAGCAGTACATATTTGCACCAGAGATAAGAAACATTGTGGCTTGTGAAGGGAGTGAGAGGACAGCCAGGCATGAGAGGCTAGAGAAATGGAGGAAATTAATGGAAGGAAAAGGGTTTAAAGGGGTGCCCTTAAGTGCAAATGCAGTGACCCAATCAAAGATTTTGCTCGGTTTATATTCCTGTGATGGTTACCGATTAACTGAAGATAAAGGCTGCTTACTTTTGGGGTGGCAAGATAGAGCAATTCTTGCTGCTTCTGCATGGCGATGTTGATTAATCATCTTCTTCCTTCCTATTTTACATGCATGTTTTTTTTCCCTCTTTCCAAGCTTTCCTTATCATTCCAATCTTGGATATTGCTTCTCTTTTACGTTATGCCAAGGAAGAAAAGGAACAAACAAAGAAAAAGAAGTCAAGATAAATGCCAAGAAAGGTGTGAGTCAGGATAAGGTCAATACTAAAATTTGATTCATTGTATAATAAACTATTTTCTTTTGAATAATGGAAAGAAAAACTATTGTTTTCTTGGGCACAGGGTCGAGAAAACGTTGCTGATTTTCGTCCCATATGTTGTAACCACTGGACCGAAGGGTTTGCGCAAGGTCGGTGGTGATGAGCTAAGGTATTTGAGAAAAACAAGTTCATCAGATTTTTCCTTGCAAAGCTTGATGATTTGGTGAATGGTGAGACCCACTCTCGAAAGCGAGGCTCTCGGCTTATTAGGTCCCAATTAATTAATTCATCTTTAAATTTATGGTGGGTTTTCCTTTAAGTTGTAAAACAGGAAACCAAATTCATTCATTGTTATGAGATAATCTCACCAAGGAAATGAAAAGTCCAGGCTCCATTTTTCCTTCCAATGGTTTGCCATACGCACCCTGATGGTATAATATGCATTTCTCTGTTCAATTTTGTTGACTTTATACATTCATACACACACACACACACACACACATGAATCAGTACACAAACATACATCTGCATATACATATAAACAAAGTATGTACTCTTCCAGACACATACCTAAACATGGCAGCAGAGCTAGGAGAGTGAAAGGGGAACAAGGAAGTGGGAGAAAGGGTGTTGAATGAATGCATTAACTTCTACATTGGATCAACACTTCTAGTTATCAAAACACGCTCTAGATTTGTTTCACACAATTAAATCTTGATGGGTTCAGAAAGCATCCAAGCCTATTCCCTAGTCTGAATATAACAGTATTCGAATATATCAAGATCATGGCTGAAAGAGTATTATGTATACGTCCGAATCCATAAGCTTTCTATTAGATAAATAATGAAGAAAGAGGGTAGCTACCAAATACATGAAACACCATATTTTTTAAAAGACACAAATACATTATCATCAACATCAGTGTTACTCAAGAATGCCCTCAAACAAACCATGTAACAATGAAGGATGGCACTGTTTTACTAATTATTTTGTGCTTCCAGCTACCATGTCCATAGCACAACAGATCTCAAGAACCTGTGAGGCTGCCTCACTAGCTTGACTCCAGATCAAGAGCAAACTCTTTTACAATACGGAACACGAACAGAAGTTTTTCTTGGGGGCCTCATTCACCATCTTTTCTGCTATAGACAAAAATTAACCACATTTTAACATTTAACAGATGCAGCAAAGAAAGCACATAACATATGCATATTTTGACCTTGAATACAAGATAATGCCATCCCTTCAAATTCAAATTCTTATTCTCAGTAGTCAATAAATATATTACTCTGCGGGGATTATAGTTTAAACAAAAGAAATCCAGCAGAAGAAAAATGGACGAGATCAGACTACCAACATGCATGGTGATGACTGCTTTAGGAAGATCACCAAAAGGTACTCCAAAATTTTGCCGGCATTTATCAGTTTGATGTCATTGGCTCCCTTAGGTGCATCTGTTTTATCTAATACATATCAAAACAATTCAGATCCAACATTAGAAAGCACAAAGACAATAATTTTTTTTTATCAAGATCTTTGCTTCCACCACCCTACTACAATAAGGCTTCAGAAACAGAACATTTCAAAGTTTAAACATTTGAGAATCAGGTGTAATTATACAAATTTATCCATTTTGATGCTCATGTCTACCACAACTCCACAAATGAAGTGGGAAAAGCAAAGAGAAAACAACACAGGTTGAAAGTAAATAAGAAACATTACTCGCCCAAACACAAAATTTTCATTACTCAAATGCATATATGTGCCCACTCGTGTGATTGGTTCATTAACACAAGCAAACAAGTTCCCTCCGTCTCACTACATCCCTTAGGATCAGCAAAAAAAAAAGATGTGATTATCCATAGGTCAAAATAAGTGAAGACAAATGGCACTAAAAGGACATCATGTGCCATTCAGCAATCTCAAGTCTAAACATTAGTCCAACCCTTTAGCAAAAACCTTGAAAATTCCACACATTCTTTTAGATAATGTATCTTCAAAATCATCCCAGATTATCAATCCCAAAGGATTTTGGGAAAAAAACTAAGAGGTAAAGACTTTAAAGATGGGTGGGTAATATCATACAACATAACAAAGAAGAAGAAAAAGATGGGATAAGAAAACAAATAAAACATACACAGTCATAAATGAGTAAAGATTGTCAAATGAAATAGTAACTATTAAGTAATTTTAACCCAAAAAATTTGTATAATGAAAAGCAGGATGATAGAACAAGACATCCTTCCAACTAGAAGGCTAGAATAAGTACTTGTACGCTTCAAAAAATTAGTTAAGCTAGTTATTCAAAAAGAAAATATAAGCTCACCTTATACTTACATTGAAAGCGTGGAAGTAATAAAGGCACAAGAAAGAAGACTCCAGCAAAATCAAGATAAAATTTGGTCAGAAAATACATATTTGAAAACACTTTGCTTTATCTCAAAGAGGTATGATCCACATAATCCTCATAAATAACATCAATGTAACCGGGTATTTTGAACATAGGAAGCCACCAACAACATGTAAATGAAATATATCAGATGTCTGATAATTAATTAACAGTCCATGTGCAATACAACAAAAGGCTGAAGAGAAATAGTGTCTGTCATAACATATGAGTCCTAAAACTCAACCGTTCGACGTCGTCATTAATTTTTTTTATTTAAGTGCGATTGTTCACTTAATTAAATCTATTTTTCTAATGAAGTCTTAGGCTTGACTTTAAGTTCATTTAAAAAAATAGATTACACTTTACGAAACTAATTAGGTTTGGAAGCACAATTATGTGTGAGGAAGAGATTAGCACCTTCACAATGCCCATTGAAAATGGTATCTAATTAATTATATGTTTTCCTTTTATAACATTCTCAAAATTCCATCATCAGAAGACTTTCATTTATTTTATATTAAACATTTATTATGAAATTATATTTACAAAATCTCAATAATTTATTTATCTATGTTCTTATTAATTATTTATAAATAAATTTTTTGATAAAATATATTTATGAGATCACCCCCAACCCTTATGGTAAAGTCTCATAATTATTCTGACAATTTTAAGAAAAAAAATTGCCCCTTACAACTCCTTTAAAACTTTCATTTAAAAAGATTTATTTTTAAATAATTACAAATATTTATTATTTTTTATTTTATAATTTCATTCTACTAATTATGGTTGTAAGAATTTCATCCTAACCTAATTATGATTTAAAACAGAACTTTATTTTTATTATATTCTAGTTTTCATTAATAACAAAAACAAAATAAAACTAAATAAATAAACATAAATAAATAAAATGAGTAACATGAAGGTTCAAGCCCATACTTGATAAGTGGCCCAACAATTGAATAAGAGTGGGTTTTGTCAAGTGGGCTGTAATCAAAATCCAAAGATCCAAATAAGATGGGCTTGGACAACAAACCAATCTAACAGCCCAAGAAGCAAGATTCATAAGTGGACTTAGTCAAAAGTGGCCTGTGGCAACTAACTTAAAGTCCAAATGCTTCATTATCAAAACTACGTCGTTTCACTAAGGTATAAAATCCTCTCAAAAAAACCTAAGCAACTCTGTTCACTTTTTTTTTCTCTCTCCAATGCTGATGCTCTATTCTCCCTCCAAAAAAACCTCTCCTTTGCCTTCTTTTTTCAGATTTCGATCGTCGGAATCTCACTGGTCGTCGCACTCTCCACACCAGTGGTCGTTCATCGGCCCCAAAATCGCACCCTTTCAAGTCGAATTTTCTTTTGATCAGACTCATTTTCTCTAAAACTTCTCCGAAATTCTTAAATTTAAATCTAAAAATTTTAAAACCCAAGAAAAACCAAGAACACCTTTTTGCCACCTTTTCTTATGTAATTTTTTTCTCTTTTTTCCCTTGTGTGTTGCTGTGTTTTTCTAGGGTTTTAATAAGTGTTCTTTTAGAATCTTGATTTAATGGCAAATCTTTGATTTTATTTTTCTTGGTTTTATTTTATTCCATAAGAGGATTTTTTTTTTTTTAGAATTTTGTTAGCTTTATTTTCTTGTTTCCCTTTTTTTTCTTTTTATTTTTTTTAAGAAAAACATTTTTGGTTTTTGTTTTTTTGCCTAGTAGAGAAAGTAAAAGTGAGATTTCGAGCCGAATTTGTCAGTTAACAGTCAGTTTGGGACATTGTAAGAAAACCGAGTTTTGATCTTCTGTTCCAATATTTTCTTCACTTCTCCAAATGGTCCTGTAAACGTTGGGGACCGAAGGAATTTGTCATTATACGTGGCGGGTTTTTACTTGTTAGTGAGGGAGAGCAAGGGAACTTAGATGGTAGGGGATTCGATGCTTTCCAGTAACACTTTGACCAAAATTTAAAGCGGGAAATTGAGCGCGTTGGTGACACGCCGACAAGGTTAGGAAAGCCGCGGTAAATGACAGGGAAAGAAGCTACGTGTGGGCTTCCGTTTAGTAATTTCAGAAGAAGTTTCCTATGTAATATGGAGTAGCAAAATTAAGGATGCCGTATGCACGTAATTATTAGAACAATGGACAATAAATTGTTGGAAAATCCCTAATTCTATCTTTTTTACTATTAAAAAATCTTTATTTTTATTTTTAATTCCTATCGTTATTTTGTTGTGAATGATTCCCGAAATGAAATAGAATTGAGAAATCATCATTTTTCAAAAATGATCATTTTATGAATCAAACATGATTTAAAAAAATAATGACAATAAGGAGAATGAAACCAAACATGTCATTAATTTTTTAAGAAAAAAATTTTATTTTTTTTGAAATTACTGAATTAAATAAGAAATTAACAATTAAAATTTATAAAGCCCAATATGGTATAGCAATTGTAATCAATGATTAGGATTAAAATTTGTGATGGAGAGCAAAATTCATTGCAATCGAAATTTTGTCGTAATGTTTGTTTTTTGATACATAAGAATCGAAAAAGGCTCGATTTAAGATCTTTGAATAGGAAAGTTTAATATAAAATAATAAATAATATTTTATCTAAATTAATCACTAATTTTAAAAAATTTAATTGATTTAAAATAAAAATATAAAAATTTTATTAAACGTAATGAAATCATAAAGACTTATTTAAATTTTTAAAAATAATTTAAAAATTATTTTAAATATTACGTTTTTTATTTTCAAAGACTTGAATTGGTATCTGATTTGCATCTATTTGGGTCAATCTTTCCCAACAAAACAGGTTGAAAGCCCATTTTCTTGAGGTTTGGGCCAAAAACTGACATGTTCCCTTCTTTTGTTTCTTTTCAATATTTTTTTTTGGGTTGGAATGATACAACTTTGGGAAACGTTGAATTTGTATCCAATCCATGTCTATTTGGGTCAACCATTCCCACTAAAACAGGTTCAAAGCCCATTGGCTTGAGTATTGGGCCAAACAATCCCTTCCTAATAATCATGTTGACAAATTCCCTTCTTTCATTATTTTTTTTTTTATTTTTCATTTAATTGGGTTAGAAAGTTGTCTTATCATTTCAGTACATTCATCTTCACCCTTTCTGTTTTATGGATAGATGGATTGTAAAGTGATTCCCCTAACATTAGCCCATTTGTTTGCTGGCAAATTCCATGTAAAGGGTGATGGTACCTGCATGCATGCATTAGCTCAATGTCAGACAAAAGGTGGTGTATTGATGGGGCTAACATAACATTCCACCCTGCCATTTCCCTCAACTTCTTTCAAAGTTTCCTGGTATCCCTAGTTTATATTTAATTATTACTTTATATTCTATGCATAATTAATACTATATAATATTTATACACCATCAGTTGCGATTAATAATAGTAAAAATTATGAAAAATGACCTTCATAATAAGGTCACTTCAAAAATAATCTTTTTTATAATTTTAATTGTTTTTAGATAATTTTTTACAAGATTTGACAAGGATACCCTTTAAACCATTTAATCCAAAATAATAAGGCACGTTCCTATTTCTTTCTCCTCTCCTACCATTTAGATAAAAATTTCAAAATTAAATCTCAATTTAGCTATCTCTCCATCCAGCCCTCCAACACAATCGGGGTATATATCTCGCCGTTTATCTCTCCAACGCCATTGAGGTCTATATCGCCACGATGCTTAAATTCTAAAAAAACTAGAGGAAAAAGGAAACGATGTATGCAACATCCAAATCCTTTTTGGTGAAAAAGAGAAAAAAACTTTTAAATAGTATTTGAATGTAGTTTTGAATTTTTTATTTTTTTTCTCTTAATCTCTGTAAGAACAAAAAAATTATAGATTTTGATATTCTCTTGTTGGGTCTTTTGTTTTTTTTTTTAATAGTTTTTGTAAAAAGAGGTAAAGGAGAAGGAAATCATGATTTATATTGAAGAATGGTAATTTTGCAGAGGGAATGAGAGAAGAGAGAGATTGATTGTGAGAGGGGTATTTTTTCAAAAATTAATATGTTTTTTAAAAAAGAGAAGAAAGAGAAGGCTCATCTCTCAAGCTTTTCTTTAATCTCTTTTTTTGAAAATTTTGTTCTTGAAAAAAAGTTATTTTTTATTAAGAATTTCTCGAAAAATGACGTTTGGCCTAGCTTTTTCTTTTAAAAGGTAGATAGACTAAAAAAAAGCCATGCTGAACAGATACTTAATATACTTAATAACCAATTCAGCCTCCCTTAATTGCATATATCGATGTAGAAAACAAAGAATTAGTATTCATACCTATAAATAAAGGGAACCATTAACCACTTTACTCAAATTCAATTATCTTAAGCAGCCAGATAATATTAATGGCATCAAAACGTCCAAGAGTCGACATTAGGAAAAGGGCTGCCTCTGATGAGGACATGCCGGAGATGGTTACCTTGAGGGAGCAAGTCGAGAAAATCCAGCAAGAGATGCATGCCCTGATGGACAAGCTGGTGGCTAGGACATTTGACCTAGAGGGAGATATTCTAGCAGACAACAAGATTCTGGTTGAAATATATAAAATAGTAGATGAACTTAAGAGAAATGAACTACGGTTCATTTTCTTTTTTATCATTTCCTTTTATTTCGATCATGAATAAAATAAAAATTTTCATTGATCTCATATTTTCTTGGTTTATTTTATATTATGCTGAATAATTTTATTTTCTATTTTAATAAAAGAAGCAAACGTGAGTTGATGTTAGGCATTGCGTGACCTATTATTAGGTATTGCGAGACTGGGTTATAGGCACTGTGTGAATTGTGCAATGCATATCTTCTGTTCAGACATTGGGTGAGTGGTTTGTGTGTATATGGTGACTTATTGTTATGTATTGCGTGACGTTGGGTCAGTACATGACTAGTTATGTTGGCATAACGTGAGTAGATATTAAGCGTCGAATGACTTATTATTAGGTATTGCAAGATTGGAGGTGTGTGACTTGTGCAATTCATCTCTTATTTTAAGGCTTTTGTTCAGTAGTTTGTAAGTATTGCATGACTTGTTGTTATGTATTGTGTGACATTGGATCGTTACGTGACTGGTTATGTTAGCATAATGTGAGTGGATATTACACATTGAGTGACTTATTAGTAAGTATTACGAGACTGAAGGTGCATGACTTGTGCAATTCATCTACTGTTTTGAGAATTTTGTTCAATAGTTTGTAGGCACTACGTGATTGATTTTTATGTATTACATGACCCGTTGTTATGTGTTGCGTGACATTTCGCTATTACGTGACTTATTATGTTGGCACAATGTGAGTGGATATTACGCATTGAATGACTTATTATTAGGTATTGCGAGACTGGAGATGCGTGACTTGTGTAATTCATCTCTTGTTTTGAGGTTTTTGTTTACTAGTTTTTAGGCACTGCGTGACTATTTTTTATGTATTACGTGACATTGGGCTGTTACGTGACTGGTTATGTTGGCATAATGTGAGTGGATATTATGCATTGAGTGACTAATTATTAGGTATTATGAGACTGCTGATGCATGACTTGTGCAATTCATCTATTGTTTTGAGGCTTTTGTTCATTAGTTTTTAGGCACTACGTGACTGGTTTTTATATATTGCGTGACTTGTTGTTATGTATTGCGTGACATTAGGCTATTATGTGATTGGTTATGTTGGCATAATGTGAGTGGATATTACGCATTGAGTGACTTATTCTTAGGTATTGCGAGACTGACGGTGAGTGACTTGTTTAATTCATCTCTTGTTTTAAGGTTTTAGTTTACTAATTTTTAGGCATTGCATGAATGTGTATTAGAAATTGCAACACTTATTTTTTGTTAAATTTCAGAGGCCTACGAAATGTGACTTAGGCATTGCGTAAGTGGTTTTTATACATTGAGGGGTAATTTTTGATAAATTGACTAATTGTGATACTTATTTTTTGTTAAATTTCAATAGCTTGCCAAATGTGAAGCTTATGATTACGTACAATACTCATTGGGTCGATGACACTCACATGGGTGGTGAGACACGAGTGAGGAGTGTTGGGAGTGAGTTGTCATTTTCGAGCCTAGTGATGCAGGTTGAAGAGGTTATTGAGGCCAAGTCACAAAATAATGAAATCAAACTACATGCATTACTCAGTCATGTACGTAATTATCAGGGATGATGAAGATGTAGCAAGTATTCTGCGAGATGAGAGGGATGAGAGGGCAATTGTTGTTTTTGTGACAGTTAAGGCACGAAATGCAAACGACATTTCACATGAACATGGTATCCAACATAATAATCACTTACAACATAATGTTAATTATTTTGATATACCACACTATGCATTTTTAAACAAACAACCATGGCAATCACGTTTGACGTATCTTTATGAGTTTGAGTAGTTCCGAACATACATGAGGTGTTTGCAAATAATGTCTATACAATTCTGATCAGAATGTGTATTGAATGAAATACTTGGTACTTTGCAACAAACGCAATTGTCGTTCGAGAATGTAATGGGTCCATTGTCATTCGTAAACGATACTATGATGGTTGTAAGTGATAAGGATACATCTGATCAAATTCAAAATGATGTTGAAGAGGATGACACAGAGGATTGGAACGATGAGTTGCATGATGACTATGAAGATGATTTTGCTGACAGACATAATGACAGTTCAAAGGACTATAGGGGTGAGCACACCGACATTCGGGGTTGCAGTCATGTAGACTACAGTACAAGACATGCCATAACTGTTGTGTTAGAAGAGGTTCAGGTCGATGACCATACCACAACTGTAGAATTAGAAGATGTTGAGGGTGCCAACCTTATTTATGACAACGACATCATACTTGAGAACGACATTCATTCGCTTGATGATAATGATCAAGAAAAGGTAAATACAGGGGTATCTTATCAATGGATTATTCTCGGGGTAGATATGATCTCTTTTCAATCAATTACGAGTGAGGAATCCAGATCAATGGATGACCATTTATATTGCAGAAAAGTGTTTCCATCGAAGGTCAAATTGAAACGAGCTTTGAGCATGTTGGCACTAAAAGAGTATTTTGACGTTAGAGTTAAAAAGTTATGTCACACTTGTTTTGAGGTTGGTTGTAAGGAGAAGGCATGCAAGTTTGCTTTGTATGCAACAAAGTTACCTGAGGGAGAATATTGGCAACTTCAGATGGTGTAGAAAGTACACACGTGTACTGTTGATGGTTTACAATGTGGGTACCGAATTACGAGTGCGAGTTTAATTGGTGAGCTTATTTCCACAAAGTTACAAGGAAATTATGTAACCCTATTGAGCCCTAAGAAAATAATGGAAAAGATAAATCGTAAGTGGGGATTGCAATGCTTATATGGTAAGGCATGACAACTGAAAGAGTATGTGGAGAGTCTTGTGTTCAGTCTCCTAAAAGAGTCATTCCAAGTCCTCCCCTCGTATTTCCATATATTGGAACATGAAAATCCCGATACTGTCACAAGTGTTGCTACGGATGGGGAACAATGATTCAAATATTGTTTTTAGGCATTCGAGTCATGTATCCAAGGGTTTAGTGCTGTAATGCGGCCTACAGTTGCTATCGATGCCACACATCCGAAAGGCAAATTTAAGGGTGTTCTATTTATTGCAGTATGCAAAGATGTGACTGGGCAGATATATCCAATTTCATTTGGCATTAACGTTGAGGATGAAGAGTCTTGGTTGTGGTTTCTTAACCAATTGTGTTGTGCAATTGGTTGTCCTGAAAGTGCAATATTCATTTTTTATTAGCATCTTGGCATTAAGAATACAGTTGAGAAAGTGTACAAGGATGCGCATCACGGTTTATACAATTACCACTTAGGGAAAAACGTTAAAAACATGTTCAAGTGCAAAGATATTGCTACGATTGTCACCTTGGCCACCAACTGCTATAGGCTCATTGATTTCAACAGACGTATGAATCAGCTGAAACAGCTCTGCAAACCTACTTATGACTGCCTTATGAGATTAAGGCCTGAAAGATGGGCACGTGCACGGTCACCAGTAAGGTGATACAAGCTAATGACATCCAACATTATGAAGTGTATTAACTCTTGCTTGAGGCATGTAAGGAAAATGCCAATAACTGTCTTGATCGAGTGCATCAGAGGCATGTTCCAACATTGGTTCCATGACCGGCATAATGAGGTATTGAAATTGACAACGCCTCCCAACCCTTGGGCTACCGATCTATTGAACACATGGTTCAATGAAACATGTCACTTTTCCATACAACCAATTGATCAGGTGGAGTTTTAAGTTATAAGCGAGACTAAGGACGCAGTCGTCAATTTGTCCACCAAGACGTGTTCATGCGGTGAGTTCCAAACTGATCTACTCCTCTGCGCGCATGCCATGGCCGCAATAAGGTATGAATAATCATTTTTTCTTATTTTGTGCATGATGAATTAGATTTTGACATTGTTCACAACTGTGATTTCATTGCCTTGGCAATAAGTGCAAACATGCAGCCATTGAATTCTACTCGAACTATTACAAGACTCAATCTTAGGTGGAGGGATATGTGGTTCCCATTCGCCCGATTAGGCATCCCAATCGTTTTGCCACCAACTTGGTGAGGTCAAGTTGGAAGACCTATGAAGAAAAGGATTCCATTAGCTAGGGAAGGCAATCGACAACGTAAATGTTCACAATGCAAGAGCTATGGTCATAATAGACAAAATTACTAGACTCCGTTTACAGGTACATCAACAAACAGGGAAACATCATCTACTCAGCCGATGGCTTGTTGATGGCATTGACCCAAGGCATGTTCAAATTGCAAACAACCCGAGGACACACGAAATCGTTGTCTAAAGCAAACTACAAACTCTGAGAACGTTATTGTTGCCGTACCTAAAGATAGTGGCCTTTCAAATGTTAGTTGCTAGCAATATGTATACGTTTATGCTCAAAAACCTAAACCCTAAACATGAAGAATAACCATTTCTCCACATGGTTCACAATATAATAAAAAAATATTATACCTTTTTTCACATAATGTGAACTTCCTCTCACTATTCAATATGTGAACTACATTTATGCGAATAATAACAGCTCCAAAATGCTCCTACTATGGCGAAAATACTTGGAAGTTGAACTGGTAAGGAATGCTTCCGATAAAATTGCTTTTGAGGAGATGTACGGTCTGTCGATGAGAACTAAGGAGTTATGGATCATATAAACATACTTGACCCGTTAATAGGTTTCGGGTTAAAGCGTGGAGCCAACGAATGGGTCGATTTCACTAGGGACAATTTTGTCCAAATTTTATTTCTCTTGGCTAGAAATAGTTAAAATTATGGAAAAGCCTATTCTCAGAAACACCTTATGCATGGAGCTTGTTTTAAAAAAAAAAAACTCTTAACAATATCTCATAAACGTATAAAGTTAAAAATTTTAAAATTCTTTCAAAACAAAATTTTTTAAAATTATAAGTATTTTTTTATTAACAAAGTGATAGTATTTGATTTATTGATGATATATATTATGTGCTAATAATGCATTAAATATAAAATTTTTATTTATTTTATTATTATTATGGTATCAGCATAAAGTCATTCCCTTTGTCTTTTGGAAGTTCTAAAGGTGAGCTAGTCTAAATGTGGACCAACTCAATCTAAAGTTGGGAATCATCACATTATCAGAGCCGAAATCAATATGACCATTCCCTCACTTATTTTACATCATAAGACGGGAACAAGGGAATGTGGGAAGCATTCATCCACTCAAAATTCTAGGTCCAAAATACCATCCCCTTTTGCAATTAGTCCGCAGCTTTGATTTTGTGAGAATGGAACCATTGCTATGTTTAGGGGCTACTTTCGCATCTTTATAGAATGTTACGTCAAATAAAAGAATAAACAAGGGAAGGGTTTGAAGCTTATAAATGTAGATGTTGCACACTTAATTTAATTTTTTAGAAAGAAGATAATCGTTTCATGATAAATGATATTCGAATTTACTCAAACTCTATTCTGATACCATACCAAGCATTTCAATGCATGGAGTAGACAAAATCACTTGAATTGCAACGACAGTTTTAAAGAGTGAAAGAATCTTATGAAATCTCATATGGGATGGATAAGATAGGAGTCTTGAGTTTATAAATACAGCCGCAACACACTCAAATAAACATATAATGATTCTGCAAGAGTGTCACTCTAAGTCAGTGTTTGAAAGTTCTTTGAAATTTCAATTTGGAGCATGCCAACTTAATCACCCACATATGATTAAAGAGGGTTAAAGAAGAAGGACAATTGGACTAGAACAATGGTTTGCATTGTTAATAAGTATTTGGGACCAAAAAAGACAAGTAAATGAAGCTCAAAGTATGGGATGAAGATTCATGGGGACGTGGATGTTATCAGCTGCATGAGTGAGACAGGATGAGAAGTGGCAATTGTTTTTTGTTTTTCCATTAACAACTACTAGCGTTATGGCAAAAAGAATCAAGGAATCTCACGCCAAAGGTAAAACCCAAAAGAAGAAGCCTTTTTTAGAGGAGTCCCATGGGAGGTGCCTCCCCCGACACCCACCGCACCGACCTCCTCAAAAGTTCCAAAAGGTTCTGCCCCTTTGGTCAACTGCCAATACCGCAGGTGCTGGGAACACCCCCTCCCCTGCACGTCATACCACACATCCGCACGTGTCAAAAGGGACAAGACAAGATTGTACGGACATGAACCTCAATGTGTATGGTAAAAAAAGTCCTCTCCCTTCTCTACTCATAGGCCAATGGCCATGGAGGGGGTGGGGGGCTGCATTAATGAAAGCCTGGGGTCCTTCTGAAGGTGAGCAAAGAATTTGTGGTAGTGTTTTAAGTTTGAAGTTAAACCTGGCGAATTTTCAGGCGAAACTCTTCGACTTGTGTTTCTTTCTTCACTGTTTTTGAGGCTGTAAAAACCGGGTTTCTTGTTGTCTAAGCCCCCCACTTTCATTGCTTGGTCAAAAAAGGCTAGTACTTGTCTTTTACCCATGGGGTCCCTATGGGTAAAGTTAGCAAGTTGGCTTTTTCCTTGAGGATTCTGCCATTCATTACAGAGGAAAGCATTTAAGATCAACAGAAAGAAAAAAAAATTGAATATAACAATGAGAAAACTCAGTAGAAATTACTATTTTTTTTTTTTGCCTTTCATTTGTACAGAGGAGGGAGCCATTACATTTCTCTCTTGAGAACAAGAACACAGAGCAAACCAACAAAGACCCACTAGTAGAAACATCAGCAAGAAGAAGAAAAAGAAGAAAGAAAAGTAGAATCTAAGACATATCAGTCATTTCTGTAACCAAAATGGAGGAGACTCCCAAATCACCACTCCTCTTCCTCTGCCTTTTCTATACCAGTAATTTTTTTTCTCTTTTTTGCTTTTTTTTTGGGTGGGGCGGGGGGGGGGGGGGGGGGGGGGGGTGTGTGTTGGGGGAGGTGTTTCTTAAACTTTCATGAGAGAGAGAAAAAGGAGGGACATAATCAGAGCCAGAGAGCTCCAGCTTCTTTGAGAAGAGGAACAAGAGTGCCATTGATATGGGAAGCCATGACTCTATCCATAGCACCCACAAGTTCCCACCAATGAACACAACAGGAACAGCAGAAGAGCTTCTGAGAAGCCTCATCAAAGCCCTCTCCATGTCTTTCCCTCTGGGATCTTCATCGAGCTCGTACACAGTCGGGTTGACTCCCATGCCGCAGAACAGCCTCTTAATGGCATGGCACATGCAGCAAGTACTAATACTGAAGATAACCACCGCATTCCTTGAAGCCACCTCTCTATCCTCTCCAGCGGGTCCCCAACGCTCCTGTGGACGTTGGCATGTAAGATCCCCATGACCTGTCTGGCAATGCATATTCCAAGTAAAGCTAGAAACAAAGAAGAAACTGCGTTGGGATTTTGGGTTAGGTGAGTGTGGGAGAACTTTGAGCTTGCTGGTGAGAAATGATGGAGGTTTGGCTGGTATTTATAGAGAGAAGAGAATCCAAAACATGGGCTGTATTTTGGGTCATGTTTTTTCTTTTCTATTTTCAAACGCGAAAGGGATAGTTTTATAATAATATAATAAAGTTGGTCCCTTCGGTCTTCACCATTGCAATCGTCACTCGTCAGCGCAATAAGGTCTGACAGTTAGAGAATTAGTGTAAAAAGGTCGATTTTTTAGGATTATGAATCTTTCAAATCAAATTTCTTGGATTTATATTCCAAATATCAAATGCATAATCTCACTTCATAAATATGTCAAAATTAACAAATTTAGGAAGCTTTCAAAATAAATATTTATGTTTAAAGATTTCGAGACCAAATATATTGATTCATTCAAAGTGTATAAAATTATTTACTGACAATGCATTAAATGTAAAATATATAAATTTAAATTTTTTATATATTTTATATTAAATTTTTTAAAATAAAATAAAAAAGGGGAAGAGAATATAAAAAAAGGGATTCCATAAATTATGTTAATTAATTTTTAATCTCATTAATTACACTTTTAGATTATTATATAATCATATGAAAAGAATCTGCACTAACTAAGAAGGAAAGATATTTTGTCAAGTTATTTTTCCTCGTCAGCATGAAATTAATTAAGATTTTTGGACATTCTCACATGATACTTTCTATTTTTTTATTAATATCTTATGGATATATTTTATTTTAATTAATATTCGTGGATAACACAAAGAATTAAACTGTTAATTTTTATCTAATGAAATTAAAAAGAATACACTTAAATATGATTAAACAAATTAATTTTTGATTTTAAAATATTTTAATAATTTTACTAGATAAAATTACCACTCTAACCTCATGTGAAAACAAAAGTCATTCATAAGGTACTAATTAAAAAAAATCACATGATGTGAAAAAATATTAAAATCATAAAAAACGTAGATGGAATTTATCGGATAAAAAACCTCATACCGTGAATGGTAAAATCAAAATATATATTATTAGCAAGTAAGGGTATGTATTTACAACTTTCATTATCATTATTTAAAATTGTACTAGTAAAGTACTAAGCTTATATCTATAGAAAGATATATTTTTTAAATGGTTATACGGGGAAAGAATTAAATAAAGAAGTAGTACTATAGTGATTATGCAATGAGCAAGGTTGGCGGCCATCACCTTTCAATTTTTATTTTTTTAATTATTATATGTATAAAATAGTAAATGTATAACTTTGTCACTTTAAAACAAATTACATATATTAGTTTAAAATAATAGTAATTTTTTTAACTAAATTTTAAATGGCCTAAGTTCAATCCCTTATAAGCTCGAGTTTTAGAATTATTATTTTTTTATTATTAGAATTATTTTTTTTTTGGGATTTAAAACTTATTAAAGATTACTAACACCATTGACATGAATTTAATTTTTTTAATTTAAAATTTATATTTAAATTATTAATAAAATTTATATTATAATTTAATTTTTTATAAAAATAATTAATTTTTTTATTTCGAATCAAATTGCTAACTCGATCTATGACCTTAATTACTCTTCAATCACCCATACAAAACGCGTCAGGACGTGAAAGAGGAGGCTTGAGGAGGGGAAGGAGTTGTTGGCTAGTAGATGGCTGAGCCCATCCTTGCTGTTGGCGCTGCGCCATGATCGTGTACGAAGCAGAGGAACGTGGCCATCACAAACACTTGTTCCCTTTTTATTTGACGTGGACCTTCGTGGGCATTTTCAGCTTAATTCTTCTCTTGGAATCTTTTACCCTAACCTACTTACAATATACATACATATAATATATATATATATATAGATAGATGTAGCTCATTTAACACAAGCCCTAAATCCCTCATTAATTTCACTCTGTTTACTCTAGCTCTAGGATAGGAATTCCGATTTATTAGACCCTTGTCTCGAAATTTCATTATATATAATTTTTTTTGTTAAAATATAAGAATTCTCATCTATATTTCGAGCATAGTTTTAAAGTAACACTAGTTTCTTAATAAAACAGGTATTGTTAAAACATGGATCAATTGCATTAGGAACTAGTTTTTAATAATAAATTACGGTTGCTTTTCTTAAAAAATAAGCAAAAAACAATTAACTTAGGAAAAGCTAGAGGCATGATAAAAATTAGTGCAATAGATAGGCTTTTTCCCTTATTAATTAATATGATTAAGTGGTGGAGATATATATTGATGATCTCGAATGTGAATATTCTCGACGGCTCTGATTTTATAAATGCTGTAAGTTTATCTTGGATTTGGGCGGTTTCTTTTATTTTTCTTTTCTTTTCTAGAGAAAATCTTAAAGGAAAGAAAGAAGGAATATGGTCGACAAACATAGAATTATACATAGTAATTGGATTGCTACATCTGCTACATGTGAGACTCATATTCAAAGTTATCTGTTTAGCATCTTTTAAGATAGCTGAACTAAGGAAGAATTGATCTTTATTCATTTTAGACTAATTAATTGCCTATATATATTCACCTAGGAGATACCGATGCCCTAATATCTACAAATATTCATAAAGCTTGATATTGTGTATATCTACCCTTCTCATGAAAAGTCTACTTTCGAGTTATTTAATTTGAAATTCAAATACAAGAATGGCAACTTCGAATTTTTCAAATCATTTCTCTTTATCCTTAGAATTTCACGTATAAAAAATACTTTATACGATTTGGGTTTTGCTCAGATTTTATCCTCCCCACTTATTTGATGAATTTTCCACCAGTGAGCGCATGCAACGTTGCTCCCATGACTCACAGTCTATGCAGTCTTATCCGATGAATTAAGCAGTTAAAATAGGAATGGGCGAATGGGTAAAACCAGTGAAAAAGTTCAAAAAAAAGCAAAAATTTTGTAGGTTAAAGGATAGAGGAGGATGTCCGTACACATGATGTTGAGTAAAAAAACAAAGTTAATAAGGGTTTTGGTGTGTGTGTGGGGGGCCAATGGATTGGAGGATGAGAAGGGAAAAGGGCAGAGGGCCAAAGATAATATTGCATGTACTAGCTAGCTAGTAGCTACCACTCTTTCTTTTCGGCCTTTTCAAAAGATTGATGGTTGAAATGCCATGACATTCAAGTAGCTTCAAACCCAGGCAACCTTTTTTCTTATCAGAGTTCAAAAAGAGTCAAAAGTTATCAGAGTTTGGAAGGATCATAGCCGTTTGATAGGTCGACATAAGTTGATCAGGTGGTGAGGGTTCTGAGAAAATGTACTACGACTAACAAGGTTTGCTTGTTGTTTGAGTTCAAAAAAATAAGAACAAGAATGTACTTGACTTAGCCTGGCTGCTGCAGCATTGCAGAAGCTTTGCTGATAGAAAATACGAGGCGTGATCGCATTGCTCAGCTTTTTCTATCTATTTTTGTATTCAATTCAACGTTTATCACTTTGCCTCCCCCTTCTCTTATCTTTTACAGTGAAACAATGCTGACAGGGATTTCAAGAGTGGAAAAGGAATAAAAGAAATTTAGGAACAACCATTCCCAAAGCTTCACCTCATCACTTATTCTCCTAAAAAGTATTTGGCCAATTTTTTTTTTGGATTTCAAACATTGATTATGACATGATTAATACAAAGTTGATTCAAATGATAAGTTTATTCTTCTCAATTTATATGATTATGGGTTTCAATTTTATGAATGATCCTTTTATTGATGTTAATTTTGAATGTGAAATCTTTGTAACGTAGGACGAATCTCATCTAAATTTAAATAATTGATCGATTTTTTTATTTTGATGTTAATTTTGAATGTAAAATTTTTATAAAAGTGAATTTTGAGTTATAATTTTATTTCTTACAACGTTAATTTTGAATATAAAACTTGTGTGGGATACAACATATCTTACCAAACTCAAAAGATCGAGTAACTCTTTATCTTGAGAATAATTTTATAAGAAGAATACATTAATATATTACATGGATGAACGTGAGTGTTGTGAATGAAATGGTAAAATAAAGGCATGAAAGGGAAGGGAAGTTGAAGGGAGGGATAATGGTGTTAGAGAAAGGTAAAAAAAAAAGAAAAAGGAAAAACATGTCGCGGTGAAAAGCCGGTGACGCTGTTGTGATATGCTCACAACAACCGTTAAAAAATAAATTTATTTTAAAAAAAGAATTCCCCCAATGCATTGGATTGTCGGCCGTTAATTTGTTTATTGCTTACTTTGGGCTTTGAATTTGCTCAAACATTGCCATGAGAATTGTGTTAAAAGGAAAAATGAGTGCAAATGTTTTGTTTCTCTTTCTTTTTTAACTGTGACCTGATTTAGTTGTTCTCGTTCGGTAATTAATGGCAGACATTTTGTTCTTTGAGGGGGAGACCAATGGTTTTTCGACATTCACATTGGTTTTCACCAATTATAATAATTGGTTTCTCATGTTTTTTTAATAAGGTCGGTGTTTTATGATGTTAGCCAGTTTAATTTAAAAAATAAAATTCCATTGTACATGGTGGTAACAATTAATACACATGAAATGAGCTACATATCAAGATTGGCTATGTAATGCATTAGTAGCTCTTCGGTCCACTTATTTGGCAGAATTATTTAGTTTAGTTCGATTAAAATTGAAATCAAATTATCTGAATTATAATTTTTAGTTAATTGATTTTTATGATTAGAGAGATTAGGAAAGTAAGGGTAGAGTAGCCATTTTTTGATCTTAGGGATGATGATGGATATTTAATCTTTTCGTATATTCAAAATTATTTGACTTGATTATATAGGGTTTGAGTATCTTACATTCAAATTTGAGACAGAGTTTCAGTAAAAGATTTATTACCTTTTTCAAGTTCAAATAGGATACGAAGATCATCCTTTGGATACTTAATAATCAAATCCAATTATCTTTATATTTAGGTACTATCAAGTACTCGTATACTTAGCTAGATATTTAAGTTGAGATTTATATTTGATACAGTAATATTGAATAATTTATATCCACGGTTAGCGAATTAAATGATGCCACCACATTAATAAATAAAGTTAAATCTTTAAGTGATTTAAAAATAAATATTATTATTTTTAAAAAAGAAAATAAAAACAATTTTCTTTCTCCCTCTCTTGCTCCCTTTCCTATTCTTCTTCTCTTATTCTTCTCTTATCGCAAAGTTTGCTTGGGCAATGAATATGCAGCTCGATTTCAGGTTCTGATCAATCCAAAATGAACCTTGATAACAATAGAAAAAATCAACCCCTCTTCTTCAATTATCATCTATTTTTCTGCCAAAGTAATTTAGAATTTTTTCTTTTATTTTTGGATTTATTGTTGTTAAGGAAAAGAGAGGAAGAGATTGACTAAGTGAGAGTTGGAGAGAAAAAAAATTATATTTTTTTAAAAAATTAATAATATTTATTTTTAAATCAAGTGTATTTTTTTAATAAAGTAACATTATCTGATACTCTGATAATATATAGAAACTATATACTATCAATGTATCAAGTATAAACCCTTTTAAGTCATTGTTTGTTATATTTTGAAATTTATTTATCATTAATTACGAGTGAACTTGAAATTCAATTTTAATATTTGTTTGATTTTATATCTTTAATTATTATTAAACTACATATATTAGATGTGAAATAATTTCCCTCATTTTCAGATTCAAGTTCGGATCAATTAATAACTACCCATGAATTAAAGAAATTTGAAAAATTAGATAATAATATTTAAATATTAATTAAGTATTTATAAAATAAATAATAAGATTTGCAAATAAGAATCTAAAAAAATAAAGAAGACCCACCCATTCTTCCCCTTGGACCCCTTGCTTAACTTTTGTCCGGGCATGCTGCCCTCAAATTTGGTTACCAATTACTAACGTACCAAGTTACGACGTGGCAGTAGTAGGATACTATTTTAGCAAACATGATAGATTTATTTAATTCATATACTTTATTTGTTTTTTATTTATCACAAAAGCAAAGCCTGACGCAAACACGCCATTTCGAAATCGGAGCAATGCCTACTTTCCTTTGAGCCGTTAAAGCAACACGACATGACGGCTTTTTCGCAGCTTTTGTCCCTCACTTCGCTGTCTCAACTTCGACCGGCTGACGTTTGCCCAACGTTGACTGCTTTCCTTGTTCTATTTTATTTTATTTTTATTGTTTTAGAGTTTCGCAAAGCTCTGATTGATGTATTGGTGTTGGGATCTGACGGTGCCTCTGTCCTCAGTCTTCAGTCTTGTCTTTGTGTTTCCACGGGCTTTGTCTTTAGGGGAATGTCTGTTTTCTTGTTGGGCTTGAGTGATTTTCTTTTTCTCATAGCTTTTTTGGTTTGATTTTATTTTAGTTTATTCATTTTTTTAAAATAAAAATCAAGTCAAATAAAATTTTCAAAATCTTTTAAAAAATAATTTAAAAAAAACTTAAAGAGAAGTTTTAAAAAAAGCTTTTTTCCTTCTTTTTAAAAACTATCAATTTTTAAAAAAATACTCTTTCTTTTGCAAATCAATATTTTTCAACGTAAAATTCTGATAAACCATCTCCTCTATCTCTCTCAAAATCTAAATGTTTTTTATTTTTACAAAAATTAAAAAAAAAATCTAAAATTTAAAGTTGCATTAAGTACTATTTAAAAATTTTCTCTTTTCTGCACAAAAAATCTAATACTATTACTACTATATAAATTTTAAAATTATTTTATTTTTTTATGATTTTTTTAATTTAATATTTAAAATTGTATATAAATTCAAAATAAACTTATTCTATTTTAATTTATTAAAGATTAAAGATAGATGAATACCCTTTATAGTAATTTTAACTAAAATTAAAACTTATATAATTTATTTTATCAAATAACTTACTAAATAGTTTTATCTTAACTTTAAAAATTATTATTTTCTATAAAAACTTTATAATAGCTTTACCTAAAGTACTCCATAGTTACTGCATGTACCTCTTTTATGCCAAATATCTACACCCCTTCCTCGATACTCCTGCATATAGTTCTTTTGTGCTCTAGCTTTCGTTTTATACTAAAACTAGAAATGTATCCGTGCCTTGAACATGGATATAATAATACATGTTATAATAATTGTATTTATCATTTTTTTATTTTATTAAATTTTTGTAAGTGAGGACAAAAGCAAATCTATGTATTAAAAATTACATATAAAAAATATTATAGTCAGTAGTAGAAAGTTTTAGAATATTATAACATAGGATCATAATATAATGTATAGATATATAGATATCAGTACACAACGTAAAGTAATATTACAACAATTTATAATTTTACACTATCATTATTAGATTTGGTACAAAAGATAATGCCTGTAAATAGAAATTAGGATAAAAGTTTTACGAAGTTTCACAAAAAATATCATTGTTGTTATTACAAAATATATGTCATTGGGTAAACTAGTATTTTGATATTCAGCTAGCATTCAAAGCATATACAAAAAAGATATAATTATTGTGTATAATATTACATGTCACCTCGAACAAAAGAATAAAATATCTTCATTATGTAGTTGACAATTAAATGTTGAGATTTCATATTAGCTATAGATAAATAAAAAGTTTCATCAATGTTGCTGCGTTTCCCTTGTTGAGATGAAAAGTTTATTATGTATTCCTTCGGTAGACATTTTTTGTCAATATTTTTATAGCAATACACGCCCAGCTCTAAAAAAAAAAGAAAGAAAGAAAGTCATTGTTGTTGGGTTGATGTAAACTTTTAACCATGGGAAAATGAAGACTTCGAAAATCTGGGCTTTGAAATGTTGTTCTAGTTGTAATACTGAGTTTGTATTGTCCACTGTTGAGGTAAAGGGTTTATTATATTTTTTTCTTCTGGTATACATTTTTGGTCAATATTTTTATAGCAATACACACCTAGCTTAAAAAAAAAAAATGAAAGAAAGACATTGTTGTTGGGTTGATGTAAAGTTTTAATCGTGGAAAAATGAAGACTTTGAAAATCTGGGTTTCGGTTTTTGAAAAGTGGGATTAAAAGTTTGGGTTAGGGAATTTGTTTCTTTCATTCAATTGTTTTATTGTTTTAATTCTTTTTGGTTCTTTTAGGTTTGATTTGTATGTTGATTGAGGTTGCATCAAATTGTTTATGTGATTTTGATTTAATAATAATTCTGGTAGAAGGATGAATACCCAGCTGTGTCTTCAAAGTCTTCATTTTCAAAGTCACTGAACCCAGATTTTCAAAGTCTTCATTTTCCTATGGTTAAAACTTTACATCAACCCAA
The DNA here is from genome assembly GCF_002168275.2 of Theobroma umbraticum. Lineage (NCBI taxonomy): Eukaryota > Viridiplantae > Streptophyta > Magnoliopsida > Malvales > Malvaceae > Theobroma > Theobroma umbraticum. The sequence goes on from NW_018397279.1 coordinate 1,979,355, forward strand.
CAACAATGTCTTTCTTTCATTTTTTTTTTTTAAAGTTGGGTGTGTATTGCTATAAAAATATTGGCCGAAAATTTCTACTGGAAGAAAGAAATATAATAAACTCTTCACCTCAGCAGTGGACAATACAAACTCAGTATTACAACTAGAGCAACATTTCAAAACCCAGATTTTCGAAGTCTTCATTATTCCATGGTTAAAACTTTACACCAACTCAACAACAATGACTTTCTTTTTTTAAAAAAAAAGCTGGGCGTGTATTGCTATAAAATAGTGACAAAAAATGTCTACCGAAAGAAAGATACATAATAAACTCTTCATCTCAACAAGGGAAACACAACATTGATGAAACTTTTTGTTTATCTATAGCTAATATGAAATCTTAACATTTAATTGTCAACTACGTATGAAGATGCTTTATTCTTTTGATCGAGGTGACATGTAGTATTACACACTATAATTATATCTTTTTTGTATATATTTCGAATGCTAGCTTAATATCAAAACACTAGTTTACTCAATTATATATATTTTGTAATAACAATAATGACATTTTTTGTGAAGCTTCGTAAAACCTTTATCTTAATTTCTACTTATTGGCACTATCTTTTGTACCTAATCTAATAATGATGGTATGAAATTATAAACTGTTGTAATATTACTTTACGTTTTGTAATGATATTTATATATTTATGCATTATATTATGACCCTAAGTTATAATATTTTAAAATTTACTATTACTAATTATAATATTTTTTATATGTAATTTTTAATACATGAATTTACTTTTGTCTTCATCTACAAAAATTTAATAAAATAAAAAATATAATAAACATAATTATTACAATATTTATTATTATATTCATGTGCAAGCTACAAGTACATTTCTTGTTTTAGTATAAAACGAAAAGCTAGAGCACAAAAGAACTATATGCAGGAGTATCGAGGAATGGGGTGTTGATATTGATATAAAAGAGGTAAGTGTTAATGATGGGGGTTCGTGCTGCCTGCTGCAGCCCATGTTTGAGTGACGAGGTGGTAAGACGTTAGACAAATGCTGTGAGCTCTGTCGTCTCTTCTTTTTCCTCATTCTTTTATCTCACGTCACCTGTCTGTCCCGAAAGCCAGACATGTTACATGGTTCTTGTTTATAACCCTACGTAACACGTCATCCTCACGTGATGTTTTCATCACCACCATCCTCTCTTCTTCTCCTTCTTCCATTTTCCAATAGGACAATGACGTACCAACATGGCTACTTTACCATGTGTCTGTGTTTCTATGTGTTTGCAAATTGCAATACTTGTTGGGTTATAGGTTATGGATAAGCCTTACTCTCATTAGATTCGAAAGAATAATACTATAAAAAACCATGCACGTTACATTAATTAAGAGTGAGCAAAGGACCACTCACGAATTGATGAGTTTGAATCTATTCTAGAGTGATCTTGTGATTTAACCAATATTTTTTTATGAATGATTAATAATTTAAAATTTTTAAAATTAATATTTTTAATATTTGAGCAATTTTTAAATTTTTTTAATGACTTTTCTCTGATTTTTCATTGTCCAAACAAGTCAATTGAGTATTTTATACACAATATTATTAAGCACCCAGATTTCATAAAAAATCTGGAAGAACTAAACATATTATATATATATATATATATTTGTACAAGTATCACGAATTTCTTATTAATAAAAAGAATTAATATATAAATATAAAATTTTTTTACTTAATAAATATATATTTTGAATTAAAAAAATGAACCTATGATACAATACCGTGTTAATACTAGTGGTTTGTAATAGCTCAAGTACTACTTCAACTGCTAAGGGGTCAAGAAGTGTGAACTTCCCACAACCTGAAGGACCCAATATTACCAGGAGCTCTCCAGGACGGGCATAGCCAGTCAGGCCGCAGAGGATTGATCTGCCACCATTTTTTCCACATAGGATGGAACTGTAACCCAGAAATCCTCCCAAGTCAAGGAAACACCATCGTCAATAAACATTACATTCATCATTCATTAATGTTTTCATGTCAAGAAAATATCATGGTTCAAAATTTTAAAATTTTGTAATTTCTTTTGTTTTTTTAAAATATTATAATTTTATTTTTATTTTTAAATTTTTTTTATAATTTTATCTTTACAAATATTGAATGTTTAGCATGATTATTTTATAGACATTGATTTCGTCTTGACTCCACCGCTGTCATCATCAGTAAATATTGCATTCATTAACGTTGTCATTGTCGCAGTGTATCCTTACAATGCGAAAAATGTGGCATTTAAAGTTTCCACGACGACAATACCGAAAGAAGCACGATGTCATTCATGGCATGTCTTTGCTAGCAGATAAAGTTATCCCCTCTCTCTCTCTGTCCTATAAAAACATTAATCCAATGTTTACTAGCAGACAGAATTATTCTGTTTAGTTCAATTAAAATTGAAATCGAATTACTAAATTATAAATTTTAGTAAATTGGTTGTTATGATTTGATACCTTAGGCAAGTAAGTGTGGAAAATTAATTTGTGAGACGAAGTATGAGAGTCTAATTAATATTAAAATTGATCAATTAATGGTTGGCTTTGGGTCAATGTGATTTGGCAGCTGTGTGAGCCTTAACTCAGGACACTTTTAATGGGAGGCTTGTATTAGGGTTTTTTTTAGAAAATATTAGGGTTTATTATATATATATATATATATATATATATGGTTATGTTCCCTCTTCCCTTTTGAGCCAATGATAGAGCCATCACAAACAATAAAGAAGTGTGAAGAGAAAGATTTAATCTTTAGTAAGAATTTTTTATCTTTTCGCTACGAGCAATAACTACCTCAATGAGCTAAACAGATACACAATAAATATTAATGCTTTTAATGTTTTAATATTCACACATAAACCAAGAGATTTAACTTACGAATGGTATAAGAGCAACTTGTATGAAATTAGGACCCAACAAAAAATTAAATTAAGAATTTAATGAATTTACTTAGTAAAATTACATGTTGGGGCATACTTATTTTTGATCATTGGAATCCTATTTTCCAACCATAATTTCTAGACATAAGGTAAGGGCTTTTGTTCCTCACAATGCATAGATTTATTTTGTATAACTTCTTCTCTTAACTCGTATCGCAAAGATAGGAATTAGATAATAAGTTTTGGATTTGAACATAAGACCAAAATCTAGCTTTTGATGAATGACTTATATTTTATGTGTTTTGATTTAAATTGGACTCTTAAAATCAACTTAAATATGTTATAGAGTTGATATTTAGGTTTAATTCTATAAAATATAATTATATTGCAACCAATTCTAAAGAAAACTTAAAACAGGAGAAGAATGGCTTTCAAAATTAATTTTCTTGATTAATTAATTTTGATTTTGTAGTTTTTGATGAGTTTTAATGCATGGGCATTGTAAAACAAAGTCTTAATCAAGATTTAGAAGGTCAATTTCATTAAAAACACTTGAAAAGGCAAGAATTAGAGTGAAATTGACATAAAAGACCCAAATAGGTCGAATTTGATCTAATTAGGTCGGATTTGCCCAAAATGGAAGTTGAAGAAATAGAAAAATCAATTAGACAACGAAGCTCACTCTCCAGCGGGGAGTGTGGGACACATGGGGCACATTAGGCCCATGATTTTTTAAATATTTTTTGGTAATTCATCTCCACTCAACCAACTCTACATGTTGTACTATTTTTTTGAATTTTTAATGCATGTTTAATATTTATTTATTTTAATGTACATTTAATTAATTATTTTGAATATTTCTAATGAAATATTTTTGGAAAGCACGTGATAGAAAAATGATATGCATATGTCTGAGTTGAATGGCTCTATGTATTGAAAATATGTACATAATTTAGAAAATGTATTACATTTATTTTTTAAGTTCAAAACCTTATGTTTTATTGCAACAAATACTATTTGGGACCAAATGAGATACACCCAAGTTTAATATCTCAGCAAGAATGGTCCATTGCATATATTGGGTTGAGTATGCAAATTAAGGAATTTGGACAAATAATTAATTCCCGATTTAAGAAAATTTTTATTAATTGATGTAAGTACTTAGTTGCCAAAATGGCTCATTTGCTAAAATTAATAGATTATTTTCTTATGCAAAAGGTTACGGGATGGCCTTTAACTTGCTTTGTACAATTACCTACACAAAAAGGTTATTGCTTGGGTAATTTAGAATGAGACATGAAGCATCATGATTGAGAGTATATTAATCTAAAAGGTTTATTTGCACAACGAGAATAGACTTTTCGAAAGCTAGAATATTCTCATATTCGCTTTATATGGAGAGAACCTATTAATATGTTATATTCTCTGCCCAAAAAGGAGTCCATGATCATGCACTTGTACTCTTCTGTTATTTTCTTTTAACACATTATAGACTGTTACGAATTATTTTGTTATTGTCTAATTAACTAATAGTTGCATTTCTTGTCTTGATGAATGACCTTTGTTGTGAATAATAATCAAGCTACTATTGAGACTCTTGATGGGTCTAACTTTAAGATTTGGAATGAAGATTTGTCTTTTATATTGGTTATAAGTGAAATAGACATAGCCTTATGTGTTTATAAGCCCACTACCCTTACTGGAAGAGCACTATTGAGGAAAACGTGTTCTTTGCTAGATGGGATAGAGTAAATAGCATGTGTTTGCAAGCCATTAAGAGATCTATTTCTGAGCATCTACTGAGTGGGTTGTAAAAGACTAATATTGCAAAAGAAATATGATAATGTTAGAGGGGTTAAGTATTTTATCATGAAATGGTTCAAATTTAAACTAAATGGGCTTCTTATGATATCACATTTTTTAACGAATTCATTATCCATGATGCCCTTAATTCTGTACCTACTGAGTTTACCCAAATCAAAACTGCCTACAATGCCGTGAATGAGATTTGGAGCTATAATGATTTTATTTCTAAGAGTGTCTCTAAGAAAGAAAAACTCAAGAAAAAAAAAGAGTGAAAATGTCTTTCTTACCACAAATTCCAAACCTTACTACCAAAAGAATTTAGGAAACCTAGAAATGCTCCTAAGTAGGATAATAAAGAGTAAGGTAATGGTTAGACTAAAGGGGTAGAAGGTCCTAAAGTTGTCATAAGGAAAAAGGTTAGGTGGTTTTCCTATAAGAAGAAAGGGCACATGAAAAATGAGTGCCTCAAGTATAAGTCTTAGTTAGAGAAAAAGAATAAATAAGAGGGTAAGTCACTAACTCTAGTTTGTCTTGAATTCTATTTTGTTAGTGTACCACCAAATTCGTGGTGGTTTGATAGTGGTGTAACTGTTCATGTTACTGTTACACTGTAGGCGTTCAATAGCAAATGGAAACCAAGTGAGGGAGGGGCCAAGCTTAAAGTTGGAAACAATACTAAAGTATATGTCAATCATATAAGAATCATATGTTTAAATTTAAAGTCTGATTTTGAACTTGTTTTTTAACAAAGCAAAATACCCCCGTCCTTTAAGTTTTAATCGAAATTCACTTCACCTCAAAAGTGTAGACACCATTAACAGAGAATATGAAAAGAATAAATTGCTATTTTGCATATGCTTTATGAAATCTTGAGATTGGTGTCTATCTCAAGAGTGATTTTACTAGTATATATCATAAATGATACCAGCAAAGAACCTCGAGGATAAGTGAGAGACATACAAGCATGTAGTTAATGCTGAATAGATTTCTCATCAGGTTTAAGGAAATCAGTAAAAGGATTGAAAATGAAAATAACACTTTGGATCACATTTGGGTGCTATTTTCATGTTACACAACCACACTGAGATCCATTGTCCATAGAATCACTAATACTAGTAATTATGAATTAGCTTTTGTTATTAAGTGGCACAATGGCTACCATAATCCAGTATTAGATGCTTCAGCTGGACAAAATTATTAAGATGTTGTCTTTAAAGGCTAAATATTTTTAAATAATAGTCACATCAAAATTAAGTCAATCAATTTGGAGTCTTGTTTTCTACAGTGGTTTCTTAAAGTCAAAATAAACTCCAATTAATATTGCTTAAATGGAAGGATGTTAGAATTTTCTATTATGTGGGCTTCTATTAATTGTTAATTTTGATTTAATAAAATAAATTGATAATTTTAGGTACAAGCAAATGGGTGGATTGGATGGTTTAATCCACCATACCTAAGGACTAAATGGACTAATCATTTTTAAAAAACCAACCAAATATAAAGAAAGATCAAATCGATCAACTATAAAATTAATTTGGTTGGTTTGGTTTTAGACCAATAAACCAAAATTTTATCACTTCTTTATTGCAAGTTATAATATTAAAACTTATAAACTTTATCTATAATTATATATATATGAAATTAATGATATAGCTTATATGTTATAATGTTTTATATCAAAATTTGTATAAATAATAACTAATTATAAACGATATGTTATAAAATCTAAGGTGATAGCTAACAAACTTATTAAATGTAATCATTTAAATAAAGTTTATTATAAGTTATAGCAGTGCTTATATATAAATTATATATGTGTGTGTATAATATATTACTTTATTGTATATATTTATATATATAATTAATTATACAAATTATATATTAAAATGTTTTATATCGAAGTTTGTATAAATAATAAATAATTATAAATAATATGTTAGAAAATCTAAGATGATAATTAATAAAGTTATTAAGTGTAATCATATATATATCAAAATTTGTATAAATAATAACTAATTATAAATAATATGTTATAAAATCTAAAGTGATAACTAATAAAGTTATTAAGTGTAATCATATAAATAAAATTTATTATAAATTAAAGTAATATTTATGTATAAATTAAATATATGTATATATAACATATTTAAATAATTATATATATTCATAATGTTTTATATTACATAACATTACTAAAGTTTAATAATTATAACATATTAATATGTAGGATATTTACAATCATATACTATAATATTAGCATATAAGTTATATAATTTAAGATATATAACTTGTTATTTCATATTAATACAGATTTTTTAAATAAATATATATAACTAATATTAAATTACTATGATTATGATTTGTATACGTACATATCTAAATATATTTTAAGTATATTATTAATTAAGTTTATTAATAATTTTTCTTAATATATATACAAAATATTATATATATATATATATATATATATATACAAACTAGTTTGATATTTTGGATAAATTGGTTCAAAAATTTTAAAACCGAGAACTAACCAAAAAACCAATTGGATCAATTGATCCAACAGATTAATTAGACCGAATCATTTCACTTAAATCGCATTTGGTTTGGATGGATAATTGGTTTGGATTGGTTTTGCTCACCCCTAGATAATTTAGTCTTATTGTGAGATGAAGCATTACAGCATAATTAATATTAAAGTGATTAGTTAATGATGAACTTTGTATGTCTAATTGAGTCAATGTGGTTTGACAATTGTGTAAGCCTTGACCTAGTAGAAGCTTGCATTAGGGTTTATTTTATTATATACGTTAGATTCCCCTTTCCCTTATGAACCAATGATATTTGCTCATTGAGAACTGCCACAAACAATAGAGAAAGTGCTAATAGGAAGATTTAAACTTGATCAAGAATTTTTTGTTTCTCCGCTATGAGCAATAGTTACTTCAATGACCCAAATAGATACGTAATAAATATTAATCCTTTTAATATTCACACATGAATCTAGAGATTTAACATATATATATATATATATGTCATATTTTGTATTTACGATAAAATACTCAATGGATTTGTTTGGACAATGAAAAAATGATAAAATAATCATTAAAAAATTAAAAAAAAAATCAAATCCCTTTTAATTAAACAAACAAAAAAATTTATGAAAAATTATTCTTATTGTCGTTTTACAAAAAAACTAATTGAAAATTTGCTACTCTTATCCCTTTTGAAAATAAAAGTAAGAATGTTATACCATACAATAAAATACATACCACAAAGTTCAAGTAGAATTTACCCTTTAAATTTTTAAAACTAATATTTTAAAGATTTGGTAAATGAATAATAATTCAAAAAATTTTAAATCAATAATTCGTAATTCTAGACAATTACTTGATTGCTCATAATCTTAGACGCTGGACTGCAAGGCCTTGACCAACCCCCAACCAAATATCTTAGGATACAAACATATACCATGCATAGAGTGCGAAAGCTCAAAGATCTTTACCAAAGCAACCATGTGATGATTCATGCAACCAATCAAGCTACTAAATTCTATTTATCCAATATTCAACAATGCAATATATAGTTTTTACCAAAGACTCAAACACAGTGGAAAAATATAATAAGTTACAAAACATTTACAAAATGTGCACACGAGGTATACTAGGTGGCACCCAAACAAGAAAGTTCTGGTGCTCAAGGATTAGATTCTGAATGAACGCCTTATGTTATCTGACAAAACTATTTCACTTGAAAGCATCCTAATTCCTAACTCAAAAGTTCTATTGCCGAGATATCGGAACTGCCGGCATGGATGATGGCTGGTTATAAAAACCTTCGGAACCTTGGAAGCTCTGGTAAGAATTAGTTGACGATGAGGCAAATGGGGAGATGCCGGTCATTGCAGTCCCAACCACTGAATAACCCGGTAAGGAAGGCTGCTGTGACTGGGTCATGCCATAGCTATAAGGCGCACCATTTATTGATCCAGCAGTTGGCAGGTACTGGGGCACTGCATATGGTGGCATTGGCGGCAGCGGTGGCAGTGGTGGAGGGGACGATGATGGAGGAGGTGGCACTTCATTTGGAGTCAACTGCTGGGTGGTGGTCACAACATTGTGCTGATGAGATTCAGGGTGCGGAAATGGTGAAACTGGTTCTTGTTGGGGATTCTGAGATGGTATGTAAGGCTGGTCATTCTCAAGCTTTGGCCTCTTCTCTGAAGGGTAATCACCAGAAGATTCTTTCGTAGGATTGCCAATGACACCTTCAGAAGCAAGGGAAGAGAGGACATAGGAAAGCATCTGGGCTGAGGATGTTGATGCAGTTAGCTTCGCTGCCACTGCAGCAGCTGCAGATTTCCGAGGATCTTCCTCAGTGTGGCCAGAATTATCAGGAAAAGACACTTGCCGGGAATACATCACAGGAGCTGATTGCTCTGTAGCCGCCGGAATAAAACTCTGAGGTGCAATGGATGTGAGAGATTCCTTTGAACTTTGCTCTGCCACCAACTGGGGATTCTCACAACTTAATAACTGTCTGCAGATATTATCTGCCTGTTCCGATTGGGACTGTGCAGCCTGTAAACATCATGCACATGGTCAGAATTAATGCATGCATGTACAAAAATAATGCTACACTCAAAGAAAGTCAACATAACACAAAGTCAGAAAGCAGAAGATCAAAATATAGGGGTGAAAATATTGTTAACTGTATTTGACCAGAAACATAGAAGCAAATAGTTCACAACGTCAACAAGTATACTTAAAAAGTCAGGTAGGTATAGTGCCAAACCTGAAGTTGTGTACGAACTTGCTTCAGCTTGAATTCCTGATAACAAAAGTAAATCAGCTTTGTTTTAACACAATCACAAACAATATTTGTAAATGGATTAGTCAAAGTAACCTGCTCCTGAAGGGCCTCTCTCAAATGTGAGATGAGACTAGCTCTCGATGATGCAGCAGCTGTTAGCTGCTCAATACAGTCTCTCAATACAGCATGCTGACCCTGCACCTCCTCCACAAGTGCAGATCCATGGAACTGCCCTGTTCAAAGAAATTCAACATTTGAGAAAAGTAGTGTTGTAAGTCGTGAGAAATGTAAGTCTGCATGGTAACAATTGTGCAAATGAGAAATATTTAGTCTCAAGATGTCAACAATGTTGATCGAACAACAATCCTTTTCTTAAAGAAAGAAAAATGTTGCAACAAGGATTGTAAACGGTAGTTGAAGGTAGTGACTTCTCTTGAAGCAACTAAAAGTACAGCTTCAATATTATGATGACTAATGCAGGTCATACCTGAATTGATATCAGTACCAATTTCCTTATCTACTTTCTCAATACAGCTAATAGCATTCCTACATTTGCTCAATATAACATCTTCATCCATCTGGCTACCATAAACAACTTGATAGGCTGAAACTATTTTGTCCACTGTACTTCCAACAGGCTGCTTCTGCTAGAATAAATATAAAGGAGAAATAACATTAGTCCATGTCACAAATATGCAAATGCCACAAAAAAACAGAAAAATGCACTCAGCATGGAATTTATCTTACCAGCTTGAGGCCTACATGCCTGCCATTTCTACTACTATTATTTTCTGATTGTCTGCCAACAAGCTCTTCCTTAAGAATTTGTCCCCGAGAACCAAATACTTTTCTCTCTTCCCATATACTGATCTGCATTTCAAACAGTAAAAAGAAATGAGATGTGTCATGCCAACTAGAAAATGACCATTTGAAACAGAATAGCAGTAAAAAATTAAAGCAAACATATTTATGGAAAGAAAATTTTACAAAAACCAAGAGAATAACCTGACAACCAATATAGCAATAAAGTGAAAATAAAACACCAAGCATTGTCCAATGACTCTGCCATAGACAGAATTTTGATTGTCACAAGCTGGACACCAAAAAAATGCCAAGCCAGTGATCTAGACTTTAGGAAAATAGATAAACTAAAACAACAGTTCAACAAATGGACCTTGACAATTTAACTACAACCATTTTAAAAAAAGAGTGCAAGTACTTTAAACCCATCCAAACCCAATGATAAGTATTACAGGTGATGTTTAAAATTTAGCCAATCTCTAGTTATAGACAAAACAACTAGAATAACATGCATAAGACAAGTAAGGAGCTACATGATATAAAATTGGCAATAGAAGTATAATATCACCATGTCACCACTATCAACTTAGAATCATCAAATTAAGCCTAACAGCTACCACTCAGGTCTTCCATTTGACAAGAAAGTTAAGCAACGTTGTTTTTTCTTCTTTTTTTTTTGTGCCACAGAAAGTTAAGTACTTTGTTTCTGTCACTTTAGGTCACTGTTCATTCAAATATACAACATTGCAAGCCCCTTAGTATTCCCTAAATAACACACATTGAAAGGGGCAGTGAGACACATTCAACCATTCACACAGATTCCAATTGAGAGCATAAGCAACAAGACCTGTAGGAAAGTTAAGAGGACTATACCAGACGAAATGCAGCATTCCTTCCAAATTCATCCCCAATTTCAATCACATCACGGAGAGCATCAGGAAGAACCTTCCAAAATTCACCAACAAATTCTGAACCCTTACGCCTGCTATTCTGCAAAATGTCATTGGCTAGATACAGAAAGGCCAATCTCTGCTCACGTGGGGAGCAATGAAATTGTCTGTCCCAAGTTTCAACAACTTGTTTTGCCTTATTCATATGGAAAATACACCAATGTGATAAAGCTTGACAAGTTAAGGATTGCACAAAAGAAAAAAAGGATTGCAATTGAAAAGTGAAAAGACAAAGATAAGAGGTGTTAATGGCAAGTCTTAGTGAAGCAGGCATACACACACTCATGCAAAAATAAACTTCAAAAGTTAATTTTAAACAACAATGAAGAAATTTTCTGTAACTTACGTAGCAACTAGATAGTAATATCAAACTAACAAAAGCTGATAAATAATAAATTATGTTTGAGAAGTACTAAAATTAGCACATGCTGAATTATTATGCATGACACCATGAGAAAAGCCCAGACCCAACAATGAAAGAGAAACCAGCCAAAAAAAGGAACTGTCATAAATAGGCAAAGCACATCATTTGCAATTAATTTTCGAAAGGATACTCTCTATGCTCGCTTGTGAGTTATTGAGCTTGGCTAGCTTCTCCACCAAAATTTGTGGGTTGAATGAACTGCCCATAGTTGCTACTGAACACTGAGCAACTAATGATAAACAGGGCAGACCTTCAAAATTCAACCTTCAGATAAGGCGCTGTAAGATAAAGAGAAACAATTATTTGCATTTAGCACTACTATATTAAACTGCAAGTTCCATATCATCAACATTTTAAAGGAAGACACTCATCGAAATTATCCCCCTATAAAAGTGCAGTAATCTTAGACAGTGTTCCACAACTGAACAGGTCCTGATTCCTGAAATTATTCAAAATTTCCTCCCTTTTTCCCCACTTTCATAGGAAATTATTCAGTTTTATCTTTTTACAGTTAAAATAATACACTATTCTTATATCTCCTGCTTTTATCAGATCACACCCAACTAGTCAAGGAATATCATGGAATAATGATACTTAACAAAAAGAAAAGAAAAGAACAATTCTCCATCACTGCAATTGACTGCAATCAAAAAAAGGAAAACCCATCTTTCTAGCAGCCAAATAACCCCCTTTTTAAAAAAACAAAAAAGAAAAATTTGTATGCGAGTCCCCTAGAACTCCCTGAGCTACAAATAACTACAAATTTAATTAAGCATTTAATTGTATTTAATTAAAGCTCTTGGAAAAATAATGCAAACAAACTTACAAGCACGAATTAATTATCAAATAGTTGAAAAATAATTAACAAGCGTTAACTTGGAGGGCAAAACCTCGTGGCGCCAGCATAAAAATTTCAAAAAAAAAAAAAGAAAAACCCTAAAGAAGCAGAGAATGGAGGAGAAGAAAAGGAGAGAGAACCTGCAAAAGACTAATGCGGGTGACGCAGGCGGGAATCAACGGCGGGTGAGCACAAGAAGTTGGTCGATTTCTGTCGTCATGGAGAGAGGAATTAGGGGAACCACAAAACAAAATCAGTTTCTGTTTTGATGATTAGGGTTTTGTTGTGAAAGTAGGGTTCTTTGTTTTGTTGCAGAGAGTTGGTGCGGTTAACTGTACGAATTGGATGTTCGGTCGAACTGGACGCGTGAGAAAACTGCACAAAGTCTTCTCTGCTTGGAGGGGACGAGAAGTGGGAGAGAGTGCAGGGCAGTGCACTTCCTCTTTTTGGGCTTTTGAGGTGCGCTTTGGATTATGGTACGGTGTTTTAAGTTTTGGATTTTTTGGAATTACTCCGATATTTTGAACTTTCTTTTTATTTTTTTAATTATTAAAATCAAATTACGTAATTAATCCTTATACTTTAATAAAGTAGTAGATTTAATTTTTATAAAATAATTAATTAAAATTAAGCTTATGTACTTTTCAAATTGGATAATGCCAATTCAATATGTTAAAATTTTATTTGTTATCTACTCTAATATAATGTTTTATTGTATTAATGTGATATTTTTTATTGGTATGACATTCAATATAATGACATAATAATAATAATATCATATTTTACAAATGATACAATAGTGGTATTGATATGACCTGATCAAGCACTGGCATGGATTTTATAAGTACAAACATGAAATTATTCAATGTCATTAATATTTTTAAACAGAATTGAAAAAGAAATAGATAAAAAATACAAATGAGCTTCTAAAATTAAAAAAAAAAAGAGTATTGTGAAATAGAGAAAAATTGAATTTTTGTGATCAATAGTTTACAACAGTTCAAAAAAATTATGCAATAGATCAAAAATATCACGTCAATATTAATAAGTCATCATATTCAACGACATATAAGCAAAAAAAAAAAACACTATATTAGCATAGATAACAAAAAAATTTTAACATATTAGATTGACATTGTCAATCTTGAAAAGTATAAAAATTTAATTTTTTATAAATTATTGTATAAATATTAAATCTACCAATTCACTAAAATACATAGATTAATTGTATAATTTAACCAATTATTATTTATTTATAATGGCATTCTCTTATTCAAATAATTATTGTTAATTTAGTACTTTTCCTCTCTTTTCTATTTTTTATATTAAAAACATTGAATGTCTGTATCATAAGAAACATTTTGAATTTTAATATAAAAGATATCAAAATCAATGTTTTTATCTAAATTTCAGTTAAAGTTAAAAATGAACAAATATTTAAAGACAGAAGAAATACTAATTTTTTTATTAATCTTCGATAATTACATAATATCAATTATTTAATTATAATATATATAATTTTCCTAATCCTATTATTTTTTTACATTGGTTGATGGGATTTTTCTTTAATATAATTTATTAAAAGTAACAAAGAGAATTATAGAAGTGTAACATTACATGGAAAAACACTATAAATTTACAAATTTATCAATTTATATTACACTTCTTAGCTAGAATGTGATTGGGAAACTTTAAATTTTTGTCTACTTCCACAAACCCACAGCTCAAATTTTCGATTCAATGATTTTTTTAATAATTTTTATTTTTATATTTTTTAATAAAAATATATAATAATAAATAGATTGATCAATCTGACAATTAAGATATGAAGTGTCCAGCGATAATTCAAAATTTCTTACTTTCGATCTACCAACTTAGAAATTTTAAGTTGGGCTTAAATGAAAGGAAAGAATGGTTTAGGTCCATTTGGTCACTTTGTCTTCATCAGCCCATTTTGTAATTTCTATGGAAATAAGTTGATAAAAGAGTAAATAACAAAAGAAAATGCATACTTTCTTCATACGTTACAATAACAGACTTATCATATAAGCATGAATCACCAATAAATAAAAATAGCATTTGATTTGATTTTATATTAAATTTTTAAAACAAATATTCAACTTAAAATCAATTGATAATAGGAGATCTTTGTAATATTTAAGCTTCCTACCATGTCTCCATATGCAATCATGGACATGTATACTAAATATTATTATAATGATGATGATCTTATGTAGGGATCAGAAGACCAAAGATTTTATATGTTTTTTTCAACTGTTAGTGCGAATTGCGAAACTTCCAATCCAGGGGCAATATTCCTTTCTTTCAATTAGCAGTGGAAAATAGCTGCAAAAGGAGGCAAAGTAGAAATTTGAAGCAAGGCAAATGGTTTTTTTCTGTGTTAGCCAATCACTGACCAAAATCACGAAGGTTACAATTAGAATCATGTCGTTCGTACAATACTTAGGAGGAAAAGAAAATGCAAGAACAAACCAAAAATAAATTACACGAATTAAATTCAAAAGGTGCATGCCTTGGAATTGAATCCAGCAGCTCCACAGGTTTGGAAAGAAGAGAGAAATGCGTTTTGTGTACCTGCTAATCAAAGTGCATGTATTCTTTACTGTAATGGCACATCTAATTTGAAACGATCAAAGCAGCTTTGCCCTCTAAAAGAGAAAACTGCCCAAAATCTCCACCACCATTTTCTTCATACAGAAAGGGTTGAATTTTTCTTTCTCCTTGCCATGCCTGCTTATGTTTTCCTCTTTGCCATGGAAACAGGGTTTCCATCAAACAGTTCATCAATGTAAGTCTCTATATCTTCAGGCTGGAACTTTATGTACTTCTCTGTTTGTCTTCCAGGATCCAATACTCCAGAGAACCTTCCCAAGAATGATCTGTATGCTGGTATGACCACTGCTGATATGGAAACCCTCAGCTCGGATTGTAGCTGCTCATCGCTCACCACCCACGAGCTTTGAGTCTTGTGAATTTCGTCGAACATGGCGTTGAAGCTCTTGAACCTCTCTTTCAGCACCGGTTTCACCACCTTCCCGTTCACATTCAATCCCTCAAGGCTTAAACAACCCAAAAGCTTCATCCAAGTCTCTCTCTGATAACTCTTATGGTAGTTCCTAAGATCAGATGATCTCTTGCGGCACCACGTATCCCCCTCACCTCATGGATCTCGCTGATCTTTTGATCTTCTGCAGCATGTAACGTCCGTTATTCATCATGAAAATGCTGCCCAAGGAAACGTCCTTGTAAAGCTTGGACTTTGCCTCCAGATTCGCATCCAGCAAATCCATGATTCTCATCAACTGCCCAGCAAATGGGGAGTGATTATTTTCATCATTCTTGTAATTTTGTGAGTCGCCTTCATAATTCCGGGGCCTGCTTGTTGAATCAGCTCTTTCGATCTTGGAATGCTCCTTGAAAACTTGCTCTAACGTAGCCTTATACTCACATGCATATTTGAGATAATCATTGTGTAGCGAGTCAAAGGATGAACAGCCCCACCAGGAACTGGGGTTTTCCCTGTATCAGACTTGATTGAATTCTCAAGATCACAAAATATGCAAATCGCAATCTCGCCAATCCTACAACGAGCCGTGGTTGTTTCTGCCCTGAGCTCTTTGGCGCATTCTTCAGGATATAAACTATCAATAGAGGGAAGATTATCACGCAAGGTCTCGTACATGTCAAGAAATTTGAACAGTTTCTCCGTGGAACGCTTGCTAATGGCAACAGCTTCAGCGAAATTGAGAAGTTGAATGACCACTCCGCGTGTAAGGTTGCTGAAGAGGCTGTCCGACAAGGAAGGATGATCGGAGAAGATCGTTTCAGCGAGCTTGCGTTCGCCAGAAAAGTAAACATTGGCACATTGTTTGAAGGCCTTGATCCATGTAGGGATCTCCCTTTCCAATGCTTCCCATTGCATCTTTTGAACCTCATCCATACTAAGCTTCTCGAATCCTAGCTTGTTCAAGGTCTCCTCAATTATATTCCTCCTAGTCATCAGGTAAACCTCACAGATTCGGATTCATATCCTCCTGAGATCATCTCCTTGGCGATTTTAGTCAAGTAGGCCAAAACTTCCTGAAAATACCCTGGAAAGTTAGATTCCTCATTTGATTCGGCAGATTGATCGTTACCAGGTAAAGGGCAATGATCTGCACCCTCCTGCTTGCCGTCAGGTTCCCGGAGTTTTGGATCTTCCAGGAGAGACCTGAACTCATCCTCCAAATGAGACATAGCTCGTTGCTGAATCTTACCAATGCGATTGATCAAAGGACCCTGGATGGAATCCAATTTGAAGCCTGCAGATAGATTCTTTATACAGCTTTGATATCTGGTTCACAGCTTTAAGAAACGACGCATCATCCTCGGGAAGCAGACAACCTTTCACTTTTGTTTCAACAGACTCATGCTTGGATATTTTCTCTTCAACAAGATCCAAATACTTGTCAAGAAACTCTGGAATCTCTAAACCCGCCTCGCCCTCCTCTTTAGGGGTGCAGAGATTTGACAAGAAACGTTCAACATCTTCCGAAGCTGTCTCCAGGTTATATTCAATTTCAGGTGGAAGAGTAGCTTCTCCTTCGTCCCCTCCTTCTTCATTTTCTTTCTCGTCAGGCTTTTCAATCAATTCAATTTCAGTTTCCCCGGTCTTCATTTCCTCCGGTTTCTCTATCTCTACCTCGGTTACCTCAGCTGCAACTGGCTTTTCCTCGTTAGAACACTCAGGTGACTCCGTCGCCGGCAAAACAATGTCGGCGCCGGAGCTCTTTTCTTCCTCGTCTCCTTTCTTAAAACTTGAAGAAACTTCAGGTTGATGATTCTTTTCCATGGCTAAAGCTTCTAAAAGAAGAATTAAAAAAAAAAATTGTTTTAGGAAAAAGAAACAAAGATGAAAGGTTCGAAGAAAAGATGGAGAAAGATGCGAAGATGGAGGAGAATTATTCGTTTTCTTTTTCTTTTTTTTTTGCAAATTTTTTTTCTCTTGTTCGAGTTCTTCCTCGAATCGAAATTGAAACGGTCGTGGTGGAGGAGTGGAGGGAATGTACGGACAGGAAATTCTTATGGAATTCGATTGGGAGAGAGTTGTTTTGGTGTGTTTCTGTCCATTTTTAGCAGGGTTGACGGTTGACTCTTTTCATGCTTCCCACGTTCACGTTTTGGGTTTTTAAACCCCAAAAGACTAAACTTACTATTCTTTTGTCTGGAAATTAGATACTTGCCAACAAATTTTAATGAAAAATGTTTTCAAATATTTGAAATATTTAAGTATTAAAGGAAAATACTGAATTAAAAATAATATTAATCAAAGTATTACCATTCTTACTTCTTTCTCACCCTAACAATAAAATGGACGAGTTTGCCATAAGTTAGCATAATGCACAAGATGGGAGTTGGATTGGTAATTTAAGTCGAAGATGGCATTCGTATTTAAAAAGGTTTTTTTAAAATAAAAATTAAAGATTTAAAAGAAAATACATACACCGACCGTTGAAGATAACATTGGAAATCGAAACAAAGATGCTTTGTGGTGGATACAGAACTCTAAGAAAAGAGTTCAAATAGGTCTCGGTATGCCCTATCTACAACTTGATGAGATTAAGCTTTAGTTTCCTTGCTTTGCAGCCCTTAATTACTGTCTTATTCATTAGTAAATCAAGCTTAGTTAGGGTAGAGAGATTCCATCACGTTTGGGTTTAGCCCACATGTTGCCCAGATTTGCTTGGAAAGAATTGGGATTAGAGAAGATTATCCATCAACAATATTCTCTCCAAAATAATAGTAAATAACAAAAAAAAGAAAATAGATAATGCACTTAAGGTTTTTTTTATTAATTCAATGAACAAATATGTAGAAATTTCTATAAGATAATTATCCTTTTTATCTTGTAAATATCTCTATATCACTCTACATTTATTTATAAAAAATAATGTCAAAATAACAGATAATTATTCGTTTATCTCTTCATCATGTCTGTAGATTTAATTATAAGGATAGATGCCAAAAAAAATTCAAAGTATCAAATTTTAATCTCTTGTAATCAATGAGTATATCATAAAGAATTTCTATTAAACTCTATCTCTACTCGTATAATTTTAATTTTTTTTCATATAATATTTTGTTTTTTGTAATTATTTTCATGTAAATAAGTTCTGCTTCTAGTACAGATTATACCGTTAATTTCACCCAACAAAATTATTAAATTATTATTAATTCAAAACTTAAATTATTTATTCACATTTAAGTATATTTTGATGATTTTATTAAAAAAATTAACATCTAACATTTTTATGAGAATATAATTTAAATTTATAGAAGATTAATTAAAAAAAAAAGAAAGAATGTTATATCAAAATTTACTCAAAATTTTTTATTTTTAAGTAATTTAATAGTTAAATGTTTATTTTCCATATCTAGCCAATATTTAATTAAAATGACAAATAATGCTTACGTGGCACGCCAAATAATTTTTTTTTTTGTTTAGAAATAAATTGGGTGGTGGCCACCGACGCAATCTCGTAACCAGACTGAAAGGCAGGAAGAAATCCAAAGAAAGCTTCACTCCAGACTTGACACTAGAAATTCCCAAAAAAAAAAAATCGGAAAAAAATGAGGTATGGCGGTTCAAGGAAGAAGCGAGCTTTGGTGCGGTGGTTTTTGATTCTCGGCGCAGCTTTTACATTTATAAGCTGGCTGATGCTGCTGACTCTAAGATCCATTGATGCACCTCCGACGACGACGACGACGAATGTGGCGTTGGTGGATTTGCCAGGCAAGCTGGAGCACCAGTTGTTTCAAGGAGACGGCGTTTTGCCATCGGCGGAGGCGCCGAAGAAAGCTCCGGCGAAGAGTTGTGCCACGGTGGAGGAAATGGGGAAGGATTTTAAAGGGAGGATCTTGAAGGAGAGTCTTGGAGTTCGAAGGATTATTCAACGTCACTTTTCTGTAAATGGTAATTCATTTTCGATATTTTCGCTGCTTCTGATTTATATGTAGCTGGATTTTCACTGTTAAATTATCAAAAGTTTAATTTTTCATTTCTTTTTGAAGATATAAGTTGAAATTTTATTTGTTTTGGCATTTGAAATTAGAATAATTTAAGATAGAAATTAATAAAAAAATCGAAGTTCATTTCTTGAGGTTAAAGTAATCACCCTATGGAAACTATGGATTAGACTTTGCAGAATTTTAGTTCCCATTTTCCTGAAATTCTGTCTTGGAAAATCCTACTATAATTATATATAAGATTAATTTCTCTAGAAAAAAGGTGACTTTTGGAAATTTTGGTTCTGTTTTGTCAGAGCTATGAGGAAAATTACATGTAAATTTTCTAATTGCAGGTGCTTCAAGAATTCGAGAGCTTCCTCCAGAGCAGTTTTGTAGACATGGGTTTGTGATAGGGAAAGCATTTGAAGCCGGTTTTGGAAATGAAATGTATAAGATATTAACTGCTGCAGCTTTAAGTGTAATGCTGAACCGGTCGCTGATCATTGGGCAAACCAGGCATATTGGTTCTTTCTCAATCCTTTCTGTTTTGTGTTTAAATGTACTTATATGTACAACATTTGTCTTTGTTAGCAGGAACTAGTTTTTTAGATTTATCCTCATATAAAATTCGTACTGTATAAATGGTTTAGAAATTAGAAAGGTAAATATCAGAAAAGTGACTCCATTTTATATGCATTTTCCCCAGGGTGTACTACCTTTAGGAAAGCATGATAATTGTCTTGGCAAATGTTTTAATGATTTCCTATGTCATTGCAGTTATGCTCATGCTTTTAATGTGTTCTTTTATATTTTCACATTTCTTTATTCAGGGGTAAATATCCTTTTGGGGATTACATTTTGTATTCCAATCTCACCTTTACCTTGAGAGAAGTGAAGCATCTATGGAGACAAAATGGCTGTGCAAAAATCTATGGAAGGCATCTGGTAATGAGGACTGATGATTTTAAGAAGCCAACAAAAACAAATGCTCTTTGTAGCAATTGGAGGAAGTGGCGTCAACCTATCATATGGTAAACTGGGAACTCTGTTGATATAAATTGTCCTAATATTTTTATGGCTACCATTTCATCATTACCAGCTATAATACTTCAGGTATCAAGGTACCATGGATGCTGTAGCTGCTCAATTTTTCTTGAAGAACATACATCCTGATATGAGAAATGCTGCTTCTGAGTTATTTGGAAAGCCAGAATCTCTTCAATCTCGCCCTAATGTATTTGGGGAACTAATGAGAGTTCTAATTTCTCCTTCAAGAGATATTGAGGAAGCAGTTAATTGGGTTCTTCGTGGTGGTAGGGACCCTGATATTACATTGCACATGCGGATGCTTATGAATAGGTATTAGAGAAAAAATTACAGTACTTATCATATCCAATTTGCTGACAATCTTTTTCAAAGTAACTGAAAATTATTACAAATTTAAAACCGCCTAATTTTAGAATTGAAAATCCTTGCACAACTTATAAAATCTCGTTCTCATGTGCTTTGAAAACACACTTGAATCTGGTGGGTATCTAAACTGATTAGCGATGCTGGTTCTCATGTTCCGTGTTTCAGGCCTGTGAGAGCTGCACAGGCTGCATTGAACTGCCTCAGAAGAGCAACACGCAACTTACAGCAGGGATCAGAACCCAGGGTGGTTGTAGTATCTGATACCCCCTCTTTTGTAAAAAGCATTACACCAAATATAAGTGAATTTGCTAAGGTAATAAACTTGGTAGCCCCAAGCAAAATTAAAACAATTCTATATTAGTGATAAATAACCTTCGTGATTGAATTATTAGTGTGTAGGTAGAGGTACTGATCTGGTTGCACTTTTTCCTCATGCAGGTTCTTCATTTTGATTATAAACTTTTCAGAGGTAATGTCTCTCATGATATTAAAGCATCACCAAATTTGGATTTTAGAGTGAAAGATTGGGGCCCAGCACCCAGATGGGTTGCTTTTGTGGATTTCTTTCTTGCATCTCGTGCAAAACATGCAGTTGTTTCTGGGGCTCACAGGCGTGTTGGGACTACCTATGCGCAGTTAATTGCTGCACTAGCTGCAGCAAACAGTATGGGTAAGATTGCTCCCTGCATTCCTGAACTATCGTCATCAACTGTTTATTTAGCAACAATATTTGGACCATCCCTTCTACACATCGATGGTGCCGTGTCTTATAGTTGCTTGGTCCTTTCAGGGGAAAATTCTACGGGTTCAAGTTTTTCTTTCCTAAGCAGCTTCCAGAGTAATTTGTTGGCAGACGGTTTGAAGCTTCAGGCGGGTTGGGGGCATGTATGGAACCGATTTGCAGGGCCATTGAGTTGTCGGGGACAGCCCAATCAGTGTGCTTACACACCACTTCTTCCTCCAGCTTGGTGGGAGGGTATCTGGCAATCTCCCATTCCGCGCGACATTCGCAGGTTGGAACAATATGGTGTCCACCTCTCAGGCTTCGGAACGACTGATGGAAATCAGATTCGTTCATTTTGTAGGTCTAGGAAGAATATTGTGAAAACTGTTTCATTCATATAGATGTAGTTGCTGAAGCTACAATTCATTCAGTGCAAGTTTTCTGTAGTGTAGTTGCTGAAGCTACAATTCATTCAGTGCAAGTTTTCTGTAGTGTTATTCACAGCATTCCTCTTCATCATGTGTCTCCCAACTATGCATCTCTTTATTTTCTTTTCCTTTTAGCAAGGTAAACAGATGGAAAATGAAGGAGAGAAAAAGGATATTTCCTGAATATTCAAAAGAAAAGAAAAGAGAAGGGAAGGGAAGAAAGACAAGGAAATCTTACCTTAAACGCTTCTATGGTTCAAATCTCAGCTTGTCCTAAAAGGAAAAGAAATCTTATATTTCACAGTTTTAAAGCACAATCTGGCTCCTTCATGAGGCTGAGGGATTCAAAGGCCACATCTCTCTCTTTTCCAGTGTTCCTAAGAGTCATTAAGCCACCGCTTCTAATGGAGGTACTTTTCTTCTCTTCTTCTTCTTCATCTTTCTTTCGACTTTATTGTTTTTATTTTCATATTTAAATCCTTATTTTCTTGTGAATTTTCTTATTCTTTTTCACAATTTGGTTGTGATTGATTAAAAGGGCAGAAACTTTTTTTTTTAATTGAATTTGTAAACTATTAATTAGATCTAATGAACAATTCATGTTCTCTTTCTTAAGAAACATTAGGTTAAAGGTTTAACCCTCCATTTTTCTTAAACTTCCTCTTATATAAATCTAACTTGAATTTTCTATTTTTGAACAGTAAAAATCTGTCCTTAGGTCTAAACTTCATAGCAAATCTTTATATTAGGGTGTGAACATTCGATCAATTCAATCGATTCGGTTTTAAAATTTAAAAATTGAACTAATTGAATTTTTATAAATAAATAATTGAATCAATCAAATTATATTTTAAAATTCACTTATATACAATTGATTGGTCAATTTTATTATTTTTTACAAATATTTTATATTATATATTAATGATCGATTTTTCGATAAATTCCTAAAACTAAACATTATTAATCAAATAATTTGAAACTGATTAATATTGACCCTTACTTGAAGCTCAAGGCATGCTACTTTCCATTAGTCGTTGATCCTATACAGGGCTCTCAATGCCCAACTTTAGCTACTTGGAATCTTTGGATAAGAGTGAGTTGGGTTCATATGCATCCTTTGCTCTGTCCCATTCCCCTTTACGTTTCAATTTCAACGAGAGACCTTATATAATATATAATGATAAATAATATATTGATTATATTAATTATTAATTATAAAAATTTATTTATTTTAAAATAAAAATATAAGAATATAATTAAATATGAAAAGTATAATGATTAATTTGAATTTTTCAAAATAATTTAGAAGTTTTTTTAGATATTATGCTTTTTCTTTTTCTCTCGACTCGTTGGCCTCTCTATCCAAATATACTCTTATACGCATTCTGGTATAATATTTAAAAAAAAAACTTTTAAACTATTCAAAAAAATTTAAATGAGCCCTTACATTTTTATTTTAACTAATGATTGACTTAGTCAAAATGCTATTTGTTATTTTATACTATATGATGTTAATATAACATGTTAACATATTATAATTGATGATAATGTGTCATGTTAATATATCATAATTAATAATGATATTACATTTAATTTGGTATAATAATATAATTATGTGATATTTTTCACTCTTCATATCAAGGTTGTATTAATGTCATCTGGACATAAAATGACAAGTGATATTTTGATTAATAGCAATTAGTCAATCATTAATTATAAAGATTTACTTGATTCAAAATAAAAATATAAAAATTTAATTAAACGCAATAAAAGAATAAAATTTATTTGAATTTTCTTGAATAATTAAAGAGTTTATTTGAGCATTATGTGACACATTTTTTTATAAGATTTTGTTAAAAAATGTCTATGATGATTATAATATTAAATAATATTTTATGTCAATGTACTGAAATTCATTTCATTAATTACCAATTATTATATTTAGATAAATAAATATTTAATAAATAACATTTTAATCTATTTTAAAAATATTTTAAGATAACATTTAAATATTTAATTTATTAATTGATACATCATTTCGTTGTTTAAAAAGTAAAGTTTAAATCTCTTCAAGTTCAAAAAAAATATATTTTAAGGGTATTATTAGCAAAACCCTTATTTATCAGAAAAAAAAGAAACTGTTACTAGTTGTTTAGCTCAAACTTGGCAAGGATGCCGAAGAAAGCCATTGCCAAAAGAGGCAAATGGGACGTATTTAACGTACAACGAAACAAACACCTAGAATGCCAAAAGTGACAATGGATAAATGAAAGGGACCCAGTTTGACTGTTCTTGATCAAGCAAGGAAAGATGTAAACAAGAATAGAAATAAAATTTCTTAGCAGCTTTACTTGATTACATGGAAATCCTTGATGGGTTTATTGTTATGGAAGAAAATCTGACGAAATCCTGATTCCCAGCTAAAAATTTTTAATTTTTATGACTTAAAATTCATCCCCAAAGCTGCAATTCAATAAATAAAAAACAAATAATCTGGGAGTTTTTTTATTATTATTATTATTTTCATTATAATATACATGATTTTATCATCATTCTGAACTGACGTCAGGAAGAATTAGAGACAAACTTTAGGATTCTATTTTTTCATTCTTGTTTTCGTGAAATAAACGTGGAAGGCCAAAACCCAGATCAGTGTTTTTTTATTGTCAAGTGAAGTTCTTGTTGTTAAGTTTCGAAGCTTTTCCACTAGAGAGAATAAAAAAAGTGAAAGCTTTCTCTTCTTTTTCTTTTTTGGATTTTGATTGATCAGGAGCAAATGGGTTTTTGCCCTTGTTGTTGTTGGAGGAGAGGGAAGAAGCAGAAGAGTGGTGAGAAACAAGAACTTAACCGGAGCAAGTTTCTTTCATGCCATTGCTTCTTTCCTGTGTTTTTTGATTGCATTCTTTGTTTAATATGCCTCAGTCTTGTTGTTCTTTTCAGTTTACTTATCTTTGATTTTATCTTGATTTAATATGGTTTTTTAAATCAGTCGAGGTTACATAGTCCATTGGTTTGTTCATAGAAGAGTTTGTTTAGGCTACTGTTTTCAATATTTTGGGAGTAAAGTTAATTTAGTAGACAGAATTTTGTTAATGTTAAGCATATTGTGATGGAGTCTGAGAAAATACAACTTAAAAAGAAATGCAAGCCTCAATTTTCTTCTGTTCAGTTTCTTCCATTACCTTTCTTTCATGCAATTGTTTCTCTCCTGTGGTTCTGGTTGCATTCTTTGTTTGATATGCCTCGGTCTTGTTGTTTTTTAGTTTACTTTTCTTTGTTTTGATCTTGGTTTATTATGATTTTTAATCACTTAAGGTCACTTAATCCATTTGTTTGTTTGAAGAAGAGTTTGTTTAGGCTACTGTTATCAATATCTTGGGAGTAATATGATTTTGGTAGATAGAATTTTGGCAATGTTAAGCATATTGTGATGGAGTCACTATTGGTGTTTCTCATTTACTTGGATTTGAGCTTATTCAATTTAGAATCTTTTGGTTTCTTAATTTCTGTTAGGAAGGTTGACCTTTTTGAATGTGTTACATGAGTGGAATACCTTTTGTTCTATAAAAGCGTTAAGGAGCTAATAGCTTATTCAAGATATAAGTTTTTGAATTTATACATTGAAACCTTCCACCCAACCGGGTAGAAAGCAGAATGAAGTTTCATCCTAATTCTACTATTGCAGACGACATTGCTGCTATTTCTAGCAATAATGCAGGGTTTTATCAGCTATGGTATGGTGATACTGTTCGGCTATTGACAATTGAGTTTGTTATTTCAGTCAAGATTGCATTTCAGAGCTAATTCTTTGTGGAATTGTTATTGAACTTAACTTTCTAGGTTTTTCATGGGATAGAAGCACACTTGAGCAGTTGAGTTAGCTTGAACTACTATAAGAGTTTAAGATTTAAGGCTTAGCTGGGATAAATCTGTGGCTTCAGCGTGCAAGATAGATGTGATTTAATACTGAACTTGTGTGAGTTTAAGTTGATTCTGCCTTGTCTTTTTCTTTACTATATCTTATGAGTCAGTAACTTGTAGGATTTTTCACTGCTGCTTTTCTTTTTACTTTGTGTCTTTTCCTAGATGAACCAAACTAAATTGGAGAGTTTTGGGACCAGCTAATGAGATTCCAAAAGTTGGCCAACTATTACATCCCAGCCTAGTAGTTTGGATCCAAAATCTGTTTCTTTAGCACACTTTTATACTCCAAAAGGGAATTGAATTTTAAAGATCTCTGAAATTTACATGTTAATCAAAGTAGCATGATACAGTTTATGCTGATCATCCAACTATGCCTGAACTAAAACAGGAGATGATTCGGTAGGATCAAAAGGCATTACATGCTCAAGGCGGGAATCACCAGCTCCCACAGATGAGCTTAATGCTGGCAATAGAGCTCTGACTTTTACCTATCAAGAGCTGGAAACTGCAACAAATGGTTTTAGAAACACATCCTTGATTGGACGAGGTGGATTTGGTCCCGTTTATAAAGGGCAATTAGGAAGTACTGGTCAGGTACATTCTTCTGTGCCTGTCAAATATCCAGGGAACTTTTATTCATCCAAGTTGCTTGTTAATCACATGAATTATGGTTGTTAGCAGGTTGTAGCTGTTAAGCAACTTGATAGGAGTGGTCACCAAGGGGAAGAGGAGTTCCTTGTGGAGGTTCTCATGCTTTCTCTTTTCCATCACCCTAATCTTGTCAGTATGATTGGATACTGTGCTGAAGGGGATCAGCGGCTTCTTGTCTATGAGTACATGGAGCTGGGATCCTTGGAAGATCAACTCCATGGTAATATCTCCATTCCTTTTCTATTAATCTTGTAAAAGAATTCATTTGTTAGAAATCCTATCTGTGATTCTCTCTAGACCTCCATAATGGGTCTCAAAGATACTCACTCACTCCCTACAAACAGCTTTAAAAACCTTTTCAAGTTTCTTTTCCTGCTAGTCCAGTCCTAGATTTTTGAGTGTTAATTGCCTTAGTATTTTAGTAATAACTCTACGCAAATGATGCTATAGTTTCAACATCTTTTGAGTAACATTAATAGAAGAGCAATGAATTTTGCAGTTCGTACGCCAGGTCAGAAGCCTTTGGACTGGAATACAAGATTGGCAATAGCTGCTGGTGCAGCCAAAGGTCTGGAATATCTTCACAGTGGAGCCAATCCTCCCGTTTTATGTAGAGATTTAACATCATCTAACATACTATTAGGTGAGGGCTTCCACCCAAAGCTCTCTGATTTTGGGCTTGCAAAATTTGGTCCAAGCGGAGATAAATCACATGTTTCCACCAGGATCATGGGAACCACAGGCTACTGTGCCCCAGAGTACCTTAGTAGCGGAAAATTGAGTATGAAGTCTGACATATTTAGTTTCGGGGTAGTCTTATTGGAGCTAATAACTGGACGTAAAGCTTATGATATAACCCGCGCTCCTGACGAACGATACATTGTTAATTGGGTAATACTTCACATTACATCTAGAATCTTTGGCTGAAACTGTTTTGCTTCATGATTGCTTCTCATTTATACTTTTGGTCATTCAAACATTATTTAGTAAAGTTGGCCTGAAAGTCACTACACATGCTCATGATTCCTTGTTATAGACACTTTCCAGCAATGAGTTTTACGACCTAATTTTATATATATATATATATATATATATATATATATATTTGTAATTTTTTTCTAGGCCCTACCCATGTTGAGAGATGCAAAGAAGATTTTGAGCTTAGCGGATCCTGTGCTGAGAGGTCACTTTCCCAGACCCACCTTGAGGAGGGTTCTAGAGGTCACCTCCATGTGCATCCAAGAAAATGCTAATTCCAGACCCTCTATTGGTGATGTAGTGCTTGCTCTAGATTATTTGGCTTCCCGTCCGTATGACCCAAATGAAGGCAACAGGGTTGATGTCAGAGCCAGAGGGCATGAGATCAGGGAGTCTCCAACCATGGAGTTTGACAGAGAGCGAGCTGTTGCTAGGGCCATGGAGTGGGGACGGAGATGCAGAGAAAAAAGACGACAGAGTGGAGAAAATGTTTCTGGATCAACAGGTCAAAGTTGAAGACATTCTTGGAGTTAAACCAACATGAAGGAGGAACTCCATGTGCATGAAGGAGGAACTCTAGAAGCCTAAATCTTCAGTGCATGCCTTTGTATTCTTGAATTCTAAACCGTACGGGGCTGGGGTTTGCTTTTCAATTTCATTCTCTGGCCCCATTCAACCAAAAATTTTGAATTCAAGAGTAAAACCAAAAATATTATCAGGAAAAAATATACCCCAAGTTCTTGTAATATTATAACATTTCTCCTCACAATCCATGTTAAAAACATAACCCAGCTTGTTGCTAAATGTTAACGTTGTTTTACATTCGAGTTTTAATATAATTTAAGTTAAATATATAAATAAAGTTTTGAATTATATTAATAAAGTTAATTTAAGTTTTTTTATTTTTATTGTATTTAAATAAATTTTTAAATTTTTATTTTAAATCAAATAAGTTCTTTATAATAACTGTTGATTAACGAAAATTAATCAATATCACGTCATCTTTCACATGACATATTGATCTATATTTTGATGACATCAATGTTACTTGATAAATGACGTGATATTAAAAATTGTTGATAGAAATTGAGGTTTTTTTTTTTTTATCTATTCAAATGTCTAAAAATTATTGATTGAAGATTTGAAATAAAAAATTAAAAAATATATAAAATATTTAGATATTTTTTAAATTTTAATCAAAATTATACAGAGATCTATTAATTTGAGAAATAGACACTTATACCCAAAAGCCTTAACATCCTTAACAAAAAAAGTAAAAAGATTAAAATACTTTTTTCTATTTCTCTTAATTTTTCTCTTTTTTTCAAATAATTTAATTAACGGATGACGCTTCTTTACAACGATTGACCACCTTATGACTAAATTTGGCACTCCTCGCTCCAAATTGCTTCCAAATAGCTCCCTTGAAAAGGAGCTTCGACGCTCCCTCGAGGGAGCATGACAGCTCCCTCAAAGGGGAGTTCGTGCTCCCTTGGGGGGAGTGCGACATCAGCACCCCCTAAGGGCGTACAAGTCTAACTGTGCTCCTTTAAAGGAAAGTGATTCTCGAGCCAAATTTGGCTAGAGAAGGTAAGTAGGTTTTTTTTAAAGAAGGAAAAAATATTTAAATAAAAAATAAAAGTTTATATAATGTTGTAATTTTTGACATATTTGAAGGTAAAATTGTTAAACAAGCATTGGCACGTCAACAAATTATCTAAAATTTTAAACGGTTGGACTTATATGTCCAGCGACAAACATTCTTTTGAGGTGGATTGTTTATTTCTTAAACTAATGAACTTTCTTATAATTTTGATCAAAACTCAATGGTGTATAGGTATTTTACTAAAAAAAACTAATTGTTTCAAACTGATTACAATCACATTTTAATTAATTACCATCTTCTTAATTGAAGTCATCCTTCCTAATTGAAAAACTCTTTCGTCAATATTCTCTAAGCCCAACATACCATGTAGTCAGAATGTCCTCTCCCTCAAAATATCCTTTCTCTATCAGTAAATTCCTATTCCTCTTATAAAAATGTTCTTTGGTTAATCTTAAATTTTTAAAAACTGTAAAAGATGTGGAGAGAGAATCTATTATTGTTAGTAAATAAAATTCAACATCATCAGATTTCCTTTACAGATTTTTTTTTTAAAAAAAAAGAGCATCAGATTTCTCGTATAGATTATGGGGGAAAAGAATAGAAAGATTTGACTTCCTTTTATAGATTTTAGGCAAGAAAAGTGTATCATATTTCCTTACAAATTTTAGAAAATAGAAAAGAAGGATTTGACTTTGTTTTATCGCGGAATAACATTTTGCTAGTTTCAATATTATAAATGTTATGTGTCCCACGTCTACTCTAACTTTCAATCAAACTAACAATGGCTTCAATCAGTATAGAAAAGTTGAATTAAGTGCCATTTGGCCTGTTTTTTTCAACTTATCTAGCTCTTAAAAGTAGAAGCCAAACTAAATAAGGATTTTGAGAAGCTCTTAACAAAAATAGTTTTTTTAAAAAATAAAATTAAAAAGAAAGAGTTTCAAGAAAAGTTCCAAAGAGCTTTTTCTTTTTCTTTTTTTTTAAATACCTCCTTCTCAGAAGAATTTTTCATTTTTTTCAAAAATATCTTATCTATTAAAAATAATTCCAATATTATCCATTTTCATTTTTATATGATTTATTATTAATTATAAATTTTAAGTTACATAAAAATACTTTTTATATTTCTTAAAATTTGTTGTAAATAAATAAAAAAATGAAGCTAACTTTTCTATATGGTAAACAAAAGAATTTGTGATTAATAAAAAGTTATTTATTAAATACCTTTTATGGTAATTTAAATCATTAGAACTTATATAAATTATTTTGTCAAACAACTTATTTATAAAAAAAAACTTTATAAAAGTAAATTTACTAAATAGATTTAACTTAATTTTAAAAGTTATTATTTTTCATAAAAGCTTTATAATAAACTTTAAGCTAAAAAATAGCTTAACTAAATGGGCTCTAAGTTTTTTTTTTGTTTGGAAATGTCACTTTGATTAAAAAGATGGTAATCAGTTAATAAACGATGATAATCAGTTTGAAACAATTATTTTTTTTAATTTTTTATTTCAAATCCCTAATCAATAATTTTTGGACATTTAGAAAGGAAAAAACTCAATTATGAATTAGTAATTTTTGACACCACACAATCTTGCACATGACATTAACGTCATCAAGATGAATACCAACATACTACATGGCAGATAATGTAGTATTAAAAATTATTGATTGTATCATTTACTAACAGAAGTTAATCAATAGTTAGTAAGAAGAGTTTATTTGACCCAATTCAATGGCTTATTTGAATGCAACAAAAAAACATGGGCTAAATTGACTTTTTTAATATAACCCAAGGGCATATTTAAGTATTTAGCCTATAATTTAATTCATTATAGTTGTTTGTAAAAGTCTTTAAAATTTTTATAATGTCTTCTTTCCCTTTACCTTATAAAATGAATATTTTCTTGACAAATCAATTCTTCTTGCCATGCAAAAGTATTCTCATGACGACCAAAACAAAAGAAATTAGTATTCTTTAAGTGTAATGGCAAATTTTAACGTTTATATCGTTTCGGTATTTTGATGATTATGACAAACGGAGCGGTCATGGCTTGTGATGTTGATTCGATCAAAACAAAAAATTACAAAACTAAGATGGCATTGTATTATGTTATGGAGGTTTTCGCTAGTATATTCATACTAGAACTGTTGCTAATCATTGTTATTATGAACTTATAGGATTCGATCAATTTTGTCATAATGTATTAATAAAAAAATACTCTTTAAAATCCTCTATTTAAAAATAACGATATATCAATGATTTTATTAAGGACCATTCAAATATGGAATAAGTGTATTCTAGTTAGTAAAAATGTCTCGCCCATTCCTTCTAAAAAAAAAAGAGTAGGTTAATAATTTATTTTATTAACAAAAACTTTAAAGAAATAATAATTTCAATGTTTTTCTTTTTCAGATAAATACAAATCAATTTCATTATAATATTCAATTTATTAATTTATGTCTTGATACCCCGGAGTAAAATTTTATTGTAAATATAATTTTGGGTCAATGATGATTTTCGTAAATACAAAAAATATTTTAAAAATATACATACATATTTGGTTTTGGGTGAGTATTGATTTGAAATTTTTAAAAATTGAATTTATCTAATTATTATAAAATTATATCGGTTGGTTAATTTGGTAATAATCAATTTTAAATATTAAAACTTATATATTTATGTGTAATCTTATATATATAATGTTTTAAAAAATTGAGATCGATATGTATGATCTTTTTTTTTATAAATTTTCAAATTAAAAATCAATCAAACAAATTAAAAAAATCAATATACATAACTAATATAAGACCGAAACCGAATTAATCGAAATCAATCAAATTCTTCTATTTGATTATTTTTGCTCAACCTTAACGTCAATAAGGTATAATCAGTTCATGCTCA
Source organism: Theobroma umbraticum (assembly GCF_002168275.2). NCBI lineage: Eukaryota > Viridiplantae > Streptophyta > Magnoliopsida > Malvales > Malvaceae > Theobroma > Theobroma umbraticum. The sequence continues at coordinate 2,011,551 of NW_018397279.1, forward strand.
AGGTCTTCTTTAGAAGTATTTTTTCAATCCTTATATTGAATTGTACTAAAAATGGGATGTGGATAAAGAATTTTGCCATGAATTTCCAATTTAATCTAATGAGTAACGTTGTTTCATTCATGTTGTATTCATAAAATGCTGCTGATGAGCTTGTTCTTAGTTTTGGTTAGTAAAAACAATACAATTTCAAAGAAAGCTGGAAATAAATCTTCACTTTAGACATAGTCTAAATAAACTATTTTTTAAATTTATAAATTATTTAAAAAAATTTAAATAAGTTTTTATTTTTTATTGCATTTAATTAAATTTTTGAATTTTTATTGTGAGTTAAATAAACCGTTATAATTAAGGGTTGACTAATTATCACTAGTCAAAATGTCATTTATCATTTTATGTTCACAAACATGATGTTGATATGGAGGGTAAAAAACCTATAAGGTTATGTGATCATACTATATTATCATCCACAATGAATGTCAATATATCATATCATTACCATGTGACATAAAAATAATAAATGATCTTTGAATAATAACAATTAGTGAACTATTAATCTTAAGAGTTTATTTGGTTAAAAATAAAAATAAATAAATTTGATTTGAATGTAATTAAAAAGTAAAAACTTATTTAAATTTTATTGAATAGTTTAAATTGTTTAAAAAGATTAAACTAAAATTATAACTATTGAATGTTGAAAAACCAACATTCTTTATTTAGGTTTAAAACAATATATTAAGAACGCATTCTCAACAATCCGTTGTCGTCCAGCGGTTAGGATATCTGGCTTTCACCCAGGAGACCCGGGTTCGATTCCCGGCAACGGAAAATAGCTTTTACTTTCGATTTTGGAAAGTATAAAAATGGGTCCCACTGGGAGTCAGACCTAATTCGCTGGGTTTACAGTCCAGACTTGTCTGGCTTTCACCCTGTCCGATTCTTGACAACAGAAAAAAAATTTTGATTTTGGAAAGTAAAGAGTAAAGGGAAAAATGATTGTAGAGAACATAAGGTCCCACCGGGAGTCGAACCCAGGTCGCTGGATTCAAAGTCCAGAGTGCTAACCACTACACCATGGAACCATATCCTTCAAGAATTTTTTGTTTCATTTTCAGCTTCTTTTTCTTATTGTAGACGAAATTATCGGACAAACCAAGTTCAAGTCAAATTGAGTAGTTTTATTATACTTGAGACATAAGTTTTTGATAGTCAAATTATCAACTTTTGAATATTTACTTTTTTCAATATATTTTAATCAACTTGTTTTTTCTTTCTGATGTTGGCATAAACTATAATAAAAATTTTTGTATTATATTCATTTATTCAATATTTCAAATGAATTTTTTTAATTTTTATTTTAAATCAGACAAATTCAATAGTAATTATTTTTTTTATTTATATGACGTATGATTGGTTATATTGAGCTTTGATTCTACTATGTGGGTGTGTTTACTAGTCATATCATATGTAAAGTGAATCAAAAAGGTCAACTGAGATTAAGTATGATGATTAATTTTTCATTAAAATTAAGAGTTATTTTGATCTAAAATAAAAATTTTAAAAACTCAATTTTCAAAACAAAATTTAAACCTTTTTTAATTTGAATGAAATTACTAATTCGTATAATCCTATTCATAGAGATAAGTTAGCTCTCACCATCTCTTGTCCAATCTCATTTATTACTTCCTTTAAATTATAAATTCTAAAATCTCAAGTAAGTTTGATAATATTAAAATTTTCAAGAAATTGATTTGATTTGCAAATTGGAAATGCATTTGCTTGTACTCTAGACCCAAGAATTGTGCTCTTTAAATTAGGGAACAAGCAAGTGAATGGTCCACGTGATCCTGCATGAAGATCTTTATTCAACAAGAATGCCTTCTCTTTTCAATTTTTTTTTTCTTTCAATTATATCCAAATAATATTTTATTATTTACCAAATTCCCCCAAAATCTTTCATTTCCATCATGAATGGTTTTTTTTTTTGTTCTCATGCCTTTTTGATATCGTGGTCGGTTCGATTAAACCAATTGGTTCATTCATTTTACAAATTTAATTAGTTTTATAAAACATGATTAAGATATAATTTATCTTTAAATATTTAATTTATTAATTAATATATAATTTTTATTTAAAAAATTATAATTTATAAATTAATTATGAGAAATTTGCAGTTAAAAGGCCCACTTGACTTTTGCAAATTCCAACGTTGAGGCGCTTTGCATCATGGGTGTGAATTCCACGGGGAGGGCGCAATCATGGTTGTTGCATGAATTTATTAAATATTGAATTATTGATCCACTAATACTTGTACTTGGAAACCAATCTATTTTCACTTTCACGGTTGAGTTCTTCCATCTAAATAATTTATAGTAAAATATACAGTGCATGGGTATGTAAATCATCGATTCGGTTAATTTATTTATTTTTTTTTATAATTAAATTAATTAGATATTATCTAAAATTAAGAAATAAAATATTAATCCAATTAATTTGTTTGCTTCTATATAAATTTACGAGATTTACTTTTGATTTGAGTTAAATATTAAATGGCCTTATGTAAGTTTGAAATACTAGCTAGTTAGATCATCATAAAGATCCATCAACCATATTGAACAAAAATAAAATTGGGAAAACATGGGATGGAGAAATAAGAGTAATTTCCAAAATTACTTGTATAGTTGACTATGAAATTAATTTTTCCTTAAAAAACAACATTGATAAGTACAAATTGCAATTATAATCAAATAATTTTTACTATATATCATACAGTATATCCACTAACAAAATTGTTAAATAAATAGATTAAATAAAAATACTATAAAATTGATTTAAACCTCTAAAAATAGATTAAGACCTCTTCTTTAGAATAGAGATTAAAGCACGTCGATGAGATATGTGTTGAAAATTAAAATAAAACATGAATAATTTATTTATCAATCTCGTAAATGTGTTTAAAAATAATTTATTTATTTTTTTGGTTTTTATGATTAATTCCAAAGATTAATTTTGTAAGAAATAAAAATTTTCCCAATATCGCACTAACATATATATTCATAAATAAATTGGTAGAATTATTATTTTAAAAAATTGGTTAGGAAATGTTGCTCAAAATTTAATTACCATTAAGTGCTAATAAAGGTCAATAAAGTAAATTTGCATAGCGAACCGGGGCCGGCCGAGCCTCACAGCACCCAGACTGGTACTATTGGTTCACCCACCACTACCGGTCCAACTGGGTCATTGCCCAATGAAACTTGGCCACGTCATCACATTCCATACTGTAAAGCTCAGATACAGAGCAATCAATCAAGAATCTCTGTTAATCCAAAGCACTCGAAAAAGAAAAGAAAGAAAATCCACAAAAAAACCCAACGTCCCCTCCACTATCTTTTAAAAAAAACCAAAAGCTCATGCCTAGTCGCCGACTCGTCCCAGACTCGCGGGAACTCTATTAACTCGCCCGCCCCGACTCAGTCCACCCTTGGCTTTCCATTTCACTACTTGAAGCTCTTTCCTCTTTTGTCAAAAGCTCAAGTTTTTTTTACAGCAATTTTATTTTTTACTTTTTCTGAGAGTCAGAGAGTAAAAGGCAGAGATGTATGTGGTGCCGCCACCTCAACGATCGGATCCGGGTTCTACCGGCGGCGGTTCGGGTGATTTACGGGTTTACCAAACTTGGAAAGGCAGCAATGTAAGCATTTTTCCTTTTTATTTTTACTAGTTTTATCCTATCCTTTTAAATATTTTTGGGTTTTGGATCTTATTTCCCTTTGTAGACTTCAAAACCCTTCATTGCTTTTCTCTCTTTTTCTTTATATTTATATTAATAATTTTTGTTACTAGTAGTAATTAGAAAAAGACAACATTTTTATCCATGGGATTTTTCAAGACATAAAGTTTTTGTTTGTTTGTGTTCTGTTTTGCAGATATTTTTATTTCAAGGGAGGTTTATATTTGGACCGGATGTAAGATCATTAGGGCTGACTATTTTACTAATTGTAGCGCCAGTGTCCATTTTCTGTGTATTTGTTGCCAGGAAATTGATGGATGATTTTTCTCATCACTTGGGTATTTCAATCATGGTTGTTGCGGTTGCCTTCACTGTCTATGTAAGTTTCTTTGCAACTTCATGTTTGAATGTGTTGTTATGTTCCATGTCTTTGGAAATATTTTTTGTTACTGAGGTGGGGTGAACTGGAAATTATCTTTCCTTTAAAGGTTTTTAGTTTTAATTCATAACTTTTACCATTGTGCCAGATGATTGGTTAGGTCCCCTTTTGTCATTAGTTAGATATATTGACTTAAATTTGTAGTTTTTATGATCATACCATATATGGCCGTTCCTGTGCAAAGAATATGGCGGAATTCTACCTCATAAAGTAAATTAGAATTTGCAATCTCAGCTTGTGCTATTGGCTTGTCGATAAGGGGTCCTAAATGCTCATCTGGTTTCTTGGTTTATAAACCATGCACTTTCAACCCAAGCAACGAGTTCTGGATGATGTTTGACTGCCTCAATTATTGATGCAAACCACATCACAATTGCCTGGAGTGTCAGTTAGGCTGATTTTCGGGATGGCACCATGGACGTGGCTACCTTGTTTTGAAAGATCCAAATGGTGTCTTAAATGTCCAAAACAAAAAATTCCTCTAGGCTTTTGCAAACTTTCTCACGCATTTGTTAGAGTTTTGGAGAATTCTATGTGATTTCCCTGAAACAGATCTTGAAGCTTATAAATGTGTTTGTTTCTTCCTTTAGGATTTAGTTCTTCTACTGCTAACATCTGGAAGAGATCCTGGTATAATTCCACGCAATGCACACCCTCCAGAGCCAGAAGGTTTTGACGGGAATGCAGATGTTGGGGCTGGCCAAACTCCACAGTTACGATTGCCACGCATGAAAGAAGTGGAGGTCAATGGAGTTTCTGTGAAGATCAAGTATTGTGACACTTGCATGCTTTATAGACCTCCTCGTTGCTCACATTGTTCAATCTGCAATAACTGTGTCGAACGATTTGATCACCACTGCCCTTGGGTTGGGCAGTGTATTGGACTGGTATGTCATCATTTTTTAGAATTATGTCCTATTCTTGAACATCCAAAGAAGGATCCTTTCTCCTTCAAAAGGAAATAGAAAAGATCAAAACAAGAAGCGTCCATTTTGTGTCTCTGTTTCCATTTCCTTTATGCTTTATTATGTTAAGTAGTGTAATTGGATTTCAGAATAACTAGTTGTGGGTGGGATGCAACAACTGTTGTTGAACAGGATGATGACATGTTTTTTGCATATATTCCTATCCATTCTTATCCATCTAGTGGAGGTCATAATTGTATGGCCAAAGCTCAAAGTGACATGTTACACATGCTTGTATTTACCTTGGAGAAACTCCTTGAGGAGAGGAGTCCTCCTCCTACTGAAACTTACTTATTCTAGTTATTTTGAGTTCAGTCATTGGGTGACAGAAATCAGCATGCGACAAAGCCTAAACCATTTAAGAGCCTAAATTAGCACATACATCTTTATGTTTGTGAAAGTTTCAGATTAATATCGATTATACTTGTGGTGCATTTGACGTTTTTCTGATTTCCGCTTTCTCATACTGTGTACTAAACTCATGGTTATTTTATTGTTGCGTGCAGCGAAATTATCGGTTCTTCTTTGTGTTTGTCTTCTCAACAACCCTTCTCTGTATATATGTTTTTGCATTCTGTTGGGTCTACATTAGAAGGATCATGGCTTCAGAGGAGACAACAATTTGGAGAGCCATGATTAAAACACCGGCTTCCATTGTTTTAATAGTTTACACTTTCATCTCAATGTGGTTTGTTGGTGGTTTGACCGCCTTCCATTTGTATCTGATCAGCACAAATCAGGTAAGATACTCATCTTATCTAATCATGTTGCAAAACGTAGTCCATCCATGTGCTGTTGCATTAGTTTAATTGTTATATGGTGTAACTATCTGTGTGTCTTGTTTCTGCAGACAACATATGAGAATTTCAGATACCGATATGATCGCCGAGCAAACCCCTATAACAAAGGAGTGGTTGAGAACTTTAAGGAGATATTTTGCTCCAGCATTCCCTTATCCAAGAACAACTTTAGGGAAAAGGTTATGAGGGAACCTGCGTTACCAACACGACCTGGTGGTTTTATGAGTCCTAATATGGGGAAGGCCGTGGATGACATAGAAATGGGTAGGAAGACAGTATGGGGCGATATGGGGGCTGGCACTGATCATTGTGAAGGGCAACTCACAAGTGACCGTGTAAATGTTAAGGAGGGTGAATTAGGAGAACTGTCTCCAGATATTAGAACAACAGTAGATGACACGGGTGACCGTTCTGGTATACATCCAAGGCGATCTAGTTGGGGTAGAAAAAGTGGAAGTTGGGAAATGTCGCCTGAAGTTCTTGCTTTGGCGGCTAGAGTGGGAGAACCAAATCGTGCCGTTGGAAGTACCAGCAGCAGCGGCTTGACAACTGAGAACCGTCAGACATAACTTATGCTGTGGTATTGACTGTAGAAAATGGGAAAGGGTTTAATGTGGCGGGTATGATTGGGTTCTTGGGGTTTCATGCTAAGGTTCATCGACTTCCTCCTTGAGTCATGTGCATTATGGGAATATTTGTTTTTGGCAGGGTGTTTGAAAGTGTTGGCTTGGCCCTTGTGCTTTGATGAAAAAGAACTGGTTTCATGTATGAGAGTGAGCTTTTTCCAGTTTTGATTTTGTATTTGTGGAATTAGTTAGTTTCTAATTGTATTGACCTTTGTGGATTCATTTTAGTATCTTACAGTGCTGAGTTCAACTCTCTGAACTTTGCTGTGTTACCAATTGGGAGATGGGCTGTCACCATGTTAAGTAACTTGGGTCAGCAAGCGGACTGGTCTGTCAAGCTCTCAGTTGGGCTTCTTTAAATCCTCAACCAGAACCAGAACCATAATTAATGTAACGATTACATTCACGTATGATATAAGATATTATAATCATAAGTGAATAATGCTGAATGAATTCAAACTTGCCGTACTAACTCCGTTGGACTTGTCTTGTGTAACTAAATAGTGTATAGTTAGAAACATGTGAGTTGATGTTGGTAATGTGAGCTATCCCAAGTTTGAATTCTAAGATTGCAGGTCATGTATAACACCCGACATCAGAATTAAAGGCATTTAGTTTCACTCTCCTGTTGTCACAGGGCGTGAAGAATAGTCAAGTCCAGATGCGGTTCATAAACAGCTAGCTTCATATCTGTCCCTCATCTATGAAACCTTAATGTGTGTGTTTTTCCCTTTTTGTATACACATTGGAAAAGATTAATTTTAAAAGAGAAAAGAGAGAGAGAGAGAGACCCCCTTTTCTTCCGGTCTCTTTCTCTCCTACCAAACATGGTGTAAAGCTTGGATGACAGAACACAGTTCCGCTCCACTGCCAATCACAGAATCTCTTTCAAGTTTCCTATGGAAAATCACAAACACCACCCTCGTCAGTGACATTATGGTAACAAGAATCTGAATTAATGTGGACCTGGCTATACTGCTTTAGACTCAGTTTAGCTGCCAATTAATGCATCTGAGATCAGCTTTTAATTTTGGTTTATTGGTTTTATCCATTTGCCCTTTTGCATAAATAATTTCAGAATTCAATTTGTAAGGGCATTTGGTTTTCTACACAAGTAAAAAGAGAAAGGGAGCCAGTTCCACTGCAAATGGCTAAGGTGATGCACCAGACAAGGTAACAGTTAGTAAAATATCTAGGAGTGAAATTTAAAGAGGTAACTGTGCAGTCCACAAAAGGCTGGACCAGCATCAAGGTAGTGTTATCTTGTGATAAATCTCATCTCAAGACTTACAATGTTATGTTACAATCAGATGGAAACCAGGGAGAGTTCTGTAATTTGGTTTTACCTATACGAGGCTAAAATGTCAGGGCTGCATGCTAATACTATTATTATCGACTGGTTTTTGGATTCCTCATTGCTAGAAAACTGTGCTTGTTGGGAAAGTTCTGAGTTAAAAACTGTCATGCAATACTATTTTACTGTTGGGTAAATTTTATTTTTTTTTAAAAAAACGGCTAGGAAGTATAGTAGTAGACTAGTGGTAATTAAAACTCAAGACCAAGGCTTTCAAGCCCAAGTTGAGTCTTCCATTTTTACTTATCTCGGTCACCTTTGTATTTCTTCCTTGCAGATTATATTACTATCAGATACTTTTTCCCTGAGAGATAAAACTCCCATACCAATGTTGGAGGGATAAATCAGGTGAAGTAGGTGAGTTCCCTGACTCTCTATAGTTTCTTCCGTAGTTGGAGTTCATTTAGCTTCATTTTTTTTCTTTTCATCAGGTCGGTTTCTCTGTGGCCTTGAGCCTCCTTCTAGCTTTCTAGGTGGAAGTTTCATCTCTATTTAATTGTTTAATTTATATCGGATTTTCGTGGCAGATATGTTCAAGAACCAACTGCAGGAACTTGCACAAAGAAGCTGTTTTAACCTCCCTTCCTATGCCTGCATCAGAGAAGGACCCGATCATGCCCCAAGATTCAAAGCGTCTGTGAACTTCAATGGTGAGATCTTTGAAAGCCCAAGCTACTGCCCTACATTGAGACAGGCTGAGCATGCTGCTGCAGAGGTAGCTCTCAATATCCTGTCTGCAAGGGGTCCTTCAAGGTCTCTCACTGCAAGAGTTCTTGTAAGTTCCTTTAGATATTAACAACTCTTTCATATGAATTAGCTTTTGTTCGGTATATAGTTTTCTTGATGGTAGACGAGTTTAAAGCACACCCTGTTATCCTTTTGCTAGATTTGTCTCATCTTGTTTCCTTTGCTTTTGTAATGCATGAAGGATGAGACTGGAATTTACAAGAACCTCCTTCAGGAAACTGCTCATAGAGCTGGGCTTAACCTCCCTGTATACACCACGGTCAGATCAGGTCCTGGTCATGTCCCAATCTTCACTTGCACGGTGGAGCTCGCCGGTATGAATTTCATGGGTGAGCCAGCCAAAACAAAAAAGCAAGCCGAGAAGAATGCTGCAATTGCAGCCTGGTCTGCCTTGAAAAGAAGTAAACTCCCATTCCTCATTTTTTTAGATTATATTAGCATATATTAATATTTATATGTTAGTGCATGATTATTGTGCATATTTGAACAGTGCCAAGCTTAGATTCGTTGACAAATAAAGAAGCGGACAATCGTGAGGATCAGGATCAGGCGGTTGTGTCAAGAGTCCTCTCAAGCTTCAAGCCAAAAGATGAAAGCAAACAATTTAGGAGGAGGGATTATAACCAAGCAAAACGAAGAATGGTCAGGGGTAACAGGGATATTGGCTCTCCATCTACTTCCAGCTCGGTTAACTCTCTATTTCATCAACAGTGGAGGCTTATGGACCTCTTGATGGATTCTGCCGTGGATGTTTCAACACAGAAACAAAACAGCTTTGTATCTCTCCTTCCTCCACCCCCACCTAGAACAGCTTCAAAGATCTTACCACCAACTTCATCTAGAGACAGTCCATCTAGCTATTCCTCTAATAGACCCATTCCGA
>NW_018397279.1:2021194-2022356 GCF_002168275.2 Theobroma umbraticum
ATAGTATTAACTAATATATTTTTTAATACTGAAATTTATTACATCAACTATGGACTATTGCATTCAATAAAATTTTAAAAGCATTAAAAAAATCTAAATCTTTTTAATAATTTGAATAATGGATAATCATAACATCTTAAACCATGGTAAAAACAATTATATACACAAAAAGATGCAAAAGATCATAAATAAATTGCAAAAAGTAAACAAGGTAAAAACAAAAAGAGAAAAACAAAGAATTTCCCTCCTAATTTTCTTCACAATTGGAAATTTTCCAAAGGCTGAGAACAGAAAAGGAGAAAAGTAAAAAGAAGGTTTTGGGTTCAAATTAATTACAGCAATAAAATTAAAAAAATAATAATAAGAGAAATATAAAAGAGAGCAAAAAGAGGGGATTATTGTAAAGAGGATGGTAAATTCCATTTTACTTCAAACTTTGATTTTTTTTTTTTTTAATGTTTTGGGATTATAAACAGAGACATGGGTGTCATTCTCCCACTCACATTCTCTACATTGCCTTCCCTTTCTTTTTCTCATCCTCTTCCTTCCCCTAAAAGACGCAAAAGAAGAAAATTTTGACATTAAAGCATCCATTTTTAATTTAAATCACAATTAAAGTTTCAATTTTTTTGTTGTTTTGCATAATAAAAGTTCAATCTTTTTACTTACCCTTCCATTTTCATTGGGTAGATAAAACATTATCTATTCATGGGCAGATCATTCAAATGATTTATCTAGCAGAGTCCTTGATCACAAGCTTTTCTTGTTGGTGCGTCTATTAATCACTTTAATCTGTTGATTATTTCTTTTTTTTTTGTCTTTTTGATTCAGAATTCTGCTGATCAAGCTTGGGTTTTCTTTAATTTATCTGTTTTTTTTTACTTGGTGAATTTATTTATTTATTGCTGATGTTTAGAACTTAATAAGCTTTGCTTCTGGTTGATGCTGGTGAATGTGTGCCGTGAAAGCAACCCAGTTTCAGTGGTGTCAAGGAATCAATTTAGGCCTTTAGGGGCTTTTTTGTTGTTTGTCATTCGTTATTTTGTCTATGTTTTGGTCCAAAACGAATTCTGGGTTTTCAGTTTTCAAGTTTGCTTTTCATTTGGATCCATGGTTGATGGGAATTTATCTTGATTTTGAGGTTATTTAGTTGCTTTTTTTT
>NW_018397280.1:0-2200 GCF_002168275.2 Theobroma umbraticum
ATTTAAAGCTAGTAATAAGGCTTTCGAAGACTTGAGTGACTATAAATAGACTTTTCGTGGCAATGGATGACTTTTGGTTCACGTTTCCCTAGGAAAATATTCTATTACAATATATTTTAATGAAAATATATAAAAAAATTGAACTTAAATCAATTATGAGATTATAAAACCATTTAAAGCGAGTAATAAGGCTTTTGAAGGCATGGGTGACTATAAATGAACTTTTCTTGCCAATAAATACATTTTTCTTCACGTTTCTTGAGGCAAGTATTCAATTATTTTCTGTTTTAGCTAAAAATGTGAAAAAATTCAACTTAAAATCAATTCTGAGATTATAAAACTATTTAAGGCGAGTAATAAGGTTTTCAAAGACTTTAGTGACTATAAATGGCCTTCTCTTGCCAATGGATGGCTTTTTCTTTACATTTCCTAAACCAAACATTCAATTGTAACATATTTTAATCAGAAATGTAAAAGAATTCAACTAAAAATAAATTATAAAATTATAAAACTATTTAATATGAGTAATAAGGCTTTCAAAGGCTTGAGTGACTATAAATGAACTTTTCGTGTCAATGGATGGCTTTTGATTCACGTTTCTAGAGACAGACATTCAATTATAATATATTTTAATAAAAAATGTTAAAAAAAATTTGACTTAAAATCAATGATGAGATTATCAAATGATTTAAAGCAAGTAATAATGCTTTCAAACGCACGAGTGACTATAAATGAACTTTTCTCTCCAACGGATGTCTTTTCCTTTATGTTTCTCAAGATAGACATTTAAGTACAATATATTTTAACCAAAAATGCTAAAAAATTCAACTTAAAATCAATTATGAGATTATAAAAATATTTAAAGTGAGTAATAAGGCTTTTGAAAGCTTAGGTGACTATAAATATACTTTTCTTAACAATGAATGTCTTTTTCTCCAGTTTACCCAAGGTAAACATTTAATTACAAAATGTTTTAACTAAAAATGTAAAAAAAAATTAACTAAAAATTGATTATGAAATTATACAATCATTTAAAGTGAGTAATAAGGCTTTCGAAGGTATGAGTGACTATAAAAAGACTTTTCTTATATATGAATGGCTTTTGCATCACGTTTCTTAAAGTAGACATTTAATTATTATATATTTTGACCAAAATTCAAAAAAAATTTAACTTAAAATCAATTATGAGATTATAAAACTATTTAAAGTGAGTAATAAATCTTTCGAAAGCTTGGGTGATTATAAATATACTTTTCTTATCAATGAATAAGTTTTTCTTCACATTACTCAAGGCAGACATTCAATTACAATCTATTTTAACTAAAAATGTAAAAACATTCTACTGAAAATCGATTATGAGATTATACAAGTATTTAAAGTGAGTAATAAGGCTTTCGAAAGCTTGAGTGATAATAAATAAACTTTTCTACCCAATAGATGGCTTTTGGTTCATATTTCCTAAAGCAAACATTCAATTATAATATATTTTAACCAAAAATATAAAAAAATTAACTTAAAATCAATTATGAGATTATAAAACCATTTAAAGTGAGTAATAAGGCTTTTAAAGGTATGGATGACTATAAATGAACCTTTCTTGCCAGTGAATGGCTTTTCTTTTATGTTTCATGACACAGATATTCAAATATAATCTGCTTTAACAAAAAATATAAAACAAATTAACTTAAAATTAATTATGACATTATAAAACTATTTAAAGCAAGTAATAATGCTTTCAAAAGCTTGGGTGACTATAAATGGACTTTTCTTGCCAATAAATGGCTTTTTCTTCATGATTCTTGAGGCAGACATTTAATTATAATCAGTTTTAACTAAAAATGTAAAAAAATTCAACATAAAATCAATTATGAGATTATAAAACCATTTACAATAAGTAATAAGGCTTTTGAAGGCATGGGTGACCATAAATGAACTTTTCTTAATAATGAATGGCTTTTTCTTCAGTTTCTTGAGACAAACATTCAATTATAAATGTAAAAATTTAATTATAATTTGTTTTAACCATAAATGTAAAAAAATTTAACATAAAATCAATTATGAGATTATAAAACCATTTAAAACTAGTAATAAAGTTTTTGAAGGCCTGAGTGACTACAAAAGGACTTTTCATGCCAATGGATGGCTTTTGCTTCATGTTTCACTAGGCAAACATTCAATTATAATATATTTTAATCAAAAA
>NW_018397280.1:2381-2633 GCF_002168275.2 Theobroma umbraticum
ATTTGCTTCACATATCATTAAGTAAACATTCAATGATAATATATTTTCACAAAAATTAAAAAAAAAATTATCCTAAACTTAATTATGAGATTATAAAATCATTTAAAGTGAGTAATAAGACTTTTGAAGGCATAGGTCATTATAAATGGACTTTTTTTATTAAGGAGTGGCTTTGTCTTCATGTTTCCTAAGACAAACATTCAATTATTATTTGTTTTAACAAAAAATGTAAAACAATTCAACTAAAAATTA
>NW_018397280.1:2876-3088 GCF_002168275.2 Theobroma umbraticum
AATTATGAGATTATAAAACTATTTAAAACGAGTAATAAGGCCTTTGAAGGCATGGGTGACTAAAAATAGACCTTTCTTGCCAATGAATGGCTTTTTCTTCATGTTTCACAAGGCAGACATTTAAATACAATCTATCTTAACCAAGAATGTAAAACATTCAACTTAAAATCCATTATAACATTAGAAAATCATTTAAAGCAAGTAATAATGCT
>NW_018397280.1:3098-3559 GCF_002168275.2 Theobroma umbraticum
TGGGTGATTATAAATAGACTTTTCTTGCTAACGAATGGTTTTTTTTTCACGGTTCTTAAGGCAGATATTCAAATATAATATGCTTTAACCAAATATGTAAAAAACTTCAACTGAAAATCAATTATGACATTATAAAACTATATAGATCAATCAATAAGGCTTTCGAAGGCTTGGGTGACTATAAATAGTCTTTTATAGCCAATAAGTGGCTTTTTCTTCACGATTCTTGAGGCAGACATTCAAATATAATTTGTTTTAACCAAAAATATAAAAAACTTCAACTTAAAGTTAATTATGAGATTATGAAACCATTTAAAGCAAGCAATAAAGCATTCAAAGGGTTGAGTAACTATAAATAGACTTTTCCTGCTAATGGATGGCTTTTGCTTCATGTTTCCCTAGGCAAACATTCAATTATAATATATTTTAATGAAAAATGCAAAGAAAATTCAACTTAAAAT
>NW_018397280.1:3569-3702 GCF_002168275.2 Theobroma umbraticum
ATTATAAAACTTTTTAAAGCGAGTAATAAAGCTTTCGAAGGCTTAAGTGACTATAAATGGACTTTTCGTACTAATGGATGGTATTTGCTTCACATCATTAAGTAGACATTCAATGATAATATATTTTCACAAA
>NW_018397280.1:4234-4438 GCF_002168275.2 Theobroma umbraticum
TGAGATTATAAAACTATTTAAAACGAGTAATAAGGCCTTTGAAGGCATGTGTGACTAAAAATAGACCTTTCTTGCCAATGAATGGCTTTTTCTTCATGTTCCACAAGGCAGACATTTAAATACAATCTATCTTAACCAAGAGTGTAAAACATTCAACTTAAAATCCATTATGACATTATAAAATCATTTAAAGCAAGTAATAAT
>NW_018397280.1:4476-4925 GCF_002168275.2 Theobroma umbraticum
CAACGAATGGTTTTTTTTTTCACGGTTCTTGAGGCAGGCATTCAAATATAATCTGCTTTAACCAAAGATGTAAAAAACTTCAACTTAAAATCAATTATGATATTATAAAACTATTTAGATCAAGCAATAAGGCTTTCGAAGGCTTGGGTGACTATAAATAGTCTTTTATGGCCAATAAGTGGCTTTTTCTTCACGGTTCTTGAGGCAAACATTCAAATATAATTTGTTTTAACCAAAAATATAAAAATTTAACTTAAAGTCAATTATGAGATTATGAAACCATTTAGAGCAAGCAATAAAGCATTCGAAGGGTTGAGCAACTATAAAAAGACTTTTCATGCCAATGGATGGCTTTTTCTTCATGTTTCTATAGGCAACCATTCAATTATAATATATTTTAATGAAAAATGTAAAGAAAATTCAACTTAAAATCAATTATGATATTAGAA
>NW_018397280.1:5182-8067 GCF_002168275.2 Theobroma umbraticum
TAGGTCATTATAAATGAACTTTTTTTATTAAGGAGTGACTTTGTCTTCATGTTTCCTAAGGCAAATATTCAATTATTATTTGTTTTAACAAAAAATGTAAAACAATTCAACTAAAAATTAATTATGAGATTATAAAATCATTTAAAGCGAGTAATAAAGCTTTCAAAAGCTTAAGTGACTATAAACAAACTTTTCTTATCAGTGGATTACTTTTGCTTCATGTTTCCTAAATCAAACATTTAACTATAATATATTTTAATAAAAAATGTAAAAAAGTTCAACTTAAAATCAATTCTGAGATTATAAAACTATTTAAAACAAGTAATAAGGCCTTTGAAGGCATGGGTAACTAAAAATAGACCTTTCTTGTCAATAAATGGCTTTTTCTTCATGTTTCATAAGGCAGACATTTAAATACAATCTATCTTAACCAAGAATGTAAAATATTCAACTTAAAATCCATTATGACATTATAAAATCATTTAAAGCAAGTAATAATGCTTTTAAAGGCTTGAGTGACTATAAATAGACTTTTCTTGCCAACGAATGGTTTGTTTTTCACGATTCTTGAGGCAGACATTCAAATATAATCTGCTTTAACCAAAGATACAAAAAACTTCAACTTAAAATCAATTATGACATTATAAAACCATTTAGATCAAGCAATAAGGCTTTCGAATGTTTGGGTGACTATAAATAGTCTTTTATGGCTAATAAGTGGCTTTTTCTTCATGGTTCTTGAGGCAGACCTTCAAATATAATCTGTTTTAACCAAAAATATAAAAAAATTTAACTTAATGTCAATTATGAGATTATGAAACCATTTAAAGCGAGCAATAAAGCATTCGAAGGGTTGAGCAACTATAATTAGACTTTTCATGCCAATGGATGGCTTTTGCTTCATGTTTTCCTAGGTAGATATTCAATTATAATACATTTTAATGAAAAATGTAAAAAAAATTCAACTTAAAATCAGTTGAGATTATAAAACTATTTAAAACAATTAATAAGGCTTTTAAAGGCATGGGTGACTATAAATGGAGTTTTCTTGTCAATGAGTGACTTTTTCTTCATGTTTACCAAAACAAACATTCAATTGCAATCTATTTTAACTAAAACTGTAAAACAATTCAACTGAAAATCAATTATGAGATTATAAAACCATTTAAAGCGAATAATAAGGGTTTTGAAGGCTTGAGTGAATAAAAATGGACTTTTCATGTTGGTGGATGGCTTTGGAATTAGGTTTCCTAAAGTAGACATTCAATTATAATATATTTCAACTGAAAGACTAAAAAAATTCAACTTAAAATTAATTATCAAATTATCAAATCAATTAAAGTAAGAAATAATGCTTTCAAAGGCATGAACGACTATAAAAGGACTTTTCTTGCCAATTGATGGCTTTCGCTTCATGTTCCCTGAAGTACACATTTAATTATGATATATTTTAACAAAAAATGTAAAAAAAATCAACTTAAAATCAATCATGAGATAATGAAACCATTTAAAGTGGGTAATAATGCTTTCAAGGGCTTGAGCAACTATAAATGACCTTTTCGTACCAATGGATGGCTTTCACTTCATGTTTCCCTAAGTAGACATTCAATTATAATATATTTTAATAAAAAATACAAAAAAATTTAACTTAAAATCAATGATGAGATTATAAAACCATTTAAAGTGAGTAATAAGGCTTTTTAGTGCATGGGTGACTATAAATGGACTTTTCTTACCAATGAGTGACTTTTCTTTACGTTTCTCAAGATAGACATTCAATTATAATCTGTTTTAACTAAAAATATAAAGAAATTCAACTTAAAATCAATTATCACATTGTAAAACTAGTTAAAGCGAGTAATAAGGCTTTCACAGGCATGGGCGACTATAAATGGACTTTTCTTACCGATGAATGACTTTTTCTTAACATTTGTAGAGGTAAACTATAGCACACCATATTCTTTAATAGAAGTCAACAAGACCTAATCGATAAGTTGAAGGGCTAATTGACGAAAATCTAAGTGCCAAAGAGCGGTATTGGGTGAAAAGAATATTTTGAAATAAAATATTTCATACGTGATAAAATAATAATTAAATAATAATATTATTATCAGGGATGAATTAGCAGGTTAAAAGGTGATTTGAAAGTGAATTGGGGTAAAGTGAGACACTTTAAGACCCGAGGAGACAAGTAAAGAATTTTGAAATAAAATAATATTAAAATATTAATATTTTAATTATTGTTGAGATTAGTCATAAAGGATAATTATATGACTAATCTAAGTGGAGAAGAAGTAAGAAAGAATTTCGAAGAAAAACGATGTTAGTGGGGCCCATGTGCCTTTATTAAATAGAGCACGAGCAGGTAAGTATATATTTAAATATTATGACGATACCTTGATGGGGTGCAAACCTTGTATTATATTTATACACATGTAAAGGAAGGAAAATAAAAGGAAATTAGAATTTAAGAAGTGTTAGAAGTATCGAATTATAAAGCATGAAAGATTGGAGGGTCACACAGTAAATAAAGAAAAGTTTGACAACTTACGTGCAATTTTCTATATTTGAAGTTAAATGGGAATTTATTAATCAAGGAAAGTTAGATTAGGTGGAATATGAGATGTAGTTGTGAAAATCACTATTAATTATATGAAAAAAAAAGGAGAAGTTAGTGGGGAATATGTGAGACCCCCACCATGTGAAGTAAAAGAAAAAATAAGATTAAAATTTATTACATGTAATGTGATTGGTGCATTTAGTGGTCAAATGAAGAAAGAAACAAGTGGGTTACATGTGATTTGAATGGTGCAACAAATGGCCAATTAAAATATAAAGGAAAGTTGTGCATGAGATGTAATTGGAAGAAATAGGTGGCAAAGGAA
>NW_018397280.1:8167-10711 GCF_002168275.2 Theobroma umbraticum
TAATCTCATAATTGATTTTAAGTTGAGTTTTTTTACATTTTTGGTTAAAACATATTATAATTGAATGTTTGCCTAGAGAAACATGAAGAAAAAGATACTCTTTAGCAAAAATAGTTCATTTGTAGTCATTCAAGCCTTCGAAAGCCTTGTTACTCACTTTAAATGGTTTTATAATCTTATAATTAGTTTTAAGTTGATTTTTTATATATTTTTTATTAAAATATATTATAATTGATTGTTTGGTTTCGAAAACATGAAGCAAAGGCCATCCATTGGTAAGAAAAGCCCATTTGTAGTCACTCAAACTTTTGAAAGTCTCATTACTCTTTTTCAATGGCTTTATAATATCGTAATTGATCTTAAGTTGATTTTTTTTATATTTCTGCACTTTACAGATTATATTCTACCTTAGGAAACATGCAGGAAAAACCATTCATTGGCAAGAAAATTTCATTTATAGTCACTCATTCCTTCGAAAGCCTTATTATTTGCTTTAAATTGTTTTAGAAACTCATAATTGATTTTAAGTTGAATTTTTTTACAATTTTGGTTAAAACAGCTTATAATTGAATGTTTATGTAATGACCTTTTCCCTCGATCATTACCGGCATCCGAAACTTGAGAGTAAACCCACCAAATCCCGAACAAGCCTTAGCTAAGCTTTCTGGACAATTTAAAATCAACTTACAATTTTAATGCTATAGTTCATTTAAACCAAATAACACAATATTCAAAACATAGCATCTAGATACCAATAACCAGGTTTAATAAATCCACAATAACCAGGTTTAATAATCATTACATAACCTTAAGTTTTAGCAAATACATTCCCACAAACTATTTAACATTATAAGTTTGACTATTTGACACAACACGATCTCTAGGTAGTGGAGTGACTCGGAGTGGAAGTCTAAAAGATGCCATTACCTATGTTGTAGCTAGTCTCGATGTGCTGAGCAATGCATTTGTATCGATTACTTATCTGCAAAAAGGGAATAAAGGGGTGAGTCTCACAAACTCAGTGATCATCAACTCCATGAGTAGGGCATAGATGGGAAACAAACTGAAGGCAAAAAATTTGAATATTAAAAATATGAGAATATATGTAAACAAATTAACTCAAAAAGGGAGGTTTGTGGCTTATATATAAAACTAGTAAGTTAATGCAAGATAGTCTTTTAAATCAATTATCAAACCAATTCATGTAAAGATTTTTACCGTCGAAATCATTTAGCAACTGGCTTAAAGCAATTTAATATCGTCACGGATGCTCTCGTAAAATCCAACATTAACAAAGTTTATATGCAAATTCATAAATCACCTTGTATGCGAGGAATTAAATTTAATGTCATCGTATAAATAAGGGAACTGCAAAAAAATCGTAAATTCTCATAATGCAAAAAACTACGTGTAGAAAAACTCAAAGAGATATCTCTCTCGAGTAGGAATAGAAATAAAGAACACGTGGACCCACTTCCACTTAATAACATTCGAGAGCTTTCATCCACTGGATCCCCACATGCTATAGCGGTTTCAACGATGTTGGCCAACATCGGAGAAATCAAGCGATCGCAACCACGTATCACAACTTGTGGCCTAGCCACGTATAATCACAAACCATGGCCCCATGTCTAACAGCTCATTGACGACCCAAAGATTCTCTAGCTAGAGCTCACTTGTGCACAAGGGTCACACTTAACCAAAGTGAAAACTGACTTACTCTTGAATCTCTCTGTTTGATAAAACCATTTACAAATATAGTTGGGTTCTCAAAAGTTCATTTCAAAATCATTTTCAAAATATTCACGTAGTAACATGATAAGATCCCTTATAAGACTTTAAAATATAAACTCTTTGCATAAGGTTAAAAGATCAATTAGCATGGTGGATATATGTTTTCAATCTTGAATGCACATTACACAAACTATAAGGCGCATTCTTGACATAAATCATATTAAAAAAAGCTTGCTTCCTGATTTCCAAAAAACCTTTACGTATATATATATATATTTAGCTTATATATATATATTCAAAGCCATTTTTAAAGTCATAACATCCACAATTTCCTAGCATTTCTACCAACTAATGCTTTCCATAAATTTACATTTAAAATAAATTAACTCATATATATATTTAAGGAGATTTTAAAATAGACACTCTTTTGCTTACCTCACAATAGCGAGAGACTACACCGCTATTGATTTGATCGTGTATCTAGCTAATTTTTACTTGCCGGTCACTTGTTACCTCCTCTAGCATGCCACCACGGTAACTTTACTTATTTTCTCATTAGCAACCATTCAAACCTAATACATATAATTATACACACAAATGGTAGCATATCAACCAATAATCCTTAACCAAATCTTATAGTTTTTATCTAATTACTCACAAACATTTATCACACAATCAATACACTTTAACCAACCAAAGCTTATGCAACACAATAGTCACTTTGTATGCTTACCTCTCGGTTTAAGCTTGAATTTTCAAATATGATTCACAACTTCTTCACATCTAAGGTCACCTTTGCTGCCACAAACA
>NW_018397280.1:10811-15699 GCF_002168275.2 Theobroma umbraticum
GATTATATTCAAATGTTTACCTTGGAAACATGAAGAAAAAATCATTCACTTGTAAGAAAAGTCCGTTGGTAATCACCCATTCTTTTGAAAACCTTATTACTTGCTTTAAAAGGTTTTATAATCTCATAATCAATTTTAAGTTCAATTCTTTTATATTTTTTGTTAAAACAGCTTATACTTAAATGTTTGCCTTCAGAAACGCGAAGAAAAATCCATTCATCAGCATGAAAAGTCCATTTATAGTCACCCATACCTTCGAAAGCCCTATTACTTGCTTTAAATAATTTTATAATCTCCTAATTGATTTTAAGTTGGATTTTTTTGCATTGTTAGTTAAAATAGATTATAATTGAATGTCTGCCTAAGGAAACGTGATGAAAAAGGCACTCATTGGTAAGAAAAGTGCATTTATATTCACTTATACCTTCAATTGCCTTATTACTTGTTTTAAATGATTTTATAATGTCACCATTAATTTTAAGTTGAATTTTATAACATTTTTTGTTAAAATAGAAAATAACTGAATGGTTGCCTCAAGACACGTAAAAAAAAAGTTATCATTAGCAAGATAAGTCCATTTACAGTCACCCATGCCTTTGAAAGCCTTATTACTCGCTTTAAATGGTTTTATAATCTCATAATTAATTTTTAGTTGAATTTTTTTATATTTTTAATTAAAACAGATTATAATTGATTGTCTGCCTTGAGAACCATCAAGAAAAAGCCACTTATTGGCAAGAAAAGTCCATTTATAGTCACATAAGCTTTCAAAAGCCTTATTACTTACTTTAAATAGTTTTATCATGTCATAATTAATTTTAAGTTGAATTTTTTTATATTTTTTAGTTAAAATAGATTATATTTGAATGTCTGCCTCGAGAACCATGAAGAAAAAGCCATTCATTGAGAAGACAAGTATATTTATAGTCACTTAAGCCATTGAAAGCCGTATTACTTGCTTTAAATGATTTTATAATGGCATAATTGATTTTAAGTTGAATTTTTTTACATTTTTGGTTAAACAAGATTATATTTAAATGTCTACCTCGTGAAATATAAAGAAAAAATCATTCATTGACAAAAAAGGTCCATTTATAGTAACCCTTGCCTTCAAAAGCCTTATTACTCGCTTTAAATAGTTTTATAGTCTCATAATTAATTTTAAGTTAAGTTTTTTTATATTTTTGGTTCAAATATATTATAATTGAATGTCTACTTTAGGAAACATGAAGCAAAGGCCATCCATTGGCAAGAAAAGTCTGTTTATAGTCACTCAAGCCTTTGAAAGCCTTATTACTCGCTCAAAATGGCGTTGTAATCTCATAATTGATTAGTAGTTGAATTTGTTTCACATTTTTCATTAAAATAAATTATAATTGAATGTCTGCTTCAAAAAATGTGAAGAAAAAGCCATTCATTGATAAGAAAAGTCAATTTGTAGTCACTCTTACCCTTAAAAGTCTTATTACTTGCTTTAAATGGTTTTATAATGTCATAATTAACTTTAAGTTGAATTTTATCATATATATGGTTAAAACAGAAAATAACTCAATGCCTGCCTCAAGAAACATAGAGAAAAAGGTATTCATTGGTAAGAAAAGTCGATTTATAGTCACCGATGCCTTCAAAAGCCTTATTACTCGCTTTAAATGGTTTTATAAAGTCATAATTAATTTTCAATTAAACTTTTTTACATTTTTGGTTAAAACATATTAGAATTGATTGTTTACCTTGAGAACCATGAAGAAAAAGCCACTCATTGGCAAGAAAAGTCTATTTATAGTCACCCAAGCCTTCAAAAGCCTTATTACTTGCTTTAAATGGTTTTAGAATGTCATAATTAATTTTAAGTTGAATTGTTTTATATTTTTAGTTAAAAAAAATTATATTTGAATGTCTACCTTGAGAACCATGAAGAAAAAACCATTCATTAGTAAGAAAAGTCCATTTATAGTCACCCAAGCCATTGAAAGTCGTATTAATTACTTTAAATGATTTTATAATGTCATAATTGATTTTAAGTTGAATTTTTTTACATTTTGGTTGAAACAGATTGTATTTAAATGTCTACCTCATGAAACATGAAGAAAAAGCCATTCATTGGCAAGAAAGATCCATTTATAGTCACTTACACCTTCAAAAGCCTTATTACTCATTTTAAATGATTTTCTAATCTCATAATTGATCTTAAGTTAAATTTTTAAATATTTTTTGTTCAAATATATTATAATTGAATGTCTGCTTCAGAAAACATGAAGGAAAGGCCATCCATTCGCAAGAAAAGTCTGTTTATAGTCACTCAAGCCTTTGAAAGCCTTATTACTCGCTTTAAATGGTTTTGTAATCTCATAAGTGATTTTTAGTTGAATTCATTTTACATTTGTGGTTAAAACAAATTACAATTGAATGTCTACTTCAGAAAATGTGAAGAAAAGCCACTCATTGGTAAGAAAAGTTCATTTATAGTCACCTGTGCTTTCAAAAGCCTTATTTCCCGCCTTCAATAGTTTTATAATCTCATAATTGATTTTAAATTGAATTTTTTTGCATCTTTTGTTAAAATATATTATCATTGAATGCTTGCCTAAGGAGACATGAAGCAAATGCCATTCATTAGCATGAAAAGTCTATTTATAGTCACTCAAGCCTTCGAAAGCCTTATTACTCGCTTTAAATGGTTTTATAATCTCATAATTGATTTTAAGTTAAATTTTTTTTACAGTTTTCATTAAAATATATTATAATTAAATGTTTGCCTAAAGATACATGAAGCAAAAGCCATCTATTGGCACAAAAAGTCCTTTTATTGTCAGTCAAGCCTTCGAAAGCCTTATTACGCATTTTAAATGATTTTATAATCTCATAATTGATTTTAAGTTAACTTTTCTTGCATTTTTGGTTACAATAGATTATAATTGAATGTCTGCCTTAGAACCATGGAGAAAAAGCCATTCATTGATCAAAAAAGTCTAATATAGCCACCCAAGCCTTCGAAAGCCTTATTTCCTATTTTAAATGATTTTATAATGTCATAAATAGTTTTAGGTTGAATTACATTTCATTTTTGGTTCAAACAAATTATATTTGAATGTCGTTCTAGTGAAACTTGAAGAAAAAGTCATTCATTGACGATAAAGGTCCATTTATAGTCACTCATACCTTCAAAAGCCTCATTACTCACTTGAAATGGATTTATAATCTCATAATAAATTTTAAGTTGAAGTTTTTTGCATTATTGGTTAAAATATATTATAATTGAATGTTTGTTTCAGGAAACATGAAGCAAAAGCCATCCATTGGCAAGAAAAGTCTGTTTATAGTCACTTAAGCTTTCAAAAGCCTCATTACTCGCTTTAAATGGTTTTATAATCTCATAATTAATTTTCAATTGAAACTTTTTATATTTTTGGTTCAAACAAATTGTAATTAAATGTCAACCATGGGAAGTGTGAAGTGAAAGCCATTCATTGGTAAGAAAAGTGTATTTATAGTCAGTCAAGCCTTCGAAAGCCTTATTACTCACTTTAACTGGTTTTATAATCTCATAATTGATTTTCAGTTGAAGTTTTTAATATTTTTGGTTAAAATATATTATAATTTAATGTCTACTTCAAAAAATATGAAGCAAAAGCCATTCATTGGTAAGAAAAGTCTGTTTATAGTCACTCAAGCCTTTGAAACCATTATTACTCGCTTAAATGGTTTTATAATCTCATAATTGATTTTAAGCTATATTGTTTTACATTTTTGATTAAAATAGATTATAATTGAATGTCTACCTCGAGCAACGTGAGAAAAAAATCATTTATTGATAAGAAAAGTATATTCATACTGACTCAAGCTTTCGAAAGCCTTATTACTCGCTTTAAATGGGTTTATAATCTCATAATTGATTTTAGGTTGAATATTTTTATATTTTTAGTTAAAATATAATAATTGAATGTTTACGTCAGGAAACATAAGGTAAAAGCCATCTATTGACTAGAAAAGTCCTTTTATAGTCACTAATGCCTTCAAAAACATTATTACTTGCTTTAAATGATTTTTTAATCTCATAATTGATTTTAAGTTAATTTTTTTTGTATTTTAGTTAAAATATATTATAATTCAATGTCTTTTTCAAGAAATGTGAAGTAAAAGCCATTCACTGACAAAAAAAGTCAATTTATATTCACTTAAGCCTTCAAAATCCTTATTACTCGCTTTAAATGGTTTTGTAATCTCATAATTAACTTTTAGTTGAATGCTTTTACATTATTGATTAAAACAGATTGTAATTGAATGTTTGCTTCAGAAAATATGAAAAAAAGTTCTCATTACTAAGAAAAGTCCATTTATAGTCACTCATGCCTTCAAAAGTCTTATTACTTACTTTTAATGGTTTTATAATGTCATAATTGATTTTAAGTCAATTATTTTTTTTTATTTTTTATTAAAACAAATTATATTAGAATGTTTGTCTTGTGAAACATGAATAAAAAGTCATTCATTGGCAAGAAAGGTCCATTTATAGTCACCCATGTCTTCAAAAGCTTTATTACTCACTCTAAATGGTTTTATAATCTCAGAATTGATTTTAAGTTGATTTTTTTTACATTTTAGTTAAAATATATTATAATTGAATGTCTACTTTAGGAACGTGAAGCAAAAGCCATCCATTGACAAGAAAAGTCCATTTAAAATCATTCAAGACTTCGAAAGCCTTATTACTCACTTTAAGTGGTTTTATAATCCCATAATTAATTTTTAGTTGAATTGTTTTTTATATTTTTGGTTAAAACAGATTATAATTAAATGTCTACTTTGGGAAACATTAAGAAAAAGCCACTCATTAAAAAGAAAAGTCCATTTATAGTCACCTATGCCTTCAAAAGCCTTATTACTCGCT
>NW_018397280.1:15799-16752 GCF_002168275.2 Theobroma umbraticum
TGGATAAGCCATTTATTGGCAAGAAAAATCTATTTATATTCACCCATGTATTCAAAATTATTATTACTTGCTTTAAATAGTTTTATAATCTAATAATTGACTTTAAGCTGAATTTTTTACATTTTTGGTTAAAATATATTATAATTGAATGTCTATCTCAAGAAACGTGAAGCAAAAGATATCTATTAGAGAGAAAAGTACATTTATAGTCACTCAAGCCTTTAAAAGCCTTATTACTTGCATTAAATGATTTTATAATCTCATAATTTATTTAAGTTGAATTGTTTCACATTTCGATAAAAATGCATTTTAATTGAATGTCTTCCTCGAGAAATGTGAAGCAAAAGCCATCCATTAGCTAGAAAAAAGTTCATTTATAGTCACTCATGCCATTGAAAACCTCATTACTTGCTTTAAATGGTTTTATAATCTCATAATTGCTTTTGAGTTAAGTTTTTTTATATTTCTAGTTTAAACTGATCATAATTAAAAGTCTATCTCAGGAATGTGAAGAGAAAGCTATTCATTGGTTAGCAAAGTCCATTTATAGTCACTCATTCCTTCGAAAGCCTTATTACTTGCTTTAAATAGTTTTATAATCTCATAATCGATTTTAAGTTAAATTCTTTTACATTTTTGGTTAAAGTAGTTATAACTGAATGTTTGCCTCTGAAAATGTGAAGAACAAGCTATTCATTGGCAAGAAAAGCCCATTTATAGTCACCCATGCCTGCGAAAGCTTTATTACTCACTTTAAATGATTTTATAATCTCATAATTAATTTTAGGTTGAATTTTTTTGTATGTTTAGTTAAAACAAATTTTACTTGACTGTTTACCTCAGGACACAAGAAGAAAAAGCCATTCATTGGTAAGAAAAATCCATTTAGAGTCACTTATGCCTTCAAAAGCCTTATTACTCCCTTTAAATAGTTTTATAATCTCATAATTGAT
>NW_018397280.1:16852-18673 GCF_002168275.2 Theobroma umbraticum
AAATGCAAAGTTTTGAGCTTTAGTGTTGTTCCGATCTTTCTACAAGTGATTTCACCATGCCATTTAACTTGAAAAATAATTTCAAAGGGTTATCGAAATTTGATTTTAAAGGATTAAAAGGAAAAGCCTTGTAAAACCCGATTTGGTTTTAAAAATGGTTTTGAAAAATAGAGAGCGTGGAGAAAAGGTTGGCTATCACTTCGGTTAAGCATGACCCTTGTACATAAGTGAGCTCTAGCCAAAGAACCTTTGGGTCACTGACGGGCTGTTAGATGTGGCTGGGGCCATAGTCTGTGATATACGTGGCAAGGCCACAGGTTGTTATATGTGGCTAGGCCACAAGTGATATCAATGGTTGCGACCGCTTGATTCTTCAATGTCAGCCAACATCGTTGAGACTGTGATGGCATGGGGATTTGCTGGAGCAAAGCTCCCGGATGTTATTATGTGAAAATGGGTCCATGAGCGATTATGATACTTACCAATTTGAGAGCCTTGTGAGTTGTCGACACATTCTCTTTTGCAAGATGGTGAGTTAAGATTTCTTTGCAGCTCCCTTGATTTGAATAAAAGCTTTTAGTGCTTACTTGACGAACATGAGATGTTTTACGTGGCCGTACACTTTGATTTCTTTACATGCCATATATTTTGGGAGAATGCATACTTTATATCGTTATTCATATTTGTATAGCAAGCAATGTTTTTAATGTTTAAACTCGATTTCATAACATTGTCTTCGGCACCGTTTTGCCAAGTGAAATATTGTATCATGATTTAAATCATTATTTTTACACGGCATAAATACCCTACTTAAGATTTTGTTTCTTAAAATTATGATTTGATATTCTAGTTTTATTATTCAACTTATCTACCTTATGCTTGTTTCCCATCTACGCCTGCTCACAGAGTCTATGATCATTGAGTTTGTGAGACTCACCCCCTTATTTCCCTTTCGCAGATAGTGATCAACCTAGTGTACATTCATTGGCATTTGCAGTCCATCGTGGATAGGTAAAGGCATCTCATAGCACTTATTCTGAGTCATTCTGCTACTAGAGGTCGAGTTGTCATAGTGTAACTTGTTATGAAATTAGACAATAGTGTCAATACGATTGTACATTTGAAGATAATAAGTTTTGATGTATTAATTTTACGAATTTAAGGAATAAGGTTTAGTCAATTTACAAATATTATTGTTGAATTCTTATTATAAGAGTTTTATGGTTTAAAATAATTTCATGGATTGATGGCATGATTATGAAATAATAGCTAATGTTTTAAGCAAGGCTTGTTCGAGACTTAACAGGTTCTCCAGCGAGACTCGAACGTCGGTAGCGATCGACGAGTGGTCATTACAAATGAATGGCTTTTCTTCGTGTTTCTTGAGGCAAACATTCAATTACAATCTATTTTAACCAAAAATGTAAAAGAATTCAACTGAAAATCGATTATGAGATTATAGAACCATTTAAAGCAAGTAATAAGACTTTCAAAGGAATAGGTGACTATAAATGAACTTTTCTTGCCAATGAATGGCTTTTTCTTCACGTTTCCCAAGGTAAACATTCAATTATAATCTGTTTTAACCAAAAGCATAAAAAAAATCAACTTAAAATCAATCACAAGATCATAAAACCATTTAAAGCGAGTAATAATGGTTTCGAAGGTATGAATGACTATAAATGGAGTTTTCTCTCTAATGGATGGATTTTACTTCACGTTTCCTAAGACAGACATTCAATTATAATACATTTTAACCAAAAAAATAAAAAAATCAACTTAAAATCAATTATGAGATCATAAAATCATTTAAAATGAGTA
>NW_018397280.1:18773-18865 GCF_002168275.2 Theobroma umbraticum
AAAAGTCCATTTATAGTCACTCAAGCCTTTGAAAGCCTTATTACTCACTTTAAAATGTTTTATAACACCATAATTGATTTTAAGTTAAATTT
>NW_018397280.1:18875-19034 GCF_002168275.2 Theobroma umbraticum
TTTATTAAAATATATTATAATTGAATGTTTACCTAGGAAAACATGAAGCAAAAGCCATCCATTGGTATGAAAAGTCCTTTTATAGTCATGCAAACCTTCAAAAGGCTTATTACTTGCTTTAAATGGTTTTATAATGTCATAATTAATTTTGAGTTGAAT
>NW_018397280.1:19044-19147 GCF_002168275.2 Theobroma umbraticum
TTTTGATTAAAATAGATTATAATTGAATGTCTACCTCGAGAATCGTGAAGAAAAAGTCACTCATTAGCAAGAAAATATCATTTATAGTCACTCAAGCTTTCAA
>NW_018397280.1:19157-19608 GCF_002168275.2 Theobroma umbraticum
ACTTGCTTTAAATGGTTTTATAATGTTATAAATGATTTTAAATTGAATTTTTTTACATTTTTGGTTAAAACAAATTATATTTGAATGTTTGCCTTGTGAAACATGAAGAAAAAGCCATTCATTGTCAAAAAATGTAACACCCCGTACCCTCGTATAAGAGCTAATATGATCTCATCGACAAGACGGAGGGTTGATGGACGTAACTTTAAGTGCGAAAGAGTAGTGATAAGCGAAAGGAATGTTTTGGAATAAAATATTTCGTACGCGAAGATATGACAATTAAATCATAATATTTTTCTTGAAGATGAATTTGTAAGTTAAAAGGTGAATCGGAGGTGAATTGGGACAAAGTGAGACATTTTGAGTCCCGAGGAGATAAGTGAAAAATTTTAGAATGAAATAATATTTTGTTAATAAAATAATATTAAAATATTAATATTTTAATTATTGT
>NW_018397280.1:19724-19905 GCF_002168275.2 Theobroma umbraticum
GTGTCTTTATTAAACAAAGCTAGCGCAAGTAAGTATATATTTAAATATTATGGTGATGCCTTGATGAGTTGCAAACCTTATATTATATTCGTACACATGTAAAAGAAGGAAAATAAAAGAAAATTAGAGTTTAAAACATGTTGAAAGGACCAAATTGTAAAGGATGAAAGTTTGAAGGGTT
>NW_018397280.1:19915-20212 GCF_002168275.2 Theobroma umbraticum
TAAGAAAAAGTTTGAGCACATACGTGCAATTTTAATTAAAGGGGCATTTACTAACCAAAGAAGGTTAGATTAGGAGGAATATGAGATATACATGTAAAAATTACTATTACATGCAAACTATGGTGTGCAAGAAGTAAAAGTTAGTGGTGGACATATTGGACCCCACCATTTGATAGTTGACTAAAAGGAAAAGAATAAAGAGTATTAAAGTGGAAGAAAACCATGGTTTAGGAAAGATAGCCTATGGTAAATAAAGTAAGGGTGGAAATGTGATTTGAAAGAAAAAGAAAGAATAAT
>NW_018397280.1:20357-20478 GCF_002168275.2 Theobroma umbraticum
GATGGCAAAGGCTATTGGTAAGGAACAATATGCATGAAACAATATTGGGTGATACAGCGGACCTTATAGAAGATGAAATGAAATGCAAATTGAAATGAAATGAAAGGAAATGATGCCATTT
>NW_018397280.1:20774-22987 GCF_002168275.2 Theobroma umbraticum
CAATCTCATAATCACTTTTAAGTTGAATTATTTTACATTTTAGGTTAAAACAGATTATAATTGGATGTCTCTCTTGGGAAGCATGAAGAAAAGAGTGGTCATTAGAAAAAAAAGTCTATTTAAAGTCACCCTTGTCATCGAAAGCCTTATTACTTGCTTTAAATAGTTTTATAATCTCATAATTGATTTTAAGCTGAATTTTTTTACACTTTTCATTAAAATATATTGTAATTGAATGTCTGCTTTGAGAAACATAAGGAAAAAGCCATTCATTAGCAAGAAAAATTCATTTATAGTCACTCATGCCTTGAAAAGCGTTATTACTTGATTTAAATAGTTTTAGAATGTCGTAATTGATTTTAAGTTGAATTTTTTTATATTTTTATTCAAACATATTGTAATTAAATGTTTGTTATGAGAAACATGAAGAAAAAGTAATTCTTTGACAAGAAAAGTCCATTTATAGCTACTCATCCCATTGAAAGCCTTATTATTGGATTTAAACGATTTTAAAATGTCATAATTGAGTTTAAGTTGAATTATTTTATATTTTTATGAAGACAGATTGTAATTGAATGTTTGCTTCAGGAAATGCGAAGAAAAAGCTATTCATTAGTAAGAAAAGTCCATTTATTATCACCTATAGCTTCGAAAACCTTATTAGTCCCTTTAAACGGTTTTATAATCTCATAATTCATTTTAAGTTAATTTTTTTTATATTTTTAATTAAAATAGATTATGATTAAATTTTGACCTTGAGAAACATGAAGAAAAAGCCATTTAATAGTAAGAAAAGTCCATTTATGGTCACCAATGTCTTCAAAAGCATTATTACTCGCTTTAAATATTTTTATAATCTCATTATTGATTTTAAGTTGATTTTTTTTATTTTTTTTATAATCTCATTCACTTGCAAGAAAAGTCCATTTATAGTCACCCATTCATTCGAAACCCTTATTACTTACTTTAAATGGTTTTATAATCTTATAATAGATTTTAAGTTAAATTTTTTTATATTTTTGGTTAAAAAAAGTTACAATTGAATGTTGACTTTAGGAAACATGAACCAAAAGCCATTTATTGGTAATACAAGTCCACATATAGTCACCCATGCCTTCAAAAGCATTATTACTAGTTTTAAATGGCTTTATAATCTTATAATTAATTTTAAGTTGACTTTTTTTATATTTTCATTAAAATATATTATAATTGAATGTCTGCCTCGAGAAACATGAAGAAAAAGCCATCCATTTGTAAGAAAAGTCCATTTGTAGTTGCTCAAGCCTTCGAAACTCTTATTACTCACTTTAAATAGTTTTATATTCTCATAACTGATTTTAAGTTGAATTTTTTTTATATTTTTGGTTAAAGCCATTTATAATTGAATGTTTGCCTTGAGAATCATGAAGAAAAAGCCATTCATTGGCAATAAAAGTCCATTTATAGCCCCTCAAGCCTTCGAAATGCCTATTACTTGCTTTAAATGGTTTTATAATCTCAAAATCTCTTTTAAGTTGAATTATTTTATATTTTAGATTGAAACAGATTATAATTGAATGTATACCTTAGGAAGCATGAAGAAACGGCCAGTCATTGAAAAGAAAAGTCTATTTAGAGTCACCCATGTTGTCCAGAGCCTTATTACTCGCTTTAAACGGTTTTATAATCTCATAATTGATTTTAAGCTAAATGTTTTTACACTCTTCATTAAAATATATTATAATTGAATGTTTACTTTGAGAAACATGAGGAAAAAGCTATTCATTAGTAAGAAAAGTCCATTTATAGTCACCCATGCATTCAAAAGCGTTATTACTCGCTTTAAATGGTTTTAGAATATCATAATTGATTTTAAGTTGAATTGTTTTATATTTTTCATTAAAATATATTATAAATAAATATCTGCCATGGAAAACATGAAGCACAAGCCATCCATTAGAGAGAAAACTCCATATATAGTCATAAATACCTTCGAAACCATTATCACTCAATTTAAATGGTTTTATAATCTTATAATTGATTTTAAGTTAATTTTTTTATATTTTTGGGTAAAACAGATTATGGTTGAATGTCTGCCTCTAGAAACATGAAGAAAAAGCCATTCATTAACAAGAAAAATCCATTTATAGTTCCTCATGCCTTCGAAAGCTTTATTACAAGCTTTAAATGGTTTTATAATCTCATAATTGATTTTAAGTTAAATTTGTTTACAT
>NW_018397280.1:23087-24291 GCF_002168275.2 Theobroma umbraticum
AGTAATAAGGCTTTTGAAGGCATGGGTGACTATAAATGGGCTTTTCTTGTTAATCAATTGCTTTTCCTTCACGTTTCTCAAGGTAAAGAGTCAACTATAATCTGTTTTAACAAAAAATGTAAAAAAATTCATCCTAAAATCAATTAGGAGGTTGTAAAACCGTTTAAAGCGAGTTATAAGGCTTTTGAAGGCTTAGGTGACTATAAATGGGCTTTTCCTACAAATGAATGAGTTTTTCTTTATGTTTCCTAAGGTAAACATTCAATTTTTATTTGTTTTAATAAAAAATATAAAAAAATTCAACCTAAATTCAATTATGAGATTATAAAACCATTTAAAGCGAGTAATAAGGCTTTTGAAGGCATGAGTGACTATAAATGGGTTTTCTTGTCAATGAATGGCTTTTTCTTCACATTTCTCAAGGTAGACAATCAATTATAATTTGTTTCAACCAAAAATGTAAAAAAATTTAACTTAAAATCAATTATGAGATTACAAAACCATTTAAAGCGAGTAATAAGGCTTTTGAGGGAATGAGTGACTATAAATGGACTTTTCTTGCCAATGAATGCCTTTTTCTTCACTCTTTCCTAGGCAGACATTCAATTATAATCCGTTTTAACTAAAAATATAAAAAAAACTTAACTTAAAATCAATTATGATATTATAAAACAATTTAAAGTGAGTAATAAGTCTTTCAAAGGCTTTGGTGACTATATGTGGACTTTTTACGCTAATGGATAACTTTTACTTCACGTTTCCTAAGTTGATATTCAATTATAATATATTTTAATCAACAATATAAAAAAATTCAAGTTAAAATCAATTTTTAGATTATAAAAATAATTTAAAGCGAGTAATAAGGCTTTCGAAGGCTTAGGTAACTATAAATGGACTTTTCTTGTCAATGATTGGCTTTTTCTTCAAGTTTCCTAAGGCAGACATTCAATTATTATCTGTTTTAACAAAATATGTAACAAAGTTCAACTTAAAATCAGTTATGGTATTAGAAAACCATTAAAAGCGAGTAACAAGGCTTTCGAAAGGTTAGGTAACTATAAATGGGCTTTTCTTGACAATGATGTTGGGATGAGTTTTGCAGCCAATTGTAACTAGTTAAGGCTTGATTCCAATCATGCAACAATATTATTCATATTGAATGAAGAAAGGTTTTCTTTCATCAATAATACATCAATTATAATAA
>NW_018397280.1:24301-24621 GCF_002168275.2 Theobroma umbraticum
CTAATTGGATGAAGTCCATGAGATTAATCTACTTTGCAAGGAAATTGTAACGGGTTATAGTTATGAGATTCTTATGCATGAAAGCATAATCTCAAAAATGTTCCTGATCAATGTATCATTGAGACTAGACATCAATGATGCTTAGAGACTGATACATTCCATGTTCCTTACTTGAGAAGTAAGAAACCGATCTCATAGGTTGAAGTATAGAAATACTTAGAACTAGAATATAGGTCCTTGCTGAAGAAAGCAAGTTCACTGAACATGAGCTGCCATGAGAAGTGTATTTGGTATTTCACTCAAGTGTCTATGCAATACTT
>NW_018397280.1:24834-25142 GCF_002168275.2 Theobroma umbraticum
GTGGTCAAGATAGGAATCATCACCCTAAGTGATGCAGGGGACATATCCTAACTATTCTTGGTTGATATTAGCTTATTGACTTCCTTAGCCAAGGTGACTTGAAGATTATAAAAGGAGTTTTATAAGTCTTTGTAAAGCTGATGATCAAACTTTAAGAACGAATATGGAGATTAATAAGAGTAGACCTTGCACCATACTCTTATCATCTTTGGGATATATGATGAGGGAATGGATTATACTGAAAGACTGATCATTGAAAGGTTGAGTCAAACCATCTTGACTCTTTTAACATTTGGGTGGCCATGACG
>NW_018397280.1:25338-25498 GCF_002168275.2 Theobroma umbraticum
AATGTTGAAAATAAAATGGGAGAGGTGATTAAGTTGGACTTAATCAAATTAGAATTTATGAGCTTCTCAAGCACTTGATTAAAATTGTTTAATTAAGTTGTGACTGATTCATTAAATTATTTAATTATGTTATTGGGCCTAATTGATTAAATTTGTTTAA
>NW_018397280.1:25860-26228 GCF_002168275.2 Theobroma umbraticum
AATTGATTAAATTTGTTTAATCAAGTTATTGGGCCTAGTTGATTAAATTTGTTTGATCAAGTTATTAGGCTTAATTGATCAAATTGTTTAATTAAGTTATTGGGCCTAACTAATTAAATTGTTTAATTAAG
Organism: Theobroma umbraticum; assembly: GCF_002168275.2. Lineage (NCBI taxonomy): Eukaryota > Viridiplantae > Streptophyta > Magnoliopsida > Malvales > Malvaceae > Theobroma > Theobroma umbraticum. The sequence goes on from NW_018397280.1 coordinate 25,992, forward strand.
TTATTCGCCTAATTGATTAAAATAAACAATTAAGTTAATTGGGCTTCTTAAAGACTTAATTAAATTATTTATTCAAATTATTGGATTAATATTCAATTACAAAATAGTTTTGTAATTAGGGTTTAAAATTAATCCAAGGTATAAATACCTCGCTATAGCCTCCAAACAAAAAAAGGAGAGAAAAGGTTGAAAAAGAAAGGAACGGTATATTAGAAACTCTTTTTGCCGTTCCATGTG
>NW_018397280.1:26238-26742 GCF_002168275.2 Theobroma umbraticum
CAGTTTTCATTCACTTGATTCCTTTTCAGTTCCATAATTTTGTATGGATTATGAGTTTATGAAACTTATCTTTTCTAGAACATTGTTAAGGCATAGCACTTCCAACCCTTAAAGAAGGATTTTCTAATTCATTGGTATGGATCACCGTTAGAGGCTGCACAAGGATTCCTTAGACAGCTTTGGTTTTCAACAACCAAGCTGAGGTGGTTGAGCTTCATAAGCCAAATCGATGGTTTAACAAAGGATTCATCAACCTTTGTTATTAAGGTAAAATATATTTATAATTTAATTTCGCACTCAATTCGGCATGAAAGAGATCCTAGAAAGGTGAGGCACAATTTAATCTTAAATTTATTTTCGCTGCGCTTATTTGTATTTGATGCATGATCAGCACTCACCCAGCAAATAAATGGGTCTTTCTTCACATTTCTCGAGATAAACATTCAATTACAATATGTTTTAACCAAAAATGTAAAAAAAATTCAGCCTAAAATCAATTATGAG
>NW_018397280.1:26752-26882 GCF_002168275.2 Theobroma umbraticum
CATTTAAAGCAAGTAATAAGACTTTTGAAGATATGGGTGACTATAAATGGGCTTTTGTTACCAATGAATAGCTTTTTCTTCACGTTTTTCAAAGTAAACATTCAATTATAATCTGTTTTAACCAAAAATG
>NW_018397280.1:26892-27066 GCF_002168275.2 Theobroma umbraticum
AACTTAAAATCAATTATGAGATTATAAAATCATTGAAATTGAGTAATAAGGCTTTCGTAGGTATGGGTGACTATAAATGGGCTTTTGCTGTCAATGAATGGCTTTTGTTTCACATTTTTCAAGGCAAACATTTAATTATAATCTGTTTTAACCAAAAATGTAAAAAAATTCAAC
>NW_018397280.1:27285-28205 GCF_002168275.2 Theobroma umbraticum
TAAAACTATTTAAAGTGAGTAATATGGCTTTTGAAGGCATGGGTGACTATAAATGGGCTTTTGTTATCAATCAATGGCTTTTCCTTCACGTTTCTCAATGCAAACAGTCAATTATAATCTATTTCAACCAAAAATGTAAAAAAATTCATTCCAAAATCAATTATAAGGTTGAAAAACCATTTAAAGTGAGTAATAAGGTTTTTAAAGGCTTGGGTGACTATAAATAGGTTTTTCTCACAAATGAATGAGTTTTTCTTCATGTTTCCTAAGGCAAACATTCAATCATAATCTATTTTAATGAAAAATATAAAAAAATTCAACCTAAAATTAGTTATGAGATTATAAAACTATTTAAAGCGAATAATAAGGCTTTTGAAGGCATGTGTGACTATAAATGGGTTTTTCTTATCAATGAATGGATTTTGTTTGCGTTTCTTAAGGTAGACAATCAATTATAATTTGTTTTAACTAAAAATGTAAAAAAATTCAACTTAGAATCAATTATGAGATTGTAAAACTATTTAAAGCGAGTAATAAGGCTTTTGAGGGAATGAGTGACTATAAATGGACTTTTCTTGCCGGTGAATGCCTTTTTCTTCACGTTTTTGAAGGCAGACATTCAATTATAATCCGTTCTAACTAAAAATATAAAAAAAATATTCAACTTAAAGTCAATTATGAGATTATAAAATCATTTAAAGTGAGTAATAAGTCTTTCAAAGGCTTGAATAACTATAAGTAGACTTTTTATACTAATGGATGACTTTTGCTTCACATTTTTCAAGGTAGACATTAAATTATAATATATTTTACTCAAAAATATCAAAAAATTCAAGTTAAAATCAGTTATGAGATTATAAAAATAATTTAAAGCGAGTAATAAGGCTTTCGAAGGCTTAAATGACTATAAATGGACTTTT
>NW_018397280.1:28660-28824 GCF_002168275.2 Theobroma umbraticum
TTTAAAGCGAGTAATAAGGCTTTCGAAGACATGGGTGACTATAAATAGACTTTTGTTATTAATGAATGACTTTTTCTTCATGTTTTTAAAGACAGACATTCAATTATAATCTGTTTTAACAAAAAATGTAAAAATATTGAACTTAAAATCAATTATGAGATTAT
>NW_018397280.1:29317-29468 GCF_002168275.2 Theobroma umbraticum
AGTGAGTAATAAGGCTTTTGAAGGCTTGGGTGACTATAAATAGGCTTTTCTTGCAAATGAATGAGTTTTTCTTCTCTTTTTCTAAGGCACACATTCAATTATAATCCGTTTTAATTAAGAATATAAAAAAAATTTCAACTTAAAATCAATT
>NW_018397280.1:29478-31229 GCF_002168275.2 Theobroma umbraticum
AAAATCATTTAAAGTGAGTAATAAGTTTTTCAAAGGCTTGAGTGAGTATAAGTGGATTTTTTATGCTAATGGATGACTTTTGCTTCATGTTTCCCAAGCTAGACAATTAATTATGATATATTTTAATTAGAAATGTAAAAAAATTCAAGTTAAAATCAATTATAAGATTATAAAAATAATTTAAAGCGAGTAATAAGGCTTTGGAAGGCTTAGGTGACTATAAATGGACTTTTCTTATCAATGAATGACTTTTTCTTCATGTTTCCCAAGGCAAACATTCAATTATAATCTATTTTAACAAAAAATGTAGCAAAATTCAACTTAAAATCAGTTATGATATTATAAAACCATTAAAAGCGAGTAATAAGGCTTTCGAATGCTTAGGTGACTATAAATGGGCTTTTTTTTTTACGTTTCCCAAGTAAACATTCAATTATAATATGTTTTAACTAAAAATGTAAAAAAATTCAACCTAAAATCAATTATGAGATTATAAAACCATTTAAAGTTAGTAATAAGGCTTTTGAAGACATGGGTGACTATAAATGGTCTTTTTGTAATGACCGCTCCTCAAGCGCTACTAGCATCTGAGTCTCACGAGAGAACCCACCAAGTCTAGAACAAGCCTTACTTAAAATATTAGTCATTACCTCATATTCATACCATCAATCTATAAAATCATTTCAATCCGTAAAACTCTTTGTAAAGAGAATTGAACAATGATCTTTATAAATTGAATAAACCTTTATTCCACATAATCATAAAAGATAATACATCAAAACTTATAATCTCCAAATGTACATTTACATTGACACAATTGTCTAATTTCATAACAATTTATATTATGACGACTCGACCTTTAATAGTGGAGTGACTCAGAATAAAATGCTGTGAGATGCCTTTATCTATCCACGGTCGACTAAAATTGCTGATGAATACACACTAGGCTGATCATTAACTGCAAAAAGGAAATAATGGGGGGTGACTCTATCAGACTCAGTGATCATCGGCTGTAGATGGTAAACAAGCATAAGGCAAATAAGTTGAATAATAAAACTAGAATATCAAATCATAGTCTTAAAATACCAAATCATATATAAGATATTTTTGCCTCGTAAAAATATTCTGTAAAATCATAATGCAACATTTCACTTAGCAAGACAGTGCCAAAAACAAGTGTAGCAACAAAGGTCATTCATTAAAAACATCACTTGCCATCAGCTATAAACAACAGTATGAAAGTATGCATGCTCCCAAAGTGTGTGGCATGTACAAAAACCAAGGTATACGGCCACCTAAACCATTTCAAGATCATGAAGTAAGCGCTAAAAGCATTTATTCAAACAAAGGGAGCTGCAAAGAAATCTTAAGTCTCCACCATGCAAAAGAGTATGCATCAAAAACTCACAAAGCTCTCGAGTAGGTAAGTATCATAATCACCCATGGACCCATTTCCACGTAATAACATCCGGGAGCTCTGCTCCATCGGATCCCCACAACCATGGTAGTCTCGACGATGTTGGCTGACATTGAAGAATCAAGCAGTTGCAACCGCGAATATCACTTGTGGCTTAGCCACATATAACAACCCGTGGCCTTGCCACATATATCACAGACTATGGCCCCAGCCATGCCTAACAGCTCGTCAGCAACCCAAAGGTTCTCTAGCTAGAGCTCGCTTGTGCACAAGGGTCACACTTAACCAAAGTGATAGCCGACCTACTCTCGAAGCTCTCAGTTTATCAAAATCA
>NW_018397280.1:31317-34157 GCF_002168275.2 Theobroma umbraticum
TTTTGAAATTACTTTTCAAGTTAAATGGCATGGTGTAATCCCTTGTACGAAGATTGGAATAAAATAGAAGCTCAAAACTTTGCATTTTAAATCATTTAACAAATGCATTTAGCTATGCATGTCACACAAAAACACAGGGCATAGATTTTGATACAAACACGTGAAAGGCTTGTTTTCTAGTTTCGAGAACTCTTTATATATAGGGTTTATCTATAGTATGTCCAAAACTCCTTTCAAACAATTTGCACCCACAAACTTCCTATAGTTTCTACCACTCTTACTTTCCACAATGCAATATAAATCGTTGTAAATTCTTTAAATTGTAACAAGGCTAACAATCATGCCATCCATAATTGCACTTAAGAAAACATCAATATTTACTAATGTAAATCATTATTATATAGCACAGAGATTTTTAAAATAGGCACCCCCTACTCACTTTACAATAGTGGGACGCCACATCGCTATTGTTTCAAGCTCGTATCTAGCTAATTCCACTCGCCAGGCACCCGTTACTTCCTCCGGCATGCCACCACAAGACACTTTCTTTACTCATACACTTCCTATAACCATATAAACTCAATACAACTTCATTTATTCACATGCATGGCAGCACATCAATCAATATTCCATAACTCATCTCATAGTTTTCATTAACCTTACTCACATCATTTAACATACAATCCATATACTATCAATTAACCAATGCCAACACAAACATGCAATCACATTGCATGATCCTTTCATTTTTAGCTTGAGTTACACATATAGTTCACAATTTCCTCACATCCATAGTCACCATTGCTGCCACAAACATAGGCAATCAATATACATATCAGTTTTCCTTTCCACTTATGATTTCAAAACTAAATACTTACCCATTGCTCATTTAGCTCCAAAATTACCATGGATTCTAAGATCTACTTGCTTCCATGCCTCGGCTCCTTTGAATCCTTGTGGTTTCTTGCTACCACAAACAAAAGCACACTTTAAATTGATTTACAATGCATGCATGTCATGAAAAATGAAGATCTCATCACTTACCTTGCCTCGGGTTCACTAAGCCGAACTCCCTTTCTTTTTCTTTTTCCTCCTTTCTCTTTCTCTCTCTTTCTTCTTTTGTCTTTTTTCTTTCTTTCTTTCTCTTTTGTTCTGGTAGTGGATAGATCTCAAGGCCGAGCCTTGAAAATGTCTTTAGTTTTCTCCATTTGGTGCTTACATGGGCGGATTGCCCAAGATCACATGTCTTTTTCCTTATTTTCCTTCTTTCTCTTTATTCTCTCTCATGGATGGATTGCCCAAGGTTGCATGTCTTGGTGTCATGTTTCTTTTCTCTTTTATGTGGCAAAAACACAAGGCAAAAGCCTTGAAAAGTTTTCAACCCATCACACCCATTTTCATACCTTTTCCCATTCTATTTTCTTATTTCTTTATTTGTCCCTTATTCTTATTAGACCAGTTCAATCCCTAATCACATTTCATACACACATTACTCTTTGCTCATTGGTCAAAATCTATCCATTAACTAAATATTGAGAATTACACATAAGTCCTCTAACTTTTTCTTATTTACCTGTGACCCTCCAAACTTTCATGCTTAATAATTTAGTCCTTCCAACACTTATTAAATTCGAATTTCCTTCTATTCTCTTCCTTTACATGTGTACAAATATAATATAAGGTTTGCACCCCATCAACATGTCGTTATAATATTTAAATATATACTTACCCGCTTGTGCTCTATTTAGAAAAGCACACGAGTCCCACTAATGTCTCTTTTCTTCCGAATTTCTTTCTTACTTCTTCTCCCCCGCTTAGATTAGTCATATACTTCTTCTTCATGACTAACTTCAACCACAGATAAAATATTAATATTTTAACATTATTTTATAAATAAATTATTATTTTATTCTAAATTTTTCCAACTTGTCTTGTCGAGACCCAAAATATCTCGCTTTGTCCCGGTTCACTTCAGAATTGTCTTTTTATCTCGCTAATTCATCCTCAGTAAGCTATTATTATTTAATTATCATGTCCTCGTGTATGAAATATTTTATTCTAAAATATTTCTTTCGCCTATCACTGTTCTTTCGCACTTAAATTTACGTCCATCAACCCTCCGTCTCGTCAATGAGATCATATTGGCTCTTATACAAGAGTACGGGGTGTTATAGTCTCCCCCGCTTAAATAGAATTCATCCTCGAATTCATGTCAGCGTCAGGCTATTAATCTCACTTTATGATCTTATTTCATTCCCTGCTTCTTAGGGATTTTAATTTATCCACTTTATTAACCTTTAGTTCAACTAGAACAATTTACTTAGGTTTATCATCATCTTCGAAATCAAAACAGCAATATCTTTCATAATTATGCTCTTTTTATCATTAAGATCTTGAGCACACCTTTAACACTATTATTATCATTTAACACAATTCAACCTCAATCATACCAGCATCGATCACATATCATTCTTGCTTATATATACCTAATCACAATCTTATTACTTCGTTTCTTGTCAAACTTCTCGGCATTCACTCATCTTATTCCCATACATTATTACATAACTTATAGCATTATAAATATGCCATATTCATTCTTGTACATATTCTTAACATTAGGGGAGGTTAAAACCTTTTATTATTCCCACATACTTTGTGTTTACCTTACTTCTATGCTATCTAAATCTTCTTAGTTTTTTTGTTACTTGCACATTCAAGGATTCACACTTCAACATTATTCTTAAGTCAACGAGACTTACATCGTGTGAAAAGGAAATTCACTTGTTAAACTTTGGCTTTAATTGTAATTCTTTCATTCACCATCAAATTCTTTTCATTAG
>NW_018397280.1:34167-34773 GCF_002168275.2 Theobroma umbraticum
TCATGTCTCAAAATATAATGTCATTATTATGACTTAGAACTTTTTGATCACCATTAACAAAATTAAATTTTATCTTCCTTAATCAATTTCTGGAAACACTCGCATTATAATACTATCACCATTTATTCTCCATTCATTACACTATTGCTTTGTGGGGAATCTACAATAGTCATGACATACTACTTTATTACTTCTTACATCTCAATCATATTAATCCATCTTATATGGCTTAACCACACCATAGATTCCATTTCTTGATATTCTTTCTTTATTTAATGCTCCAAAATTCCCTTATATCAATGTTCCTTAATTTCTAATGGTATCTCTTATCATTATGTGTAGAGATCTTTGTGTCAAACGCATTCGGACTAAATTTCACTTTATACGTTCTCATCCATAACTAAGATTCAATATCATATTCTCATAGTTCATGTTTCCTTTCTTTTACTCTCCTCAATTTTGACATTTCTAATTTACCTTTCCATTTCATTTCCATAAATCAATTTTAATCCACAAACATTAAGGTATAGTCAATTCCAAATTACCTTTTTAGATGTTTAAGTTGCCATTTAACATACATCTTACCATAAGTTATCCCTTATGTAA
>NW_018397280.1:34783-39740 GCF_002168275.2 Theobroma umbraticum
TTCACATTATGCCTCTGCATAACCTCACATAATTTACACACTTATACTCTTTCTTATCATCTCTAATCATATACATAAGTTTTAGTGTACCATATACATCCTTTTGCATCACAATGTCATTAGTCACATCTCACTTGCTAAACATAATTTTCATCAAATTGCTATCTAGTTATTCATATATGCTTTATAATCTCATTGATCTTTCAAGGCTCATCTTTACTTGATCATTACATCCTTTGCAATACAAAAATTCCTAAAAGTCATCGTCATTTCTCAATCATCTTTAATACTTCCAACATATGTCATATCTTTTTGCATTTGATATTATCTAGTCACTCAAGACTTAGATTCAATGAGTCATATGTACCTCATGCGTTTTCAACTTTAGTTTCCACGATACATTGAGAGGTTTTCTTTAACTAACTCAATTACCATGGTTTTCTTCGATCAGCTTTGTACTATTCCTTTATACCAATATAACATCATTTTCCTTTCAAGCGTCATATGATTAGTATTTGTAATTGCAAAACTTGGAATAGGGTTTTATTCAAATACTTCTCAATGTCATTACAAGTATCCACTTTCAAACTTACAACTTCCTTTTTGTAGCTACACAACTTAATGCTTGTTTTCATAAGATTCATAACAAGATTCCTCTTGAATATCTCCTGGTAATTACCCACCGTAATTTATATCTCACAACATGGAACTACATAACCCGTGGTTTAGCCTTTAGGTTTGTTATCAAGTTCCAAATACCACATTACATCAATATGCATAGAAATATTTCTAAGCAACATCAATTATCATTCTTGCCATATATAAATCAGTATATCTTTTTCAAAACTTTGATGCATTTTCCAAACACTTAATAACTCTTTTGTCCATTATCCTTCCAAGCACATTCATTCCAAAAGTGTGCATTTATTCTCCAAGATATTCGAATGCATACTCATCTATTCATGCCTCAATTGATATTCTTAAGTTTCTAGTATGTCATATAATTGGTCTTGACTAGTTACTAACCTTTTCCCATCAACCATGTCAAGATATGGTTTATAATTCCTCATAACATTGCTTTATGCTATCTCATTTGCTATACCAACTTTGTAATCTTTCATTCACAATTTCATCATTTGATATTGGCATTACTTATCAATGTCTCATACATTATTTTAACTTTTCAATCACTCCTTTCTCGGCCTCTTAACAAGGCATTAATCTCTTATCTCTTTTGTTTCCTTAGGATTTGACTTTGTTTGACATGATGTTTATCTTAACACTTCACATTATAGTTTATCTCATTGTAGTCATCTCAAAAACTTTCAATTTTCTCTTGTGCTTACATGTCAATATATGGCAACAAAGAACTTTTCCATTCATTCACCTAAACATTCTTCAAAATGTTTAGTACTCCAATTAAGAAATCCCAACATCAAAGTTAATAGCCATAGTTTGTCTTGCAAATTCATCATAATGCCCCATTATTGAGCCAATCATTCTTTATTCTTAGTCATAAATCTCCTAAAAATAAAATATCATCAGCGCTGCGATGCTGCACTTGCTGGTTTCAAAGCTACAACGTTGGGGAGCCAGCGCTGTGGCACTGCGATTGCTGGATGTGAGACAACTTCAGCGCTGCGGCACTGAATAATCAACGCTACAGCGCTGTGGTTACTAGAAATCCTTTTTCCAAGGAGTTTTTCCACCTTGCTCATCATGTACACTAGGCCAAAGTCAATATTTTTAACTCATATCATCCTTTAACACTTATCATTCTTTCATAATTCCCACCTTTGGACATTCTTTCCATATTTTGTAATAGATTCACAATGTATATATAACTCCACACAACTAATGATTCACCATTTATAACATTCCACAATTCCTTTTATGTTTAACTAATTACCTTTCTTGCATTACAACCCACAAATTTACAAACTTTCAACTTAAAATTTGCCATGAAAGTAGTCCATCTTGGTCGACACCTTGTGCTCACCTTACAATTAATTCGAGAATAGATCTTTCTTTATTTCCATAATTACTTCTGTTAATATATGTTAGGGCATTCTAAATCTCATGCCACGCCTAAGCCATGTAACCCCCAATTAGACTAAATCCTTTTATGGAACATCTCCTTCCATATGATGCATGTCAATCAAAAAATGAACAACTTCAAGTACATGCCTACATATTGATAAGCTCCTTACATTTCATGATCATGAAAACCACAATTTGCAAGACTAGCCTTTTTATCACGAGTACACAATCATGAAAACATTAATCTCAACATATCTATTTCACTTTCTTGTGGTATCCTAAAATCATTCGTTGGGCATATTTCACTATTAACAATCTTATACCTCTACCATATCATTTAGTACAAACTTGGTTAAACGATGGTCTCCAAATTACTCTTAGGTACATACATATCGAATTGTACACCACTTAGCATTAAGATCTTGACTTACTCATCAATTCCTAATCAATTACATTTATAAAGGGGACAATTCACTTAGTTATCACATCTCGCCTTTGCGGTCATAAGATCAATGTCTCTTAAACCTGGGATGCAAAAACTCCCTCTCAGAGCTTATCAAAAATCAACATTCTTCTAAGTCCTTGACCTTTGGAGAAATCATATTTCAGACTAATCATTTATATCATAGGTTGCACACTGATCCAAATAGATTTTGAAATTGATCTTTAAAGCAATTTGTATATCAGATTCAATATAGAACTCCATATAGCATTTGAACTAGAATCAACATTTCTAAGTCATTTGACTTCAAGCTACCAAATCCACATCTTGTCCCTTAATCTTCTAGCTTCACGCTAGCATAGCAAAATTCAAGCTCATCCTTAGAGCAAATTTGTTTACTAGCTTTTTACTTAGTGACCTTAAATCAATCATAGCATTCACTGGATTTTACCCTCGGGCTAACTTATATACTTATAACTATAAACCACATTGGTCAAATCAAATCTTGGAATTTCCCAGTCACTTAATTGAAATCAAAACCCGCCCCATCTAAGCTGCTATACAAATATCCAACACATATATAGTATAATATATCTCAAAGGCCCAACACCATTTATATATGGGCATGGCAAGCTCAATTCATATAGTGTGCTTACCTCCGTGCACATGAGTATTCATTTAGACCTCCCTCAATACTCAAAGTCATAAACCTCAAGTGAATCACAACAATTAATATTCATTCTAGTCAAAGTATGCCCCTTATTATCATTATCGTACATGCTCCTTTATATTGACCTCAATAATAACCCAATGTCATCCAATTTCTTCCCATTGACAAACATGGGCTCAAGTTATAGCTCCACCAAATGAATGAGTTACTATGGACCTAGTAGTCCAATTCCACTTTCCTCCATCCTTAGTCGGAGGGATATATCATTACATTAACCTTTCATTAGGAGAATTTTACTTTACAATCTTTCCAACAATAGCTCGTCTCTCGAGTGGCATCTCAAACCCAAACGACGGCACTACTTATAACCTTTATATGACGTTAGTAAAAAGATAGGTTGCTAGGAATATGAGTTTATATAGCCTGCTGTCTATGACTTGTGCTGTAGTCACAAACCATAAACAAGACTCTACATTAACTCTGACAACTTCGTTGAATGACATGAGAATTCTTAGACTTGACTAAACCTAGGGCTATGATACCAACACTGTAACGACCGCTCCTTGATCACTACCAGCGTCTGAGTCTCACGGGAGAACCCACCAAGTCTCGAACAACCCTTACTTAAAACATTAGTCATTACCTCATATTTATACCATCAATCTATAAAATCATTTTGATCCGTAAAACTCTTTGTAAAGAGAATTAAACAATGATTTTTATAAATTGAATAAACCTTTATTCCATATAATCATAAAAGATAATACATTAAAACTTATAATCTCCAAATTTACATTTGCATTGACACAATTGTCTAATTTCATAACAATTTACATTATGATGACTCGACCTCTAACAGCGGAGCGACTCGGAATAAAGTGCTATGAGATGCCTTTACCTATTCGTGGTAGACTGAAATTGTCAATCAATACACGCCAGGCTGATCACTATCTGCAAAACGGAAATAATAAGGGGTGACTCTCACAAATTCAGTGGTCATCGACTGTAGATGGGAAACAAGCATAAGGCAGATAAGTTGAATAATAAAACCAGAATATCAAATCATAGTCTTAAAATGTCAAATCATAAGATATTTGTGCCTTGTAAAAATATTCTGTAAAATCATAATGCAACATTTCATTTGGCAAGACAGTGCCAAAAACAAGTGTAGCAACAAAGTTCATTCATTGAAAACATCACTTTCCATCAGCTATAAACAACGGTATGAAAGTATGCAAGCTCCCAAAGTGTATGGCATGTAAAGAAACCAAAGTATATGGCAACCTAAACAATTTCAAGATCATGAAGTAAGCACTAAAAGCTTTTATTCAAACAAATGGAGCTGCAAAGAAATCTTAACTCTCCACCATGCAAAAAAGTATGCGTCGAAAACTCACAAGGCTCTCGAGTAGGTAAGTATCATAATCACCCGTGGACCCATTTCCACGTAATAACATCTAGGAGCTCTGCTCCACCGGATCCCCACAACCATGGCAGTCTTGACGATGTTGGCCGACGTAGGAGAATCAAGCGGTCGCAACCGCGAATATCACTTGTGGCCTAGCCACATATAACAACCCGTGGCCTTCCCATGTATATCACAGACTATGGCCCCAGCCATGTCTAACTGCTCGTCGGCAACCCAAAGGTTCTCTAACTAGAGCTCACTTGTACACAAGGGTCACACTTAACTGAAGTGACAGCCGACCTACTCTCGAAGCTCTCGATTTATCAAAACCATTTTTAAAACCAAATTGGGTTTTACAAGACTTTTCCTTTTAATCCTTACAAATCAAGGTTTGATA
>NW_018397280.1:39750-45592 GCF_002168275.2 Theobroma umbraticum
AATTACTTTTCAAGTTAAATGGCATGGTGTAATCCCTTGTACAAAGATTAGAATAAAACCAAAGCTCAAAACTTTGCATTTTATATCATTTAACAAATGTTTTTAGCTATGCATGTCACACAAAAACACAAGGCACAGATTTTGATACAAACATCATGAAAAGCTTGTTTCCCAGTTTCAAAAACTCTTTATATATAGGGTTTATCTATAGTATGTCCAAAACTTCTTTCAAATAATTTGCACTCACAAACTTCCTATAGTTTCTACCAGCTTATGCTTTCCATATCAAGGAGTTACGGGGTGTTATAGTCTCCCCCGCTTAAATAGAATTCATCCTCGAATTCATGTCAGCGTCAGGCTATTAATCTCACTTTATGATCTTATTTCATTCCCTGCTTCTTAGGGATTTAATTTATCCACTTTATTAACCTTAGTTCAACTAGAACAATTTACTTAGTTTATCATCAATCTTTCGAAATCAAAACAGCAATATCTTTCAATAATTATGCTCTTTTTATCATTAAGATCTTGAGCACACCTTTAACACTATTATTATCATTTAACACAATTCACCTCAATCATACCAGCATCGATCACATATCATTCTTGCTTATATATACCTAATCACAATCTTATTACTTCGTTTCTTGTCAAACTTCTCGGCATTCACTCATCTTTATCCCATACATATTACATAACTTATAGCATTATAAATATGCCATATTCATTCTTGTACATATTCTTAACATTAGGGGGTTAAAACCTTTTATTATTCCCACATACTTTGTTGTTTACCTTACTTCTATGCTATCTAAATCTTCTTAGTTTTTTTGTTACTTGCACATTCAAGGATTCACACTTCAACATTATTCTTAAGTCAACGAGACTTACATCGTGTGAAAAGGAAATTCACTTGTTAAACTTTGGCTTTAATTGTAATTCTTTCATTCACCATCAATTCTTTTCATTAGTTCTAATCCTTCATGTCTCAAAATATAATGTCATTATTATGACTTAGAACTTTTTGATCACCATTAACAAAATTTAAATTTTATCTTCCTTAATCAATTTCTGGAAACACTCGCATTATAATACTATCACCATTATTCTCCATTCATTACACTATTGCTTTGTGGGGAATCTACATAGTCATGACATACTACTTTATACGTCTTACATCTCAATCAATATAATCCATCTTATATGGCTTAACCACACCATAGATTCCATTTCTTGATATTCTTTCTTTATTTAATGCTCCAAAATTCCCTATATCAATGTTCCTTAATTCTAATGGTATCTCTTATCATTATGTGTAGAGATCTTTGTGTCAAACGCATTCGGACTAAATTTCACTTTATACGTTCTCATCATAACTAAGATTCAATATCATATTCTCATAGTTCATGTTTCCTTTCTTTTACTCTCCTCAATTTTGACATTTCTATTTACCTTTCCATTTCATTTCCATAAATCAATTTTAATCCACAAACATTAAGGTATAGTCAATTCCAAAATTACCTTTTTAGATGTTTAAGTTGCCATTAACATACATCTTACCATAAGTTATCCCTTATGTAATCCATATAAATTCACATTATGCCTCTGCATAACCTCACATAATTTACACACTTATACTCTTTCTTATCATCTCTAATCATATACATAAGTTTTAGTGTACCATATACATCCTTTTGCATCACAATATCATTAGTCACATCTCACTTGCTAAACATAATTTTCATCAAATTGCTATCTAGTTATTCATATATGCTTTATAATCTCATTGATCTTTCAAGGCTCATCTTTACTTGATCATTACATCTTTGCAATACAAAAATTCCTAAAGTCAATCGTCATTTCTCAATCATCTTTAATACTTCCACATATGTCATATCTTTTTTGCATTTGATATATCTAGTCACTCAAGACTTAGATTCAATGAGTCATATGTACCTCATGCGTTTTCAACTTTAGTTTCCACGATACATTGAGAGGTTTTCTTTAACTAACTCAATTACCATGGTTTTCTTCGATCAGCTTTGTACTATTCCTTTATACAATTACATCATTTTCCTTTCAAGCGTCATATGATTAGTATTTGTAATTGCAAAACTTGGAATAGGGTTTTATTCAAATACTTCTCAATGTCATTACAAGTATCCACTTTCAAACTTACAACTTCCTTTTTGTAGCTACACAACTTAATGCTTGTTTTCATAAGATTCATAACAAGATTCCTCTGAATATCTCCTGGTAATTACCCACCGTAATTTATATCTCACAACATGGAACTACATAACCCGTGGTTTAGCCTTTAGGTTGTTAGCAAGTTCCAAATACCACATTACATCAATATGCATAGAAAATTTCTAAGCAACATCAATTATCATTCTTGCCATATATAAATCAGTATATCTTTTCAAAACTTTGATGCATTTTCCAAACACTTAATAACTTCTTTGTCCATTATCCTTCCAAGCACATTCATTCCAAAAGTGTGCATTTTTCTCCAAGATATTCGAATGCATACTCATCTATTCATGCCTCAATTGATATTCTTAAGTTTCTAGTATGTCATATAATTGGTCTTGACTAGTTACTAACCTTTTCCCATCAACCATGTCAAGATATGGTTTATAATTCCTCATAACATTGCTTTATGCTAGCTCATTTGCTATACAACTTTGTAATCTTTCATTCACAATTTCATCATTTGATATTGGCATTATTATCAATGTCTCATACATTATTTTAACTTTTCAATCACTCCTTCTCGGCCTCTTAACAAGGCATTAATCTCTTATCTCTTTTGTTTCCTTAGGATTTGACTTTGTTTGACATGATGTTTATCTTAACACTTCACATTATAGTTTATCTCATTGTAGTCATCTCAAAAACTTTCAATTTTCTCTTGTGCTTACATGTCAATATATGGCAACAAAGAACTTTTCCATTCATTCACCTAAACATTCTTCAAAATGTTAGTACTCCAATTAAGAAATCCCAACACTCAAAGTTAATAGCCATAGTTTGTCTTGCAAATTCATCATAATGCCCCATTATTGAGCCAATCATTCTTTATTCTTAGTCATAAATCTCCTAAAAATAAAATATCATCAGCGCTGCGATGCTGCACTTGCTGGTTTCAGAGCTACAACGTTGGGGAGCCAGCGCTGTGGCACTGCGATTGCTGGATGTGAGACAACTTCAGCGCTGCGGCACTGAATATCAACGCTACAGCGCTGTGGTTACTAGAAATCCTTTTTCCAAGGAGTTCTTCCACCTTGCTCATCATGTACACTAGGCCAAAGTCAATATTTTAACTCATATCATCCTTTAACACTTATCATTCTTTCATAATTCCCACCTTTGGACATTCTTTCCATATTTTGTAATAGATTCACAATGTATATATAACTCCACACAACTAATGATTCACCATTTATAACATTCCACAATTCCTTTATGTTTAACTAATTACCTTTCTTGCATTACAACCCACAAATTACAAACTTTCAACTTAAAATTTGCCATGAAGTAGTCCATCTTGGTCGACACCTTGTGCTCACCTTACAATTAATTCGAGAATAGATCTTTCTTTATTTCCATAATTACTTCTGTTAATATATGTTAGGGCATTCTAAATCTCTGCCACGCCTAAGCCATGTAACCCCCAATTAGACTAAATCCTTTTATGGAACATCTCCTTCCATATGATGCATGTCAATCAAAAAATGAACAACTTCAAGTACATGCCTACATATTGATAAGCTCCTTACATTTCATGATCATGAAAACCACAATTTGCAAGACTAGCCTTTTTATCACGAGTACACAATCATGAAAACATTAATCTCAACATATCTATTTCACTTTCTTGTGGTATCCTAAAATCATTCGTTGGGCATATTTCACTATTAACAATCTTATACCTCTACCATATCATTTAGTACAAACTTGGTTAAACGATGGTCTCCAAATTACTCTTAGGTACATACATATCGAATTGTACACCACTTAGCATTAAGATCTTGACTTACTCATCAATTCCTAATCAATTACATTTATAAAGGGGACAATTCACTTAGTTATCACATCTCGCCTTTGCGTCATAAGATCAATGTCTCTTAAACCTGGGATGCAAAAACTCCCGCTCAGAGCTTATCAAAAATCAACATTCTTCTAAGTCCTTGACCTTTGGAGAAATCATATTTCAGACTAATCATTTATATCATAGGTTGCACACTGATCCAAATAGATTTTGAAATTGATCTTTAAAGCAATTTGTATATCAGATTCAATATAGAACTCCATATAGCATTTGAACTAGAATCAACATTTCTAAGTCATTTGACTTCAAGCTACCAAATCCACATCTTGTCCCTTAATCTTCTAGCTTCAGCTAATTCCACTTACCTAGTACCCGTTACTTCCACTGGCACGTCACTACAGCATACTTTCTTTACTCATACACTTCCTATCAACCATATAAACTCAATACACATCATTTATTCACATGCATGGCAGCACATCAATCGATAATTCCATAACCTAATCTCATAGTTTTCATTAACCCTTACTCACAATCATCTAACATACAATCCATATACTATTAATTAACCAATGCCAACACAACAACATGCAATCACATTGCATGCTTACCTTTCAGTTTTTGCTTGAGTTACACATATATAGTTCACAATTTCCTCACATCCATAGTCACCATTGCTACCACAAACATAGGCAATCAATTTACATATCATTTTTCCTTTTCACTTATGATTTCAAAACTAAAACACTTACCCATTGCTCATTTAGCTTCAAAATCACTATGGATTCTAAGATCTACTTGCTCGCATGCCTCGACTCATTTCAATCCTTGTGGGTTCTTGCTACCACAAACAAAAGTATACTTTAAAATTGATTTACAATGCATGCATGTCATGAAAAATGTAGATCTCATCACTTACCTTGCCTCGAGTTCACTAAGCCAAACCCTCCCTTTCCTTTTTCTTCTTCCTTCTTTCTCCTTTTTACTCCTTCCTTTCTTCCTTTCTCTTCTTTCTTTCTTCTTTTTTCTCTTTTCTTCTTAGTAGTGGATGGATCTCTCAAGGCCGAGCCTTGAAAATGTCCTTTGTTTTCTCCATTTGGTGCTTACAGGGACGAATTGCCCAAGATCACTTGCCCTTTTCCTTATTTTCCTTCTTTTTCTCTTTATTCTCTCTCATGGGCGGATTGCCCAAGGTTGCATGTCTTGGTGGCATGTTTCGTTTCTCTTTTATGTGGCAAAAACACAAGGCAAAAGCCTTGAAAAATTTTCCACCCGTCACACCCATTTTCCATACCTTCTTTCATTCTTATTTTCTTGTTTCTTTATTTGTCCCTTATTCTTATTAGACCAATTCAATCCCCACTCACATTTCATGCACACATTACTTTTTTTGCTCATTGGTCCAAAATCTATCCTATTTAACTTCAAATATTGAGAATTGCACATAAGTCCTTTAACTTTTCCTTATTTATTGTGCAGCCTTCCAAACTTTCATGCTTAATAATTTAGTCCTTCCAACACTTCTTAAATTCTAATTTCCTTATATTTTCTCCCTTTACATGTGTATAAATATAATATAAAGTTTTCACCTTATCAACATGTAGCCATAATATTTAAATTTATACTTACCTACTTGTGCTTTATTTAAAAAGGCACCCGGGTCCCACTACTGTCATTTTTCTTCTGAATTTCTTTCTTACTTCTTCTCCCCTACTTAAATTAGTCATATACTTCTTCTTCACGACTAACTTCAATCATAGATAAAATATTAATATTTTAATATTATTT
>NW_018397280.1:45675-45918 GCF_002168275.2 Theobroma umbraticum
AGATCCAAAATGTCTCATTTTATCCTGGTTCACTTTAGAATTACCTTTTTATCTCACTGATTCATCCTTGGTAAGCTATTATTATTCAATTATCATGTCCTCGCATATGGAATATTTTATTCTAAATTATTTCTTTGCTCTATCAACGCTCTTTCGCACTTAAATTTACATCCATCAACCCTCTATCTCGTCAATGAGATCATATTTGCTCTTATATGAGGGTATAGGGTGTTACACTTTTGT
>NW_018397280.1:46240-46384 GCF_002168275.2 Theobroma umbraticum
AGTAATAAGGCTTTTGAAGACATGAGTGACTATAAATGGGCTTTTCTTGTCAATGAATGGCTTTTTATCACGTTTCTCAAGGTAGAAGATCAATCATAATTTGTTTTAATAAAAAATGTAAAAAAATTCAACTTAAAATCAATT
>NW_018397280.1:46507-46647 GCF_002168275.2 Theobroma umbraticum
CTATAAATGGACTTTTCTTGCCAATGAATGCCTTTTTCTTCACTTTTTTCAAAGTAGACATTAAATTATAATCCGTTTTAAAAAAAATATAAAACAAATTCAACTTAAAATCAATTACGAGATTATAAAACCATTTAAAG
>NW_018397280.1:46681-48490 GCF_002168275.2 Theobroma umbraticum
GACGTTTTACGCTAATAGATCACTTTTGCTTCATGTTTCCCAAGGTAGACATTCAATTACAGTATTTTTAATCAAAAATATAGAAATATTCAACCTAAAATCAATTATAAGATTATAACACCATTTAAAATAAGTAATAAGGCTTTTAAAGAAATAAGTGACAATAAATTGACTTTTGTTGCCAATGAATGTTTTTTCTTCATATTTTTTAAGGCAAAAATTCAATTATGATCTGTTTTAACCAAAAATATAAAAACATTCAACTTAAAATCAATTACGAGATTATAAAACCATTTGAATTGAGATATAAGGCTTTCGAAGGCGTGGGTGACTATAAATGGGATTTTGTTGTTAATGAATGGCTTTTGCTTCATGTTTTTCTAGGCAAACATTCAATTATAATCTGTTTTAACCAAAAATGTAAAAACATTTAACTTAAAATCAATTATGAGATTCTAAAGCCATTTAAAGCGTGTAATAAGGCTTTTGAAGGCTTAAGTGATTATAAATGGACTTCTCTTGTGAATGAATAACTTTTTCTTCATGTTTCCCAAGGTAGACATTCAATTATAATCAGTTTTAACCAAAAATGCAATAAAATTCAATTTAAAATCAGTAATGATATTATAAAACTATTAAAAGCGAGTAATAAGGCTTTCGAAGGCTCAGGTGACTGTAAATGGGCTTTTCTTACCAATGAATAGGTTTTTCTTCATGTTTCTTGAGCTAAAAATTCAATTACAATATGTTTTAACTAAAAATGTAAAACAAAATTCAACCTAAAATCAATTATGAGATTATAAAACTATTTAAAGCAAGTAATCATGCTTGTGAAGGCATGAGTAACTATAAATGGGCTTTTCTTATCAATCAATGGCTTTTCCTTCATGTTTTTCAAGGCAGACAGTCAATTATAATCTGTTCTAATAAAAAATGTAAAACAAATTAATCTTAAAATCAATTATGAGGTTGTAAAACTATTTAAAGCGAGTAATAAGGCTTACGAAGGCTTGGGTGACTATAAATGGGCTTTTCCTATAAATGAATGAGTTTCTCTTCATGTTTTTTGAGGCACATATTTAATTATAATCTGTTTTAACAAAAAAAGTAAAACAATCCAATCTACAATTAGTTATGAGATTATAAAACCATTTAAAACGAGTAATAAGGCTTTCGAAGGCTTAGGTGAATATAAATAGGTTTTTTTCGTAAATGAATGGGTTTTTCTTTATGTTTCTCAAGGCAAACATTCAATTATAATATGTTTTAATCAAAAATTTAAAAAAATTCAATCTAAAATCAACTATGAGATTATAAAACTATTTAAAACGAGTAATAAGGCTTTTGAAGGCAGGGGTGACTATAAATGGGCTTTTCTTATCAATCAATGGCTTTTCCTTCAAGTTTCTTAAGGAAACAGTCAATTATAATCTGTTTTAACCAAAAATAAAAAAAACTTCATGTTAAAATCAATTATGAGGTAATAAGGCTTTCGAAGGCTTGGGTGACTATAAATGGGCTTTTCCTGCAAATGAATGAGTTTCTCTTCATGTTTCTTAGGAAAACATAAAATTATAATCTATTTTAATGGAAAATATAAAAAAATTTAACCTAAAATCGGTTATGAGATTATAAAACCATTTAAAGTGAGTAATAATGCTTTTGAAGGCATGGGTGACTATAAATGGGCTTTTCTTGTCAATGAATGGCTTATCCTTCACTCTTTCTAAGGCAAACATTCAATTATAATCCGTCTTAACTAAAAATATAAAAAAAATTCAACTTAAAATCAATTATGAGATTATAAAA
>NW_018397280.1:48590-53529 GCF_002168275.2 Theobroma umbraticum
CCATTCCTTTGAAAGCCTTATTACTTGCTTTAAATGATTTTATAATCTCATAATCAATTTTAAGTTGAATTCTTTTATATTTTTGGTTAAAGCAGATTATAATTGAATGTTTGCCTTTGGAAACATGAAGAAAAAGCCATTTGTTGGCAAGAAAAGTCTATTTATAGTCACCCATGCCTTCGAAAACCTTATTACTCACTTTAAATAGTTTTATAATCTCATAATTAATTTGAAGTGGAATTTTTTTGTATTTTCAGTTAAAACATATTATAATTGAATTTTTGCCTTAGGACATGTGAAGAAAAAACCATTCATTGGAAAGAAAAGTCCATTTAGCCTTACCTATGCCTTCAAAAGCCTTATTACTTGCTTTAAATAGTTTTATAATCTCATAATTGATTTTAGATTGAATTTTTTACATTTTTCATTAAAATATATTATAATTGAATGTCTGTTTTAGGAAACATAAAGCAAAAGCCATCCATCAGCACGAAAAGTCCATTTATTGTCACTATAGCCTTCGAAAGCTTTATTACTTGCTTTAAATGGTTTTATAATTTCATAATTGATTTTAAATTAAATGTTTTTACATTTTTTATTAAAATATGTTATAACTGAATGTTTACCTCAGGAAATGTGAAGGAAAAGCCAACCATTGGTATGAAAAGTCTATTTATAGTCACTCAAGCCTTTGAAAGTCATATTACTCGCTGTAAATGGTTTTATTATCTCATAATTGATTTTAAGTTGAATTTTTTTATATTTTTAGTTAAACAGATTATAATTGAATGTCTACTCAGGAAACATGAAGAAAAATCTATTCATTGATGAGAAAAGTCCATTTATAGTCACCCATGCATTCAAAAGCATTATTACTCATCTTAAATGGTTATATAATTTGATAATTGATTTGAAGCTGAAATTTTTTACACTTTTGGTTAAAATATATTATAATTGAATCTCTATCTCAAGAAGCATGAATCAAAAGACATCCATTGGAGAGAAAAGTTCATTTATAGTTACCCATACTTTTGAAAGTATTATTACTCACTTCAAATGGTTTTATAATCTCGTAATTTATTTTAAGTTGAATTTTTTTTACATTTTTAGTTAAAACAAATTATAATTAAATGTCTTTCTCGAGAACCATGAAGAATAAGCCATTCATTGGGAAGAAAAGTCTATTTATAGCCACCCAAGCTTTCGAAAGCCTTATTACTCCCTTTACATGGTTTTATAATGTCATAATTGATTTTAAGTTGAATTTTTTTATATTTTCACTAAAATAGATTATGATTGAATTACTACCTAGAGAAATGTGAAGAAAAAGCCATCCGTTGATAAGAAAAGTCATTTTACAGTCACCTATGCCTTCAAAAGCCTTATTACTCGCTATAAATAGTTTTATAATCTCATAATTGATTCTAAGTTGATTTTTTTTACATTTTTCATTAAAATATATTATGATTGAATGTCTGCCTTAAGAAACGTGAAGCAAAAGCCATCCATTGGCACACAAAGTCTATTTATAGTCACTCAAGCCTTCAAAAGCTTTATTACTCGTTTTAAATGGTTTTAGGGTCTCATAATTGACTTTAAGCAGAATTGTTTTATTTTTTTACTTAAAACAGATTATAATTAAATGTTTGCCTCAAAAAATGTGAAGAAAAAGCCATTCATTGATGAGAAAAGTCCATTTACAGTCACCTATGCATTCGAAAGCTTTATTACTTGTCTTAAATGCTTTTATAATCTGATAGTTGATTTTAAGCTGAATTTTTTACTTTTTGGGTTAAAACATATTATAATTGAATGTCTATCTTAGGAGGCACAGAGCAAAAGACATCCATTAGAGAGAAAAGTTCATTTATAGTCACCCATACTTTCGCAAGCATTATTACTCTCTTTAAAAAGTTTTATAATCTCGTAATTGATTTTAAGTTAAATTTTTTTTTATATTTTTAGTTAAAATAGATTATAATTGAATGTTTTCCTTAAGAACCATGAAGATAAGCCATTCACTAGCAAGAAAAGTCCATTTATAGCCAACCAAGCCTTTGAAAGCCTTATTATTCGCTTTACATGGTTTTATAATCTCATAATTAGTTTTAACTTTAATTCTCTTACATTTTTCATTAAAATATATTATAATTAAATGTTTTCCATGAGAAACGTGAAACAAAAGTAATCCATTAGCACGAAAATTCTATTTATTGTCACTCAAGCCCCCAAAATCCTTATTACTCACTTTAAATGGTTTTATAATTTCATAATTTATTTTAAGTTGAAATTTTTTTTTATATTTTGGTTAAAACATATTATAATTGAATGTCTGGCTCAAGAAACAAGAAGAAAAAGCCACTTATTGGCAAGAAAAGTCCATTTATAGTCACTCATGTCTTGGAAAGCCTTATTACTCTTTTTAAATAGTTTTATAATCTCATAATTGATTTTAAGTTGAATTTTTTTACATTTTAGTTAAAATGTATTATAATTGAATGTCTACCTCAGTAAACGCAAAGTAAAATCCATCCATTAGAGAGAAAAGTCCATTTATAGTCATTCATACCTTTGAAACCATTATTACTCGCTTTAAATGGTTTTATGATCTCGTAATTGATTTTAAGTTAATTTTTTTATGCTTTTGGTTAAAATAAATTATAATTAAATGTTTACCTTAGGGAACGTGAAGAAAAAAATCATTCATTGGTAAGAAAAGTTCATTTATAGTCACCCATTCCTTCAAAAGTCTTATTAGTTGCTTTAAATGGTTTTATAATCTCATAATCGATATTAGGTTAAATTCTTTTACATTTTTGGTCAAAACATATTGTAATTGAATGTTTACCTTAGGAAACATGAAGAAAAGCCATTCATTGGCAACGAAAATCTATTTGTAACCACTTAAGCCTTGGAAAGCCTTATTACTCGCTTTAAATTGTTTTATAATCTTATAATGGATTTTAAGTTAAATTTTGACGTTTTTGCTTAAAATAGATTATAATGGAATGTCTAGCTAAGGAAACATGAAGAAAAAGCTATTCATTAACAAGAAAAGTTTATTTAGAGTCACCCAAGTCTTTAAAAGCTTTATTACTTGCTATAAACAGTTTTATAATCTCTTAATCGATTTTAAGTTAAATTCTTTTACAATTTGGTTAAAGTAGATTATAACGGAATGTTTGCCTCTGAAAACATGAAGAAAAAGCCATTCATTGGTAAGAAAAGCCTATTTATAATCACACATGCCTTTGAAAGCCTTATTACTAGCTTTGTAACACCCCGTACCCTCGTATAAGAGCCAACATGATCTCATCGACAAGACGGAGGGTTGATGGACATAAATTTAAGTGCTAAAGAGTGGTGATAGCTTAAGGAATGCTTTAGAAGAAAATATTCTGTATTAGAGGACTTGATAATTAAATAATAATATTTTTCTCGAGAATGAATTAGGAAGTTAAAAGGTGAATCGGAGGAGAACCGAGACAAAATGAGACATTTTGAGTCTTGAGGAGATAAGTGAAAAATATTGAAATAAAATAATATTTTGTTAATAAAATAATATTAAAATATTAAAATTTTAATTATTGTTGAGATTAGTCATGGAGGAGGATTATATGACTAATCTAAGTGGGGGAGAAGAAGTAAGAAAGAATTTTGAAGAAAAACGACATTAGTAGGGCTCGCATGTCTTTATTAAACAAACCTAGCATGGGTAAGTATTTATTTAAATATTATGGTGAAGCCTTGATGAGGTGCACATCTTATATTATATTCGTACACATGTAAAAGAAGGAAAATAGAAGAAAATTAGAATTTAAAACATGTTGGAAGGACCAAATTGTAAATGATGAAAGTTTGGAGAGTTAAATGGTAAATAAGGAAACGTTTGAGCACATACGTGCAATTTTAATTCAATGGACATTTACTAATCAAGGAAGGTTAGATTATGAGGAATATGAGATATACGTGTAAAAGTTACTATTACATGCAAACTATGGTGTGCAAGGAGTAAAAGTTAGTAGGGGACATGTGGAACCCCACCATGTGATAGTTGACTAAAAAGAAAAGAATAAGAGTATTAATGTGGAAGAAAACCATGGTTTGGCAAAGATAGCTCATGGTAAATAAAGTAAGGGTGAACATGTGATTTGAAAGAAAAAAAGAGAATAATTTGATTGCATGAAATCTTATTGGTCTACAAAGAGGTCAAATAGGATCCCAGAGTGGAAAAATGCATGAAATCTTATAGGTTCATGGAATGGCAAAAGCTATTGGTAAGGAATAATATGCATGAAACAATATTAGGTGATAAAGTGGACCTTCAAGAAGATGAAATGAAATGCAAATTTAAATGAAATGAAAGGAAACGATGCCGTTTCCTTGGGCAATCGGTCCATAGTAAAGAAAAAAAAGGAATGGAGACTATTTTCACTTTGCTTTGTCCACCACTCGAGAGGAAGAGAGAAAAGAGAAGAAAAGAAACATGCAAGGGAAAGCTTGGCTTTTAGGAGAAAAATGTGAAGAAATCAAGTGAGTTCCATTGGAGATCCACCCATTTGGAAGAGAATGAAGAGAGAATGGCTTGGTGAGGCTTCCAACCAAGAAAAAAAAGAGTTGAGTGGAAAGGCAAGCTAAGTGAATGTTCTGTTTGGGGGAGCCAAAGGAAACTGAGAGGTTTTCCTCCCCACCTACACGCCATTGATGAAGTTAAAGGAGATTTGGTGGTTTGGTTTAGAAATTCCAAGGTAAGGAAAGTAGAAACAAAATGATCTACAAATATTTGAAATGCATGTCTTTGAACCGATTATAATATGAGATTTTGCTTGTTGTATCAAGGATCTACAAATATTCAAAGAACCCGATGCAGGCATGTAGGTGGATCTTGAAATGTATGGTGATTTTGAGCTAGACAAGCAATGGGTAAGTATTTTAGTCT
>NW_018397280.1:53715-54119 GCF_002168275.2 Theobroma umbraticum
TAAGGGTTAATGAAAACTATGAGATTAGGTTACGAAATTATTGATTGATGTTCTACCATGCACGTGAATAAATTAAGTGTATTGAGTTTTGTAGGGTTGATAGTAAATGTATGAGTAAAGAAAGTGTGCTGTGGTGGCATGCCGAAGGAGGTAACGGGTAACCAACGAGTGAAATTAGCTAGGTACGCTCCTGAATCAATAGCGATGTAGCGTTCCGCTATTGTGAGGTGAGTAGGGGGTGCTGATTTTAAAATATCCTTGTTATATATATTGATTTACATTAGTAAGCATTGATGATTTTCTTAAGTGTAATTATGGATAGCATGAGTTGTTAGCCTTGTTAGGCAATTTTAAAATGAATTTACAATGATTTATGTATTACTATTGTGGAAAGCATGAGTTGG
>NW_018397280.1:54129-54314 GCF_002168275.2 Theobroma umbraticum
AGGAAGTTTGTGGATGCAAAATTATTTTGAAAGGAGTTTTGGATATAACTATAGACAAACCATATATGTAAAGAGTTTTAGAAATTGAGAAACAAGCCTTTCATGATGTTTACATCAAAATCTGTGCCTTATATTTTTGTGTGATATGCATAGCTAAATGCATTTGTTAAATGATTTAAAATGCA
>NW_018397280.1:54528-54728 GCF_002168275.2 Theobroma umbraticum
ATCATGCCATTTAACTTGAAAAGTAATTTCAAAGGGTTATCAAACTTTGATTTTAAATGATTAAATGGAAAAGCCTTGAAAAAACCTGATTTGGTTTTAAAAATGATTTTGATAAACCGAGAGCGTCGAGAGTAGGTCGATTATCTCTTCGGTTAAGTGTGACCCTTGTGCAAAAGTGAGCTCTAGCTAGAGAACCTTTG
>NW_018397280.1:54742-54885 GCF_002168275.2 Theobroma umbraticum
TAATAACATCTGAGAGCTCTGCTCCACCAGATCCCTACAGCCATCGACGATGTTGGCCGACATTGGAGAAATTAAGTAGTCACAACTGCGAATATCATTGGTGGCCTAGCCACATATAACAACCCGTGGCCTTGCCACGTAAA
>NW_018397280.1:54909-55058 GCF_002168275.2 Theobroma umbraticum
TCTAATAGCCCATCGATGACCCAAAGGATCTTTAGCTAGAGCTTACTTGTGCACAAGGGTCACACTTAACCAAAGTGACAACCGACCTACTCTCGAAGCTATCAGTTTATCAAAACCATTTTTTAAAACCAAATCGAGTTTTACAAGGC
>NW_018397280.1:55068-55148 GCF_002168275.2 Theobroma umbraticum
AATCCTTTCAAATCAAGGTTTGATAACCCGTTTGAAATTACTTTTTAGGTAAAATGGCATGGTGTAATCACTTGTACAAA
>NW_018397280.1:55158-55329 GCF_002168275.2 Theobroma umbraticum
AAACCAAAGCTCAAAACTTGCATTTCAAGTCATTTTGCAAATGCATTTAGCTATGAATATCACATAAAAACACAAGGCACCGATTTTGATACAAACATCATGAAAGGCTTGTTTCCTGGTTTCTAAAACTCTTTACATATATGGTTTATCTATAATTATATCCAAAACTCC
>NW_018397280.1:55541-55712 GCF_002168275.2 Theobroma umbraticum
ATGCTATCCACAATTGCACTTAGAAAAGCCATCAATACTTACTAGCATAAATCATTATATATAGCAAGGAGATTTTTAAAATAGGCACCTCTTACTCACCTCACAATAGCGGGACGCTACATCGTTATTGATTTAGGCGTGTATCTAGCTAATTCTACTCACCAGTTACTA
>NW_018397280.1:55897-56251 GCF_002168275.2 Theobroma umbraticum
AACATACAATCGATAGTCTATCAAATAACCAATGCCAACACAACACCATGCAACTACATTGCATGCTTACCTTTCAGTTTTAGTTTGAGTTCCACACATATAGTTCACCATTTCCTCACATCCATAGTCACTATTGCTGCCACAAACATAGGCAATTAGCATACATATAATTTTCCTTGTTCACTTAAAATTTCAAGACTAAAACACTTACCCATTGCTTATTTAGCTCGAATTCACCATGCATTCCAAGATCTACCTACATGCATGCCTCGGGTCCCTTGAGTCCTTGTAGATTCTTGGTACCACAAATAAAATCACACATTACAATTGATTTACTAAGCATGCATTTCAAGA
>NW_018397280.1:56506-56876 GCF_002168275.2 Theobroma umbraticum
ATCACTTGCCTTTTGCCTTATTTTCCTCCTTTTTCTCTTTATTCTCTCTCACGGGCGGATTGCCCAATGTTGTATGTCTTGGTGGCTTGTTTCTTCTCTCTTTTGTGTGGTAAAAGTACAAGGCAATGCCTTTAAAGTCTTTCCACCTGTCACATTCATTTTCTACATCTTTTTCACTTTTATTTTCTTTGTTTCTTTATTCTATTATTTTCCTTTTCATTCATTTATTTGTTCCTTATTATCATTGGACCAACTCACTCTCCACTCACATTTCATGCACACATTGCTCATTGGTCCAAAATCTATATTAATTGCTTTCCATTTGCCACCTCATTTTCTTACTTTTATTTTTATTTCCTTTGCCACCCAT
>NW_018397280.1:57146-57532 GCF_002168275.2 Theobroma umbraticum
CTTTTCCTTTTAATCAAATATCACATGGTGGGGGTCCCACATGTTCTCCACTAACTTTTCCTTTTATGCACACTATAGTTTGCATGTCATAGTAACTTTCACATGCACATTTTATTATCTTACATAATCTAGCTTCCTTTAGTTAATTAATGTCCATTTAGCTTCAAATATGGTAATAGCACAAAGGTCCTCAACTTTTCCCTTATTTACCTTTTGTTCCACCAAACTATCCACTCTTGCAATTTAGTCCTTCCAACATGTTTTAAATTCCAATTTTTTTCTATTTTCCTTCCTTTACATGTGTACAAATATAACATAAGGTTTGGACCTAATCAAGGTGTCACCATAATATTTAAATATATACTTACCCACTTGTGCTCTATTTA
>NW_018397280.1:57784-68614 GCF_002168275.2 Theobroma umbraticum
ACTTAGATTTACATCTATCAACCCTTCGTTTCATCGATGAGATCATACTGGCTCTAATACGAGGGTATGGGGTGTTACATGATAATTGATTTTAAGCTATAGTTTTTTACACTTTAGGTTAAAATATATTATAATTGAATGTCTATCTTAGGAAGCATAAAGCAAAAGACATCCATTGGAGAGAAAAGTTTATTTATAGTCACCCATGCTTTCGAAACCATTATTTCTCACTTTAAACGGTTTTATAATCTTGTAATTGATTTCAAATTAATTGTTTTTATATTTTTTGTTAAAATAGATTATAATTGAATGTCCATCTCGAGAACCATGAAGAATAAGTCATTCATTGGCAAGAGAAATTCATTTATAGCCACCCATGCATTCGAAAACCTTATTACTTGCTTTACATGATTTTATTATATCATAATTGAGTTTAAGTTGAACTTTTTTACATTTTTCACTAAAACAGATTATAATTGAATGTCTGCCTTAAGAAATATGAAAAAAAGCGATCCATTGGCAAGAAAAGTCCATTTACAGTCACCCATGCCTTCAAAAGCCTTATCACCCGCTATAAATAGTTTTATAATCTCATAATTGATTCTAAGTTGAATTCTTTTACAGTTTTCATTAAAATATATTATAATTGAATGTTTTCCTTGTGTAACGTGAAGCAAAAGCCATCCATTGACAAGAAAAGTCTATTTATAGTCACTCAAGCCTTCGAAAGCCTTATTACCCACTTTAAAATAGATTTTTTTTTATGCTTATAATTAAAACAAATTATGATTGAATGTCTACGTCAAGTGACGTGAAGAAAAAGTCATTCATTAGCAAGAAAAGTTCATCTAGGGTCACTCAAGCCTTCGAAAGCCTTATTACCCACTTTAATTAGTTTTATAATCTCATAATAGATGTTAAGTTGAATTTTTTACTTTTTTAATTAAAATAGATTATAATTTTATGTCTATCTGAAAAAACACAAAGAAAAAACCATTCACTGGCAAGAAAATTCCTTTTATAGTCACTCAAGCCTTTGAAAGCCTTATTACTCGCTTTAAAGGGTTTTATAATCTCATAATTGATTTTAAGTTGAATTTTTTTTGTAGTTTCCTTTAAAATATATTATAATTGAATGTTTTCCTAGGGAAAGATGAAGCAAAAGCCATCCATTGGCACGAAAAGTCCATTTATAGTCACTCAAGCCTTCGGAAGCCTTATTACTCACTTTAAATGGTTTTGTAATCTCGTAATTGATTTTAAGTTGAATTGTTTTACATTTTTACTTGAAATAGATTACAATTGAATGTTTGCCTCAAGAAACGTGAAGAAAAAGCCATTCATTGGCAGGAAAAGTCTATTTATAGTCACCCATATATTCAAAAGCATCATTACTCGCTTTAAATAGTTTTATAATATGATAATTGATTTTAAGCTGAATTATTTTACATTTTTGGTTAAAATATATTATAATTGAATGTCTATCTTAGAAAATATGAAGCAAAAGATATCCATTTGGGAGAAAAGTTCATTTATAGTCACTCGCTTTAATTGGGTTTATAATCCTATAGTGATTTTGAGTTGAATTTTTCTACATTTTTCAATCAAATATATTATAATCGAATGTCTACTTGAGGAAACATGAACCAAGAGCCATTGAATAACATGAAAAGTCCATTTATAGTCAGTCACTCAAGCCTTCGAAAACCTTATTACATGCTTTAAATGGTTTTATATTTTCATAATAGATTTTAAGTTGAATTATTTTACATTTTTAGTTAAAATACATTATAATTGAATATTTACCTTGAGAAATGTAAAAAAAAGTTATTCATTGGTAAGAATAGTCCATTTATAGTCACCTATTTATTTGCAATCATTATTACTTGCTTTAAATGATTTTATAATTTGATAATTGATTTTACATTGAATTTTTTTGTATTTTTTGGTTAAAATATATTTTGATTGAATGCCTATATCGAGAAGCATGAAGCAAAAGACATCCATTGCAGAGAAAAGTTCATTTATAGTCAATCAATCTTTGGAAAGCCTTATTACTCGCATTAAATGGTTTTCTAATCTCATAATTGATTTTAAGTTGAATTTTTTCATATTTCAATTAAAATGTATTTCAATTGAATGTCTGCCTCGGGAAATGTGAAGTAAAAGTCATCTATTGTCTAGAAAAGTCCATTTATAGTCACTTAAGCCATCGAAAGCCTTAATACTTGCTTTAAATGGTTTTATAATCTCATAATTGATTTTGAGTTGAGATTTTTTACATTTTTTATTTAAACTGATTATAATGAAAAGTCTACCTCAGGAAACATGAAGAAAAAGCTATTCATTGGCTAGCAAAGTCCATTTATAGTCACTCATTCTTTTAAAAGCCTTATTACTTGCTTTAAGTAGTTTTATAATCTTATAATCAATTTTAAGTTAAATTCATTTACATTTTTATTTAAAGTATATTATAACTGAATTTTTCCCTCCAGAAACATGAAGAAGAAGTCATTCATTAGCAAGAAAAGCCCATTTATAGTCACCCATGACTTCAAAAGCCTTATTACTAGCTTTAAATGGTTTTATAATCTCATAATTAATTTTAGGTTGAATTGTTTTATATTTTTAGTTAAAACAAATTATAATAGACTATCTACCTCAGAACACATGAAGAAAAAATCATTAATTAGCAAAAAAAATTTATTTAGAGTCACCTATGCCTTCAAAAGCCTTATTACTCACTTTAAATGATTTTATAATCTCATAATTGATTTTAAGTTGAATTTTTTAAATTTTTCATTAAAATATATTATAATTGAATGTTTAATTTAGAAAACATGAAGCAAAAGCCATCCATCGGCACAAAAAGTTTATTTATTGCCACTCAAGCCTTCAAAATGCTTATTACTTGCTTTAAATGGTTTTATAATCTCATAATCGATTTTAAGTTAAATGTTTTTTTATTTTTTATTAAAATATGTTATAATTGAATATTTTCCTTGGAAAACATGAAGCAAAAACCATTCATTGGCACGAAAAGTCCATTTATAGTCACTTAAGCCTACGAAAGCCTTATTACTCGCTTTAAATGGTTTTATAATCTCATAATTGATTTTAAGCTAAATTGTTTTACATTTTTGGTTAAAACATATTATAATTGAATGTCTGCCTCAGAAAACATAAAGAAAAATCCATTCATTAGCGAGAAAAGTCCGTATATAGTCACCAAAGCATTTAAAAGTATTATTACTCATCTTAAATGGTTTATAATCTGATAATTGATTTTAAGCTAAATTTTTTTATACATTTGGTTAAAATATATTACAATTGAATGTCTATCTTAGGAAGCACGAAGCAAAAGACATCCATTGGAGAGAAAAGTTTATTTATAGTCACCCATGCTTTTGAAAGCATTATTACTCTCTTCAAATGGTTTTATAATCTCGTAACTGATTTTAAGCTGAATTGTTTTTACAATTTTAGTTAAAATAGATTATAATTAAATGTCTACCTAAGAACTGTGAAACTAAGCCATTCATTAGCAAGAAAAGTCCATTTATTGCCACCCAAGCCTTTGAAAGCCTTATTACTCGCTTTACATGGTTTTATAATGTCATAATTGATTTGAAGTTGAATTTTTTACATTTTTCATTAAAACATTTTATAATTATATGTCTACCTCAGAAAATATGAAGAAAAAGCCATCCATTGGCAAGAAAAGTCCTATTATAGTCACTTAAGCATTTAAAAGCCTTATTACTTGCTTTAAATATTTTTAGAATCCTATAATTGATTTTAAGTTGAATTTTTTTATATTTTTTATTAAAACAGATTATAATTGAATGTCTATCTTGAAAAACGTAAAAAAAAAGCCACTCATTGACAAGAAAAGTCCATTCATAGCCACCCATACCTTCGAAAGCCTTATTACTCGCTTTTCATGGTTTTATAATGTCATTATTAATTTAAAGTTAAATGTTTTTATATTTTTTATTAAAATAGATTATGATTGAATGCTTACCTTATGAAATGCAAAGAAAAGTCCGTTTATAGTCACCCATATCTTCAAAAGCCTTATTACTCTCTTTAAATGATTTTCTAATCTCATAATTGATTTTAAGTTGAATTGTTTTCCATTTTTGGTTAAAATATATTATAATTGAATGTCTATCTTGGGAAATGTGAAGCAAAAGCTATTCATTAGAGAAAAAAGTTCATTTACTGTCACTCATGCCATCGAAAGCATTATTACTTGTTTTAAATGGTTTTATAATCTTATAATTGATTTTAAGTTGAATTTTTTCAAATTTTGGTTAAAATATATTTTAATTGAATGTTAGCCTCAAAAAATGTGAAGCAAAAGTCATCCATCGACAAGAAAAGTTCATTTATAGTCACTCAAGCCGTCAAAAACCTTTTTCTCACTTTAAATGGTTTTATAATCTTATAACTGATTTTGAGTTAATTTTTTTTTACATTTTTGATTTAAACAAGTTATAATTAAAAGTCTATCAAAGGAAACATGAAGAAAAAGCCATTAATTGGCTAGAAAAGTGGGTGTAATCTCCTGACAAAAGAAGACCATTTTAAGTTAATCATGTAATCGAAATCTTTGTTACTCTTTTTAAATGATACATTAATTCATTTATAATCTTTTAAATGATTCTAAATTGAAATGTCTAGACTTTTGGTTAGAACCTTTCATAATTGGATGTTTGGATTGGGAAATGGAAGCTATTACTTGACAAGAAAAGAACATTTTAAATTAATCATGCGATTGAAAGCTTTGTTACTCACTTTAAATGATATATTAATTCATTTATAATCTTATAAATGATTATAAATCAAAATCTTTGAACTTTATAGTTCAAATCTATTGTAATTAGATATTTGCATTAGGAAACTTGAAATGGATGTTATTCATTGTGAAGAAAAGAACATTTTAAGTTAACCATGCCATCAATAGCTTTGTTACTCACTTTAAATAATGTAATAATTTATTTATAATCTTATAAAAGATTATAAATCAAAAATTTGAACTTTATGGTTTAAGCCTATTGTAATTAGATGTTGGTACCAGGGAATGTGAAATGGATGTTGTTCATTTTGAAGAAAAAACTATTTTAAGTTAATCATGCCATTAATAGCTTTATTATTGACTTTAAGTAATGTATTAATTCATTTATAATCTTATATATAAAAAAAATCTTATATATGATTATAAATAAAAAACTTTAGAATTTATTATCAAAACCTATTATAATTGGATGTTCGCATTCGGAAACATGAAGTGGATGCTACTAATTGACAAGAAAAGATAATTGTATGTTAATAATCTCATCGAAAGCTTTGATACATGGTTTAAATGATGTATTAATACATTTATAATCTTATAAATGATAATTAATTGAGATATTTGGACTTTATCATTAAAACCTATTATAATTGTTTATTTGAATTGGAAAACATGAAGTGGATGGTACCATTGACAAGAAAAGACTATTTTAAGTTAATCGTGCCATCAAAAGCTTTGTTACTCATTTTGAAAGATATATTAATTCATTTATAATCTTATAAATTAGTATAAGTTGAAACCTATCATAATTGAATGTTTACATTATGAAACATGAAGTGGATGCTATCCCTTAACAAGAAAAGACCATTTTAAGTTAATCATGCATTGGAAAGCTTGTTGTTTGCTTCAAATGATATATTAATTCATTTATATAACTTTGAACGATATACTAATGATATATTAATTTATAAATGATTATAATTGAAATATTTGGATTTTATTGTTAAAAGTTATCATAATTGGATGTTTGGATGGGGAAACATGAAAAGAATGCTATTCCTTGATAGGAAAACACCATTTTAAGTTAATCATGTGATCGAAAGGCTTTGTTATTTGCTTTAAATGTTATATGAATCCATTTAAAATCTTATAAATGATTATAAATTAAAATCTTTGAACTTTATGGTTAAAACTTAGTGTACTTGGATGTTTGCATTGGGAAACATGAAGTGGATGCTATTCATTTTGAAGAAAAGACCATTTTAAGCTAATCATGCCATTAATAGCTTCACTACTTATTTAAATTATGTATTAATTCGTTTATAATCTTATAAATGGTTATAAATCAAAATCTTTGGACTTTATGGTTTAAACCTATTGTAATTGGATGTTTGCATTTGAAAACATGAAGTAGATGTTGTTCATTACAAAGAAAAGACCATTTTAAGTTAATCATGCCATCAAAAGCTTTCATACAAACTTTAGATGATATATTATGAGATTTAGTTAAGGATTGTTGGTTGATATGCTGCCATTTATGAGTATAATTAAATGTGTTGGGTTTCAATGATTGCTAGGGAAAGTATAGTAAGTAAAGTCACCAAGGCGGCATGTCGGAAGAAGTAACAAGAGATCGGCAAGTAGAGATTAGCTAAATACGCGCTTGAATCAATAACGACGTAGCATCCCGCTATTATGAGGTGAGTAAGGGGTGTCGATTTCCAAATTTCCATACTATATATATACACATATTATTGTACAAAGGATAAATGTGCCGAATATATTAAATGTGAGTTATGGACAGCATGAGCTGGTAGATATTCTAGGACTTTGTGAATGCCAAAGTATTTGAAATTTTTTTTAAATAGATGTATATATGTTATATATGTAAAGGATTTTAAAACCGGGGAAACAAGCTTTTCAATACAATTTATGTCAAATGTGCCTTATTGATTGTGTGATGTGCATTCATGATTGAATTTCATATTAACCATACTAGGTTGATATCTAAACCCCATGCAAAAAGGTTTTGGCATTGCAAAATATTGCAAAAAAGAGATTTTAGTACACTACCATGCTTGGTATTTTGGAAATGATTTGAAATGATCTTTTAAAAACCCGATTTGGTTTTTAAACGATTTTATTAAATCGAGAGATTCGAGAGTAGGCCGGTTGTCACTTCGGTTAAGTGTGTCTCTTGTTCATAAGTGAGCTCTAGGTAGAGATCCTTTGGGTCACTGACAGGCTGTTAAACCTGGCTGGGGCCATGGTTTGTGATTGTTGTGGCTAGACCACTAGTAACATATGCGGTTGCGATCGCCTAATGTCTCTGATGTTGACCAACATTGTTGAGACTGCCATGGCTATGGGAATCCAGTGGAGTAGAGCTCCCAGATGTTATTACGTGGAAGTGAGTCCATGTGCTCTTTATTTCTAAACCTACTTGAGAGTGATATCTCTTTGGGTTTTTCACGTATGTAGCTTTTGCATGGTGAAAAATAATGGTTTTTTTGTAGCTCCCTTACTTATACGATGACATTTGATTTAATTTTTCGCATATGAAGTGAGTTATGAATTTACACATAAGCTTTGTAAAATATTGAATTTTACGAAAGCATGCGTGATGATATTAAATTGCATTAAGCCAGTTGTTGATTGATTTCGACAGCGAAAATCTTTGTATCAATTAGTTTGACATTTGATTTAAATGACTATTTTTCATTAATTTACTTATTTTACATATAAGGCACAAACCTCCCTTTTTGAGTTAAATTGTTACATATATTCTTATAATTTTAATATTCAAATCTTTTGCCTTTAGCTTATTTCCCATTAACACCCTACTCACGAAGTTGATGATCAATGAGTTTGTAAGACTCACCCCCTTATTTCCTTTTGTAGATAGGTAATCAGTTCAAGTCCATTGTTCAGCACCTTGAGACTAGCTGCAATCTAGGTAATGGCATCTCTTAAACTTACACTCCGAGTCGCTCCATTGCCCAGAGGTCATGTTGTGTCAAATAGTCATATTTATAATGATGAATAGTTTATTGAAAATGAATTGGCTAAAACTTAAGGTTATGTAATGATTACTGCTTATTATGTTTAAATTATGTGGAGTTATCAAGCTTGGTTATTAGTATCTAGATGCCATATTTTAAATATTGTGATTATTTGGTTTAAGTGAACTATGGTGTTAAAATTGTAAGTTGAGTTTAAATTGCCTGAAGGCTTAACTAAGGCTTGTTCGGGATTTGACAGGTTCGCTCATAAGTTTCGGACGTCGGTAATGATTGAGAGAAGAGGTTGTTATAGACTTGGTATCAGAGCCCTAAGTTTAGTCAAGTTCTAAGTACTCTCGTGTCAATCAGCGGTGTTGTCGGAGTTAATATAGAGTCTTGTTTATGGTTTATGACTGCAGCACAAGTCATAGACAGGAAGCCATATAAACTCCTATTCCTAGCAACCTACCTTTTTATTAATGTCATATAAAGGTTATAAGTAGCGCTGTCGTCCAGGTTTGAGATGCCACTCGAGACACAAGCCATTGTTGGAAAGATTGTAAAGCAAATGCTCCTAATGAAAGGTTAATATAATAACATATCCCTCCGATTAAGGATGATGGAAGGTGGAGTTAGACTAATAGGTTTGTAATGACTTATTCATTTGGTGGAGCTATAAGTTGAACCCATGGTTGTCAATGGGAAGGAATTGGACGACATTGGGTTGTTATTAAGGTCAATATAAAGGAGCATGTATGATAACGGTAATAAGGGGCACACTATGATTGGAATGAATATTAAATTGTTGTGATTCACTTGAGGTTTATGAATTTGAGTATTGAGGAATGTGTAAACCAATATTCATGTGCACGAAGATAAGTGCACTGTGTGAATTAAGCTTGCCATGCCCATATATGAATGGTGTTGGGCCTTTGAGATATATTATACTATATATGTGTTGGCTATGTGTATAGCAGCTTAAATGGGCCTGGTTTTGATTTCAATTAATTGACTATGAAATTCTAAGATTTGATTTGAACTATTATGGTTTATAGTTATAAGTATATGAATTAGGCTAAGAATGAAAATCAGTGATTGTTATAATTGATGTGTGGTCATCAAGTAAATAAGCGCTAGTAAAAAACCTGCTCTAAGGATGAGCTTGAATTTTTGCTATGCTAGCGTGAAGCCAAAGGATTAAAGATAGATGTGGATTTGGTAGCTTGAAGTCAAATGACTTAGAAAGTTGATTTTAGTCTAAATGCTATAGGAGTTCTATTTTGAGTATGATATACAAATTGCTTAAAGATCAATTTAAAAGCTGTTTGGTTAGATTCGAACTTACTATATAAATGATCATCTTGAATGTGATTTTTCCAGAGGTAAGGACTTAGAAGAATGTTGATTTTGGATAAGCTCTAAGAGGAAACTTCTGAATCCTAAGTTTAAGAGACTTTGATCTTATGACCGTAAACGCGAGATGCAGTAATTAAGTTAATTGTCCACTTTATAAATGTAATTGGTTAAGATTGATGAGAAAAGTCAAGATCTTAACACTAAGTGTATAATTTGATATGCACGTAGCTAAGAGTAATTTGGAGACCATCGTTTAACCAAGTTTGCGCTAAATGTTATGGTAGAGGTATATGATTACTAATAGTGAAATCTGCCCAAAAAATGGCCTTGGCATACTACAAAATGTGAAATAGCAATGTTGAGATTAATGTCCTGATTGTGCACCTATGATAGAAAGCAAGTTTTGTAAATTATGGTTTCATAATCATGAAATGTATGGAGCTTATCAATATGTAAGCATGTACATGAAGTTGTACATTTTGTAATTGACATGCATCATATGGAAGGGATATCCCATAGAAGGATTTAGCTTAATTGGTGGTTACTTGGGTATAGGCATGGCATAAGATTGAAAGTACCTCAATATATGTTAATGGGAGTAATTATGGAAATAAAGAAAGATGAATTCTTGGAATTAATAGTAAGGTGAGCATAAGGTGTTGATTAAGGAATTGTGGAATGTGTAAATGGTGAATAATTAGATATGTGGAGTTATGTATACTGTGAATCTATTATAAAATATGGAAAAAATGTACTAAGGTGGGAATTATTATAGGATGATAAGTGTTAAAAAGGTAATATTAGTTTAGAAATATTGACTTGGCCTAGTGCACATAATGAGCAAGGTGGAAGAACTCCTTGCAAAAGGGATTTCCAACAACCACAGTGCTGCAACGATGGCTCTTCAACACTATAGTGCTGAGGTTACCTCACATCCAGCAATCGCAGCATTGTAGCACTGGCTCCCCAGCGCTGCAGTGCTAAAACCAGCAACTGCAGCACCACAACGCTGACTACCTAGCACCGTAACACTGAGGATATTTTGTTTTTAGGAGATTTATGACTAAGAATAAAGAATGATTGGCAATAATGGGGCATACTGATGAATTTGCAAGACAAATTATGGCTATTGACTTTAATGTTGGGATTTCTTAATTGGAGTTTAAACGTTTTGAAGAATGTTGAGGTGAAAGAATGGAAAAGTTCCTTATTTCCATATATTGACATGTAAGCAAAAGAAAAATTGAAAGTTCTTGAGATGATTGTAATGGGATAAGTTATAATGTGAAGTGTTAAGATAAACATCACATTAATTAAAGTCACATCCTAAGAAGTAAAGGAGACAAGAGATTAAGCTTTGTTAAAAGGCCAAGAAAAGAATGACTGAAAAGTTAAAAGAATGTATGAGACATTGATAAAGTAATGTCAATATCAAATGATGAAATTGTGAATGAAGGATTACAAAGTTGGTATAGCAAATGAGCGAACATAAAGCAATGTTATGAGGATTTGCAAATCTTAACTTGACATAGTGGGAAGGAAAAGGTTAGTAACAAGACAAATTATATGACATACTAGAAACTTAAGAATATCAATTGAGACATGAATAGATGAGTATGCATTTGAATATCTTGGAGAATAAGTGCATGCTTTTGGAATGAATGTGCTTGCAAG
>NW_018397280.1:68952-69073 GCF_002168275.2 Theobroma umbraticum
AAAATGCATGAGGCGTGCATAATTCAAATGAGTCTGAGTCTTAAGTGACCAAAAAATCGTAATGTACCAAGGATAATGTATGTGTTGGAGGTATGAAAGATAATTGAGAAATGAAGATGAC
>NW_018397280.1:69290-69430 GCF_002168275.2 Theobroma umbraticum
AGTATACTAAGACTTATACATATGGTTGGAATTGATAAGAAATACTATCAGAAATTGAACTATGTTTATATAAGGAAATTTTGGAATAATAAGTTAAGGAAAGAATATCAAGAAAAGGAATATGTAATGTGGTTAAGCCT
>NW_018397280.1:69455-69779 GCF_002168275.2 Theobroma umbraticum
CAACTGTAAGAAGAGATGATTCTAAACTTGATTGTCAGTTATTTTGGTTTTTCAGATGGCTTATTGGGTTTGTTATGCCTAAGATTACTTAAAGTTGAAATTTTTGGAAATATATATCTGAATATATATGTTGCATATCGGCACAAAAACACATATGGAATTGGTTATAATTTTATTCGATGATGATATTCTGTCAGAGGCTATAGCACTAGACAATGATTAAGATGATCCATTAGTGATTTTGGCAATAAACAATTTGATTATAATGTTGTTAGCTTAAGGGTAAGCATTTACACTCTTGATATTCATTCATAAAGTTCT
The DNA here is from genome assembly GCF_002168275.2 of Theobroma umbraticum. Classification (NCBI taxonomy): domain Eukaryota; kingdom Viridiplantae; phylum Streptophyta; class Magnoliopsida; order Malvales; family Malvaceae; genus Theobroma; species Theobroma umbraticum. The sequence goes on from NW_018397280.1 coordinate 69,777, forward strand.
ATC
>NW_018397280.1:69789-69884 GCF_002168275.2 Theobroma umbraticum
AAGCTTGGTGTCTTTGATATAGCTAGAGAGGTTTGGTACACAGACTAGCTTAACTGTAAGTTAAAATTTGTTAGGCTATTACAAAGTACATAAAT
>NW_018397280.1:70112-70266 GCF_002168275.2 Theobroma umbraticum
TTTAGTAGATGATTCTTTAATTTTAAAGAGCACCTAAGAAAAGATAAGTGTGTAGTTTAATCTTCAGATTAATGAACTAATGAGGCCGTGTGGTTTGACATTTGTAATAATTCTGAGGAACTTTAGGTTGAATATGTTTTGCATGGCATATGAT
>NW_018397280.1:70690-71386 GCF_002168275.2 Theobroma umbraticum
GACATTGTGAGTTTTCTATAAAGATTGGAAGTCAATATAATGAGTAAATCAAAAATCTTATGTTAAGAATGCCCAACAGAAGTGATGTGGCAGAATTTTAGAATTTTAATTATTCACCTACGTTGATTTAAATTCGAGGACGAATTTGTCTTAAGTGGGGGAGATTGTAATACCTCGTATCCTCGTTTAGAAGTTAATAAGACTCTATCGATGAGAAAAAGGTCATTTGACATAAATCTAAGTGTTAGAGAATGGTGATATGTAAAAAGAATATTTTAAAATAAAATAATATTTTATGAATAAAATATTATTAAAATATTAATATTTTATTTATTAGTGAGATTAGTCAAAAAGAGAGGGTTATATGACTAATCTAAGTGGGAGAGAAGAAGTAACGAAGAATTTTGAACAAAAATGACTTTATTGGATCCCGTGTGTTTTTCTTAAATGAAGCTAAAGTGGGTAAGTATATATTTAAATTTTATGGTGACACCTTGATGAGGTGCAAACCTATTATTATATTTGTACACGTGCAAAGGAAGGAAAATAGAAGAAAATTAAAATTGAAGGAATGATGGGGTGACCTAATAAAAAGGATGAGAACTTCGAAGGGGTAAATGGTAATTTTACCATTTAGATTGGTCAAAGCTCCCAAAGAAAGCTTTGACTCATCTTTTTTTTCTCCATGGCTGGCCA
>NW_018397280.1:71486-85055 GCF_002168275.2 Theobroma umbraticum
TTAAGGATTGTTGGTTGATATGCTGCCATTTATGAGTATAATTAAAAGTATTGGGCTTGAATGATTGCTAGGGAAAGTAAAGTAAGTAAAGTCATCGAGGCGGTGTGCCAGAGGAAGTAACAAGAGATCGGTAAGTCGAAATTAGCTAAATACATGCTTGAAGCAATAACGACATGGTGTCCCGCTATTGTGAGGTGAGTAGGGGGTGTCGATTTTCAAATTTCGATACTATATATATAAATACTTATTATTGTACAAAGAATAAACGTGTCGAATATTTTAAATGTGAGTTATGGACAGCATGAGCTGGTAGATATTCTAGGACTTTTTGAATGCCAAAGTATTTGAAATTTGTCTTGAATAGATGTATATAAGTTATATATGTAAAGGATTTTAAAACCGGAGAAACAAGCTTATCAATATAATTTATGTCAAATATGCCTTATTGATTGTGTGATGTGCATTCAAGATTGAATTTCATATTCACCATGTGGGTTTGATATCTAAACCCCATGCAAAAAGGTTTTGGCATTGCAAACTATTGCAAAAAAAGGATTTTAGTACACTACCATGCTTGGTGTTTTTGAAATGATTTGAAATGATCTTTTAAAAACCCGATTTGGTTTTTAAATGGTTTCATTAAACTGGGACATTCGAGAGTAGGTCGGTTGTCACTCCGATTAAGTGTGACCCTTGTGCACAAGTGAGCCCTAGCTAGAGAACCTTTGAGTTCCCGATGGTCTGTTAGACCTGGCTAGGGCCATGGTCTGTGATTGTTGTGGCTAGACCACTAGTAATATATGCGGTTGTGACCGCCTAATTTCTCCGATGTCGACCAACATCGTTGAGACTGCAATGGCTATAGAAATCCGGTGGAGCGGAGCTCCCGGATGTTATTACATGGAAACGAGTCCATGTGCTCTTTATTTCTACACCTACTCGAGAGTGATATCTTTTTGGGTTTTTCTCGTACGTAGTTTTCGTATGGTGAAAGATAATGGTTTTTTTGCCGCTTCCTTACTTATACGATGACATTTGATTTAATTCTTTACGTATGAAGTGATTTATGAATTTACACATAAGCTTTGTAAAACATTAGATTTTACGGGAGCATGCGTGATGATATTAAATTCCTTTAAACCAGTTGTTGACTGATTTCGAGGACAAAAATCTTTGAATGAATTGGTTTGACATTTGATTTAAATGACTATTTTGCATTATTTTACTTATCTTACATATAAGACACAAACCTCCCTTTTTGAGTTAAATTGTTACATTTACTCTTCTAATTTTAATATTCAAATCTTCTGCCTTTAGCTTGTTTCCTATCTACTCTTACTCACAGAGTTGATGATCACTGAGTCTGTGAGACTCACCCCCTTATTTCCTTTTGTAGATAGGTAATCAGTTCAAGTACATTGTTCAGGACCTTGAGACTGACCGCAATCTAGGTAGTGGCATCTCTTAAACTTCCACTCCGAGTTGCTCCACTTCCTAGAGGTCGTGTTATATCAAATAGTCAAATTTATAATGATGAGTAATTTATTGAAAATGTATTTGCTAAAACTTAAGGTTATGTAATGATTACTACTTATTATGTTAAAATTGTGTGGAGTTATCAAGCCTGGTTATTAGTATCTAGATGCCATATTTTAAATATTGTAATTATTTGGTTCAAGTGAACTATGGTATTAAACTTGTAAGTTGAGTTTAAATTGTCTGAAGGCTTAACTAAGGCTTGTTCGGGATTTGGCAGGTTCACTTGTAAGTCTCGGACATCGATAACGATCGAACGAAGAGGTCGTTACGATTATAAATAAAAATCTTTGGACTTTATGATGAAAACCTATTATAATTAGATGTTTGCATTCATAAATATGAAGTGGATGTTATCAATTGACATGAAAAGACCATTTTAAGTGGATAATGCCATCAAAAGCTTTGATGCGCACTTTAAAAGATATATTAATTCATTTATAATCCTATAAATCATTATTAATTAAGATAGTTGGACTTTATGCTTAAACACTATCCTAATTCAATGTTTGAAATAGAAAATATGATGTGGTTGGTATCCATTGACAAGAAAAGACTATTTTAAGTTACTCGTGCCATCAAAAGCTTTGTCAGTCACTTTGAATGATATATTAATTAATTTATAATATTATAAATGATTAAAAATTATAATATTTTGACTTTATGGTTAAAATATATCATAATTGAATGTTTCTATTGGGAAATGTGAAGTGGATTGTATCTCTTGACTAGAAAAGATAATGTTAAGTTAATCCTGTTATCAAAAACTTTGTTACTTACTTCAAATGATTTATTAATTCATTTATAATCTTATAAATGATTATAAATCAAAATATTTGGACTACTTGTTAAAACATATTGTAATTGGATGTTTGCATTAGAAAACATAAAGTAAATGCTATTCATTGCAAAGAAAAGACCATTTTAAGCTAATTGTGCCATGAATAGCTTTGTCACTCACTTTAAATGATGTATGCATTCATTTATAATTTTATAAATGATTATAAATCAAAATCTTTGAAGTTGAAAACCTATTATAATTGGGTTCTTGCAATCACAAACATGGAGTGGATGCTATCAATTGACAAGAAAAGATCATTTTAAGTTAATCATACCATCAAAAGCTTTGATACATGCTTTAACTGTTATATTAATTAATTTATAATCTTATAAATGATTATTAATTGAGATATTTCGACTTTATAGTTAAAAGCTCTCATAATTGGATGTTTGAATTGGAAAATATGAAGTGGATGGTATCAATGGACAAGAAAGGACCATTTTAAGTTAATCGTGCAATTAAATGCTTTGTTACTGAATTTAAAAGATATAGTAATTCATTAAAAATCTTATAAATGATTTTAAATTGAAATCTTTGGACTTTAAAATTAAAACCAATCATAATGTGATATTTGTACTAGGAGATTTGAAGTGGATGCTAACCCTTAAGTAGAAAAAAACATTTTATGTTAATAATGCAATCAAAAGGTTCGTTACTCACTTTAAATGATATATTAATTCATTTAGAAACTTATAAGTGATTGTAAATTGAACTCTTTGCACTTATGGTTAAATCCTACTGTAGTTGGATGTTTGCAGTGGAAAACATGAAGTGGATGCTATTCATTACGAAGAAAAGTCCATTTTAAGCTAATCATGCCATCAATAGCTTTGTTACTGATGAATTAATTCATTTATAATCTTATAAATGATTATAAAACAAACTCTTTGTACTTCATGAATAAAACTTATTATAATTGGATGTTTGCATTGCAAAATGTGAAGTGGATGCTATTAATTAACAAGAAAAGACCATTTTAAATTAATCATACCATCAAAAGCTTTGATACGCTTTAAATGATATATTAATTTATTTTAACCTGATAAATGATTATTGATTCAGATATTCATACTTTGTGGTTAAGGCCTACCATAATTGTATGTTTGAAATTGAAAAATGTGAAATGGATGGTATCCATTGACAAGAAAAGACTATTCTAAGTTACTTGTGCCACTGAAAGCTTTGTCACTAACTTTAAATAATATATTAATTCATTTACAATATTATAGATGATTATAAATTGAAATATTTGGACTTTATGGTTAAACCTTATCACAATTGGATGTTTGCATTGGGAAATGTGAAATGGATGCTATCGCTTGACATGAAGAGATCATTTTAAGTTAATCATGCAATCAAACGCTCAGTTAGCGATTTTAAGTGGTATATTAATTCATTTATAATCTTATAAATGATTATAAATTAAAATCTTTGGACTTTATGGTTTAAACTTATTGTAATTGGATGTTTGCAGTGAAAGACATGAAATGGATGCTGTTCATTGTGAAGAAAAGACCATTTTAAATTAATCATACCATCAATAGCTTTGTTACTCAGTTTAAATAATGTATTAGTTCATTTATAATGTTGTAAATGATAATAAATCAAAATCTTTGGACTTTATGATCAAAACCTATTATAATTAGTTGTTTGCATTCAGAAACATGAAGTGGATGCTATCAATTGAGAAGAATAGACTAGTTTAAGTTAATGATGCCATCAAAAGCTTTGATACTCTCTTTAAATGATATATTAATCCATTTATAATCTTAGAAATTATTATTAATATAGATATTCAGACTTTATGGTTAAAACCTATCCTAATTGGTTGTTTGAAGTGAAAAATGTGAAGTGGATGGTATCCGTTGAAAAGAAAAGACTACTTTAAGTTAATCACACCATGAAAAGCTTTATTGCTCACTTTGAATGATATATTAATTCATTTATATCACTTTGAATGATATATTAATGATATGTTAATTTATAAATGATTTTAGATTGAAATATTTGGACTTTATGGGTTAAACCTATCATAATTGGATGTTTGGATTGGCAAATGTGAATTGGATGCAATCCCTTGGTAGGAAAAGACCTTTTAAGTTAATCATGCAGTCAAAAGCTTTGTTACTCACTTTAAAAGATATATTAATCCATTTATAATCTTATAGATGATTAAAACTCAAAATCTTTGGACTTTATAATCAAGACCTATTCCAATTGGATGTTTGCATTTCGAAATGTGTAATGGATGCTATCAATTGAAAAGAAAAGAGCATTTTAAGTTAATCATGCCATCGAAAGCTTCGATACATGCTTTAAATGATATATTAATTAATTTATAATCCTTTAAATGGTTATTAATAAAGATATTTGGACTTTATGGTTAAAACCTTTTGTAATTGGATGCTTAAGTTGGAAAACGTGAAGTGTATGGCATCCATTAACAAGAAAAGACTATTTTAAGTTAATTGTGCTATAAAAAGCTTATAAATGATTGAAAATTGAAATCTTTGGACTTTATGGTAAAAACATATCATAATTGGATGTTTGGTTCGGAAACTTGAAGTTGATGCTATCCCTTGACAAGAAAAGACCATTTTAAGTTAATCATGTGATCGAAAGCATTGTTACTCACTTTAAATGATATGTTAATTTATTTATAATCTTATAAATGATTATAAATTAAAATCTTTAGACATTTTGATCGAAACATATTACAATTAGATGTTTTCATTCAGAAATGTGAAGTGGATGCTATCAGTTAAAAAGAAAAGAGCATTTTAAGTTAATCACGCCATCAAAAGCTTCGATGCATGCTTTAAATGATATATTAATTAATTTATAATCCCATAAATGATTATTAATTGAGACATTTGGACTTTATGGTGAAAACCTGTTGTAAGTGGATATTTGAGATGGAAAACATGAAGTGTATGGTGTCCACTAACAAGAAAAGACTATTTTAAGTTAACTGTGCTATCGAAAGCTTTGTTACTTAATTTCAATGATATATTAAATCTTTAATAATCTTATAAATGATTATAAATTCAAATCTTTGGACCTTATGGTAAAAAACTATCATAATTAGATGTTAGCATTGGGTAACATGAAGTTATTGCTATCTCTTGACAAGAAAAGACCATTTTAAGTTAATCATGTGATTGAAAGCATTGTTTCTTGCTTTAAATGATATGTTAATTCATTTATAATCTTATAAATGATTATAAATCAAAATCTTTGTGCTTTATGGTTAAAACCTATAGTAATTGGATGTTGCATTAGGAAACATGAAGTGGATGCTATTCATTGTAAAAAAAAGACCATTTTAAGTTAATCATGCCATTAACAACTTTGTTAGTCAATTTAAGTGATGTATTCATTTATTAATAATCTTATAAATGATTATAAGTCAAAATATTTGGACTTTATTTATGTTCAAAAACAATTATAATTGGATGTTTGCATTCAAAAACATGAAGTTGATGCTACCAATTGACAAGAAAATGCCATTTTAAGTTAACCATGCCATCGAAAGCTTCAATACACTCTACAAATGATGTATTAATTAATATATAATTTTATAAATCATTATTAATTGAGATATTTGGACTTGATGGTTAAAACCTATCATAATTAGATATTTGAATTGGAAAAGATAAAATAGATGGTATCCATTGACAAGAAAAGACTATTCTAAGTTACTTATACCATTGAAGGCTTTGTCACTCACTTTAAACGGTATATTAATTTATTTATAATATTATAGATGATTATAATTTGAAATCTTTTAACTCTATGATTAAAACTTATCATAATTGATTGTTTGTATTGGAAAACGTGAAGTGGATGCTATCACTTGACAATAAGAGATCATTTTAAGTTAATCATGCGATCGAAAGCTTTGTTAGTTGCTTTAAATGATATATTAATTCATTTATAATCTTATAAATGATTATAAATCAAAATGTTTGGACTTTATGGTTCAAACCTATTGTAATTGGATGTTTGCATTAGGAAACATGAAGTGGATGCCATTCATTGCAAAGAAAAGACCATTTTAAGTTAACCATGCTATCAATAGCTTTGTTACTTACTTTAAATAATCTAATAATTTATTTATAATAATATAAATGGTTATAAATGAAAATCTTTGAACTTTATGGTTTAAACTTATTGTAATTGGATATTTGCAGCAAGAAACGTGAAGTGGATGTTGATCATTGTGAAGAAAAGACCATTTTAAGTTAATCATACCATCAATAGCTTTGCTACTCACTTTAAATAATGTATTAATTCATACATAATGTTGTAAATGATTATAAATCAAAATCTTTGAACTTTATGATTAAAACCGATTATAATTGGAAGTTTGAATTTGAAAATGTGAAGTGGATGCTATCAATTGACAAGAAAGATCATTTTGAGTTAAGCACGCCATCAAAAGCTTTAATACAATCTTTAAATGATATATTAATCCATTTATAATCTTATAACTTATTATTAGTGTAGATATTCTGACTTTATGGTTAAAACCTACCATAATTGGTTGTTTGAACTAGAAAATGTGAAGTGAATGGTTCACTGACAAGAAAAGACTATTTTAAGTGAATCATGCCATTAAAATCTTTGTTACTCACTTTGAATGATATATTAATTTCTTTATATCAATTTGAATGATATATTAATTTATAAATGATTATAAATTGAAATATATGGACTTTATGGTTAAAACTTATCATGATTAGATGTTTGGATTAGCAAACATGAAGGGGATAAAATCCCTTGATAAGAAAAGACCATTTTCAGTTAATCATATGCTCGAAAGCTTTGTTACTCACTTCAAATAATATATTAATCCATTTATAATCTTATAAATGATTATAAATCAAAATCTTTACACTTTATGGTTAAAACCTATTGTAATTGAATGTACGGATTGCTAAAACATGATGTGGATGCTAGTCTTTGGAAAGTAAAGACCATTTTAAGCTAATCATGCCATCAATTGCTTTGTTACTCACTTTAAATGATGTATTATTACATTTATAATATAATAAATATAAAAAATCAAAATATTTGGACGTTATGACAAAAACCTATTATAATTGGATGTTTTCATTCGAAAACGTGAAGTGGAAGCAATCAATTGACAAGAAAGAGCATTTTAAGTTAATTACACCATCGAAAGCTTTGATACACGCTTTAAAAGATATATTAATTAATTTATAATCCTATAAATGATTATTAATTGAGATACTTGGGCTTTATGGTTAGAATCTATTGTAATTGGATGTTTGAGTTGAAAAACATAAAATGGACGGTATCCACTTACAAGAAAAAACTATTTTAAGTTAATCATGCGATCGAAAGCTTTGTTACTTACTATCAATGATATATTAAATCTTTAATAATCTTATAAATTATTATAAATTGAAATCTTTGGATTATATAGTAAAAACCTATCATAATTAGATTTTTGCATTGTGAAACGTGAAATTGATGCTATCCCTTGACAAGAAAAGACCATTCTAAGTTAATCATGCAATCAAAAGCATTGTTACTTGCTTTAAATGATATGTTAATTCATTAATAATTTTATAAATGATTATAAATCAAAATATTTTCATTTTAAGGTTAAAACTTATTGTAAGTAGATGTACGCATTGGGAAACGTGAGGTGGATGCTATTCATTGCCAATAAAAGACCATTTTAAGCTAATCATGCCATCAATTGCTTTATTGCTCAGTTTGAATGATGTATTAATACATTTATAATTTTACAAATGATTATAAATCAAAATCTTTGGACTTTATAATCAAAACTTATTATAATTAGATGTTCGCATTTGAAAACATGAAGTGGATGCTATCAATTGAAAAGAGCATTTTAAGTTAAATACGCCATCGAAAGCTTCTATACATGCTTTAAAAGATATATTAATCAATCCTATAAATGATTATTAATTGAGATATTTGGATTTAAGGTTAAAACCTATCGTAATTAGATGTTTGAGTTGAAAAAAATGAAGTGGAAGGTATCCACGGACCAGAATGTACTATTTTAATTTAATTGTACTATCGAAAGCTTTGTTACTTACTTTCAACAATATATTAAATCATCAACAATCTTATAAATGATTATAAATTGAAATCTTATATTAAATTATTAATAATCTTATATATGATTATAAATTGATTTATAACATCATAAATAATTACAAATTGAAATCTTTGAATTTTAAGGTTAAAACCTTTCATAATTGGATGTTTGCATTAGAAAATGTGAAGTGGATGCTATCTCTTGGTAAGAAAAGACCATTTTAAGTTAATCAGGTGATCAAAAGCATTGTTACTCGCGTTAGATGTTTTATTAATTAATTTATAATCTTATAAATGATTATAAATCAAAATCTTTGCACTTTATGGTTAAAACCTATAGTAATTGGATGTTGCATTGGGAAACATGAAGTGGATGCTATTCATTGTTAAAAAAAGACCATTTTAAGATAATCATTGCATCAATAGCTTTGTTACTCAGTTTAAATGATGTATTTATTCATTTATAATCTTATAAGTCATAATCTTATAAATGATTATAAGTCATAATCTTATAAATGATTATAAGTCATAATCATTGGGTTTTACTTTAAATGATAAAAAACCTATTGCAATTGGATGTTTGCATTCGCAAATGTGAAGTGGATCCTAAGGATTGACAAGAAAAGACCATTTTAAGTTAATCATACCATCGAAAGCTTTAATACATGCTTTAAATGATGTATTAATTCATTTACAATCTGATAAATGATTAATAATCATTTAAAACCTATCATAATTGGATGTATGAATTGGAAAACATGAAGTGGATGGTACGCATTGACAAGAAAAGACTATTCTAAGTTAATCCTACCATCGAAAGCATTGCCACTCACTATAAACAGTATATTAATTCATTTATAATTTTTTAAGTGATTATAAATTGAAATATTTGGACTTTATGGTTAAAATCTATCATAAATGGATGTTGGCATTGAAAACATGAAGTGGTTGCTATCTCTTGAAAGAAAGAATCATTTTGAGTTAATCACGTAATTGAAAGATTTATTAGTTGCTCTAAATGATATATTTATACATTTATAATCTTATAAATAATTATAAATCACAATCTTTGGACTTTATGGTTCAAACCTATTGTAATTGGATGTTTGCATCAGGAAATGTTGATTGGATGCTATTCATTGTGAATAAAAGACCATTTCAAGTTAACCATGCCATCAATAGCTTTATTACTCACTTTAAATAAAGAAATAATTCATTTATACTTTTATTAATGGTTATAAATCAAAATATTTGGACTTTATGGTTTAAATCTATTGTAATTGGATGTTAACAGCAGGAAATGTGAAGTGAATGCTTTCAATTGATAGGAAAAGATCATTTAAGGTTAATCATACCATTGAAAACTTTGATATGCACTTTAAATGATATATTAATCCATTTATAGTCTACTAAATGATTATTAATCCATTTATAATCTACTAAATGATTATTAATATAGATATTCAAACTTTATGGTTAAAGCCTATCATAATTGGTTGTTTGAATTAGAAAATGTGAAGTGGATGGTATCCATTCTCCAGAACAAACTATTTTAAGCTAATCTTAATATCGAAAGCTTCCTTACTCACTTTGAATGATGTATTAACTATATATTAATTTATAAATGATTATAAATGGAAATATTTGGACTTTACCGTTAAGAACTATCATAATTGATTGCTTGGATTGGAAAACATGAAGTGGATGCTAACCATTGATAGGAAAAGACCATTTTAAGTTGATCATGGGATCAAAAGCTTTGTTACTCACTTTAAATGATATGTTAATCCATTTATAATCTTATAAATGATTATAAATCAAAATCTTTGCACTTTATGTTTAAAACTTCTTGTACTTGAATGTACACATTGGGAAACGTAAAGTGGATGATATTCATTTCAAAGAAAAGACCATTTTAAGCTAATCATGCCATTAATAGCTTTGTTACTCACTTTAAATAATGTATTAATACATTTATAATCTTATAAATTATCATAAATCAAAATGTTTGTACTTTATGATCAAAACTTATTATAATAATTGGATATTTACATTTGTAAATGTGAACTGGATGCTATCAATTGACAAGAAAAAAGTATTTTAAGTTAATCATGCCATCAAAAGCTTTGAAACACTCTTTAAATGATATATTAGTTAAACTTAATCCTAGAAAGGATTATTAATTGAGATATTTGGACTTTATGGTTAAACCTTATTGTAATTGGATGTTTGAATTGAAAAACATAAACTGGATGGTATCCATTGACAAGAAAAGATTATTTTAAGTTAATAATGCTATTGAAAGCTTTGCTACTCACTTTGAATGATATAATAATTCATTAATAATCTTATAAATGTTTGTAAATTGAAATCTTTGGACTTTATGGCTAAAGCCTATCATAATTGAATGTTTGCTTTAGAAAACATGAAATGGATGCTATCCTTTGACAAGAAAAGACTATTTTTAGTTAATCATACAACCGAAGGCAATGTTACTCATTGTAAATGATATGTTAATTCATTTATAATCTTATAAATAATTATAAATCAAAATCTTTGCACTTTATAGTTAAAACCTATTGTAACTGGACGTTTCCATTAGGAAACATGAAGTGGATGCTATTCATTGTGAAGAAAAGACCATTTTAAGTTAATTATGCCATCAATAGCTTTGTTGCTCACTTTAAATGATGTATTCATTTATTTATAATCTTATAAATGATTATAAATTAAAATCTTTGGACTTTATGATCAAAACACATTATAATTGAAAGTTTGCATTTATAAACGTGAAGTAGATACTATCAATTGACAAGAAAAGACAATTTAAGTTGATAATAACATTGTTTGTCACTCACTTTGAATGATACATTAATTTAGTTACAATGTTACAAATTATTATAAATTGAATTCTTTTGACTTTATGGTTAAAACTTATCATAATTCGATGTTTACATTGGGAAATATGAAGTAGATGATACCCCTTGACCAGAAAAGGCCACGTTAAGTTAATCATGTGATTGAAAGCTTTATTATTCGCTTTAAATGATATATTAATTCATTAATAATCTTATAAATAATTATAAATCAAAATCTTTGGAGTTTATGGTTAAAACATATTGTAATTGGATGCTTGAATTGGAAAACATCAGCCGGATGTTATTCATTGTGAAGAAAACACCATTTTAAATTAATTATGCCATCAATAGCTTTGTTACTCACTTTAAAGGATATATTCATTCATTTATAATCTTATAAATGTTTATAAATCAAAATTTTTGGACTTTATGATGAAAACCTATTATAATTGGATGTTTGCATATGGAAATGTGAAGTGGATGCTATTAATTGAGAGAAAAGAGAAAAGAGCATTTTAAGTTAATCATGCCATTGAAAGCTTTCATACATGCTTTAAAGGATATATTAACTAAATTATAATCCTATAAATGATTATGATTTGAGATATTTGGGTTTTATGGTAAAACCTATCGTAATTGGATGTTTGAATTGGAAAACATGAAATGGCTGGCATCCATTGACAAGAAAAGACTATTTTAAGTTAATCATGTTATTGAAAGCTTTGTTAATCACTTTGAATGATATATTAATTCATTAATAATCTTATAAATGATTATAAATTGAAATCTTTGGACTTTATGGTTAAAGGCAATCATAATTGAATGTTTGCATTGTGAAATGTGAAGTGGATGCTATCCCTCCACAAGAAAGAGACCATTTTAAGTTAATCATGTGACTGAAAACATTGTTACTCAATTTAAATGATATGTCAATTCATTTATAATCTTATAAATGATTATAAATAAAATTTTTGGACTTTATGACCAAAGCCTATATTGGTTGTTTCAATTCACAAATGTGAAGTGGATCCTATCAATAGATGCGAAAAGATCATTTTAAGTTGATAATGCCATCAAAAGTTTTGATACATGCTTTAAATGATATATTAATTCATTTATAATCTGATAAATGATTATTAACTGAGATGTTTGGACTTTATGATTAAAACCTATCATAATTGGACGTTTGAATTAGAAATCATGAAGTGGATTGTATCTGTTGACAAGAAAAGACTATTTTAACTTAATTGTGCCATTGAATGCTTTGTTCCTCACTTTGAAAGATATATTCATTCATTTATTATCTTATAAACGATTATAAATTGAAATCTTTGGACTTTATGGTTAAAACCTATCATATTGGATGTTTACATTGGGAAACATGCAGTGGATGCTATCCTTTAAACAGAAAAGAACATTTTAAGTTAATCATGCTATCAAAAGCTTTGTTACTCAATTTAAATGATATATTAATTTATTTATAATCTTATGAATGGTTATAAATGAAAATATTTACACTTGATGGTTTAAACCTATTGTAATTGGGTGTTTGTCATAGAAAACATGAAGTGGATGCTATTCATTGGAAAGAAAGACCATGTTATGTTAATCATGCCATCAATAGCTTTGTTACTCACTTTAAATGATGTATTAATTCATTTATAATGTCGTAAGTGATTATAAATAAAAAGCTTGGACTTTATGATCAACACCTATTATAATTTGGTGTTTGCATTCGAAAATGTGAAGTGGATGCTATTAGTTGGCAAGAAAATATCATTTTAAGTTAATGATGCCATCAAAAGCTTTGACGCACACTTTAAATGATATATTAATTGATTTATAATCTTATAAATGATTATTAATTGAGATATTTAGGCGTTGTGTTTAAAACCTATCATAATTAGATGTTTGAATTGGAAACATGAAGTGTATGCTATTCATTGATAAGAAAAGACTATTTTAAGTTAATCATGCCATCGAAAGCTTTGTTACTCACCTTTAATTCATTATAATCTTATAAATGATTATAAATTGAAATCTTTGGACTTCATGGTTAAAACCTATCTTAATTGGATGTTTGCATTGAGAAACATGAAATGGATGCTATCCCTTGACCAGAAAAGAACATTTTCAATTAATTATGTGATCAAAAGCTTTGTTACTCATTTTAAATGATATATTAGTTCATTTAGAATCTTATAAATGATTATAAATCAAAATCTTTGCACTTTA
>NW_018397280.1:85065-108935 GCF_002168275.2 Theobroma umbraticum
CTATTGTAATTGGATGTTTGCATTGGGAAATATGAAGTGGATGGTATTCATTGTGAAGAGAAGTCCGTTTTAAGCTAATCATGCCATCAATAGCTTTGCTGCTCACTTTAAATGATGAATTAATTCACTTATAATGTTATAAATGATTATAATCAAAATCTTTGGCCTTTATGTTCAAAACCTATAATAGCTTGATGTTTGCATTATGAAAAATGAAGTGGATGCTATCAATTGACATGAAAAGATCATTTTAAGTTAACCATGCCATCGAAAGCTTCATGATGCACTTTAAATGACATATTACTAATTTGAAATCTTATAAATGATTATTAATTGAAATCTTTGGACTTTATGGTTAAAACCTATTACAATTGGATGTTGCACTGTGAAGCATAAAGTGGATGCTATGCTTGGTAAGAAGAGGTCATTTTTAGTTAATCATGCGATCAAAAGTTTTGTTACTCGCTTTAAATGATATACTAATTCATTTACAACCTTTAAATGATTATAAGTCAAAATTTTTGGACTTTATGGTTAAATTTTATTGTAATTGGAATTTTCCATTATGAAATATGAGGTGGATGTTATTCATTGTGAAGAAAAAACCATTTAAAGCTCATCATGATATCAATAGCTTTATTACTCACTTTAAATGATGTATTAATTCATTTATATTCTTATAAATGATTATAATTCAAGATTTTTGGACTTTATAATCAAAACCTATTATAATTGGATGTTTACATTTGAAAACATGAAATGGATGCTATCAATTGACGAGAAAAGACCACTTTAAGTTAAACACATTATCGAAAACTTTGATACATGCTTTAAATGATATATTAATTACTTTATAATCCAATAAATGATTATTAATTGAAATATTTGGACTTTATGGTTAAAACCTATCATAATTGGTTGTTTGAATTGGAAAACATGAAGTGGATGGTAGCCATTGACAAGAAAAAACTATTTTAAATTAATTGTGCTATGGAAAACTTTTTCACTCATTTTGAATGATATATTAGTTCATTTATAATCTTATAAATGATTATAAATTCAAAATTTTGGATTTATAATAAAAAGCTATCATAATTGGATGTTTGTATTTGGAAACATTAAGTGGATGTTATACCTTGGCAAGAAAAGATCGTTGTAAGTTAATCATGCTGTCAAAAGCATTGTTACTTACTTTAAATGATATATTAATTCATTTATAATCTTATAAATAATTATAAATCAAAATCTTTGCACTTTATGGTTAAAACCTATTGTAATTGGATGTTTGCATTGGTAAACATGAAGTGGATGATATATTGTGATGAAAATACCATTTTAAGTTAATCACATAATCAATAGCTTTGTTACTCTGTTTAAATGATGTATTATTACATTTATAATCTTATAAATGATTATAAATCAAAACCTTTGGACTTTGTTGTAACACCCGTTATTTTTTATGTTAAACATGTAGCGGGACTAAGCCAAATGATGGGCTAATTTGAAATTTGTGAATATGAATATAGGCTTGGCTTGAGGCCTTGATGATATATGTGCATATGTTTGGCACTTAAATAAGTGTGATATATATGTGAATTATGTTATATTTGATTGATATACTATAAGGTATAGGTTATGAGAGAGAGATTAAAGTTTGAATGATGAAATTTATGCCTTGATAATGAGTGAATTGCAATGGAAATGAGGCGATTATTGAAGAAGGATGTAAAGGGAACTTCAAAAAAAGAATATGAGAAGTTTAACTTGCAAAGAGTTGAAGTTAATTGTGAACTATCGATATATGTTCATGATCTATCGATAGATGAAGGATAAAAGCAAGAAATGCAAATGCTGAAGAACATCTATCGATAGACTCCTGGTATTTATTGATAGATGGCCACCTAGAAGTAAAGGAAAGGCAGTTGAGGTGCATCTATCAATAGATTCTTGACATCTATCGATAAATTCCCACCCGAAAGTGATAGGAAAGAGTTCAATGCACCATCTATGGATATATTCAAAAAATCTATCAATAGATGTGGGAAAAAAGCTAAGATTTGTGAAGGATTTATCGATAGATGGCATAGGATCTATTGATAGATGCATGCCATATATCGATAGATGAGTAAAAAACTTGAAAAAAAAAAAGACTTTGGGCAATCTACCCATTTCAAAACAAAACCACAAACACTCCCCACCTACTATCCCATGAAGCCCTACACTCCCAATTGAAATTTAAAGGTAAGGTAACAGCTTTTGACCAATTGGTTTTAAATTTAAACAGTTGAATAATTAGGAAATTGATGTTTCAGCCTGGTGAATACTAGTGGTTGAAAGTTTCTAGAGAATCAATGATAAAGTGAACTAAAAAGAGCAACCAAGGTAAGATTTATACTCTTGATGAAAGAAATGAGAAGATTTGAGTTGTTGGCATGGGATAGTATTATGTTAAAAAGCTGGAAATGTTCTAAAAGCTAGGAAATTGCCTAGAGAATTTGAATAATGGTATGTATATTGATGATTATGTATTGTTGAATTGCTAGACCACAATGGGAGTGGAAATCCTACACATTTGATAAATGGTAGAATCGTGTGAGTTGGAATTAAGGCATCGGTGAGTAGCAAGCATTAAATTAAGTTGTGGGAATGCCCGGTTGTCAAGGTGAGTGGGGTTTATGATGAAATGCATGTGGATGCATCAAGTGTAATGTTATGCACTGCCATGGTACATTGAGTTATGTGTTTTAGGCCAGATGAACATACCTAGGCTAGAGAAGAATTGTGTGTGTGTATCTTTGTATATATACCATGTTATTAGGAAGCATGAGCTAGCAAATAATTTGTTATATTGCACCTAGATGAGTATTGCCTAGGTCATAACAAGTATATTTTATCACAATGTTCACAAATGTTGTGTAGTGAACAATAAGGTAGCATTGAGACATTGTTATGCTATGTGATTGGGAAGCATGAGCTATTAGACATCTAGGAGAATGTTATGAGTGATGTGAATTTATTTCTATTAATGTATATGTGGTCAATAGGCTATGATTAATGATGAGTAATGTAGCATGTATTTATATGCAAATAGTAAAGACATTGAATGCTTGAATGTGATTATATTCCATCTAAGTGGTAATTATGGATATTGATTTGAATAGAGGTTCAGTAATGTCTTCCCCCATGATTATGTTGGTGATTCCACCCATTAAGAGACTAGATTAGGTGATGCCATATTACGATTTCACTCGTCAAAAGACTCCTCTGGGTGATGATATGTTATGATTCCACCTGTCGGGAGACTACTCTAGGTGATGATGTGTGGTGGTGCCACTCATCGGGAGACTAGTCTATGTGATGACCAAGATTGTAACACCATCCATCGAGAGATTACTCTGGATAAGCCATTTGACTTCGTCGATTGGCCACCATGGATGATGTGCTTACATAATCAGGGAAAGACCACTTGTCAATTTTTTTTTATTGTGATAGTATGCATGAAGATATGGCATGGCATATTATGATTTGATTTGAAGTCACAGACTAACCAATCATTAGAAAATAAGTAAACCGTGAGATGTAAGTCTAATAAGGTAAGTCATATGAGGTATAGTAGGATAATGGCACAATCCCCGCACTTTTATTTGGAGATGAATGATAGATAGCCAAGTAGGCTTGTTATTTATGTATATCCCTTATTGTCATGACATTAATTATCATGCTACAATTAACATCCCCATCTTACTAAGTATCAGGATGACTCGCCCTTTTTGTGTACCATGTGTAGATAAGTGATTCCACCAACTTTATGTAGCTTAGTGTCTTCATAGGATGGATGAAATTTTGGTAGTCAGTAGGTATTCTTCCAAAAGTGTTTGCTCTATCAAGTCTTATTCGTAGAGAGCTTTCGCACTCTAATTGTAAAGTTTTAACAAGTGATGTATTATGAAGACATGCAGCATGGAGTGTCATATGTTAACGGATTAAGGGTTGTACTTACGAACCCAATAACTGGCCCATGAGTCGCTTAATGAACTTTGTATTAATGAATTATGTAATATAAGGACTTATCTATTTCCTTATTATAAATTATTACAAATTAAAATTTGTGAAATTTATGGCTAAAACATATCATAATTGGATATTTGGATTGGAAAACATCATGTGGATGCTATCCTTTGACAAAAAAAATCATTTTATGTTAATCATGCCGTCAATAGCTTTGTCACTCACTTTAAATGATGAATTAATTTGTTTGTAATTGTATAAATGATTATAAATAAAAAACTTTGGACTTTAGTATCAAACCTTATTATAGTTGCATGTTTGCATTGGGAACTGTGAAGTACATGCTATCAATTGACAAGCAAAGACCATTTTAAGTTAACCACGCCATCAAAAGCTTCGATCCACACTTTAAATGACATGTTAATTAATTTATAATCTTATAAATGATTATTAATTGAGATATTTGGACTTTATGGTTAAAACCAATCATAATTGGATGTTTACATCAGAAAATGTGAAGTGGATGGTATCTACTGACAATAAACAACTATTCTAAGTTAATCATGCCATTGAAAGCTTTGTCACTCACTTTGAATGATATATTAATTCATTTATATTATTATAAATTATTATAAATTGAAATCTTTGGACTTTATAGTTAATACCTAACATAATTGGATGTTTGCATTGGGAAGTGTTAAATGGATACTATTGCTTGAGAAAAAGAGATTATTTTAAGTTAATCATATGATCGAAAGCTTTGTTACTCACTTTAAATGATATATTAATTCATTTATAACCTTATAAATGATTATAAATTAAAATCTTTGGACTTTATAGTCCAAACCTATTGTATTGGATGTTTACATTGGGAAACATGAAGTGGATGCTATTTCTTGCAAAGAAAAGTCCATTTTAAGCTAATCATGCCATCAATAGCTTTGTTACTCATTTTAAATGATGAATTAATTCATTTATAATCTTTGAAATGATTACAAGTCAAAATTTTTGGACTTTATGATCAAAACCTATTATAATAGGATGTTTGCATTGGCAAACTTAAAGTGGATGCTATCTATTGGAAAGAAAAGAACATTTTAACTATACCACACTATCGAAAGCTTCGATACACACTTTAAATGGCATATTAATTAATTTATAATCTTATAAATGACTATTATTTGAGATATTTAGACTTTATCATTAAAGCATATCCAAATTGGATGTTTGAATTGGAAAATGTGAAGTGTATGGTATCCATTAAAAAGAAAAGACTATTTTAAGTTAATTGTGCCGTTGAATGCATTGTTACTCACTTTGAAAGATATATTAATTCATTTATAATATTTAAATAATTATAAATTGAAATTTTTTGACTTTATGATTAAAACCTATCAGAATGGGATGTTTACATTGGACAATGTGAAATGGATGCTATTCATTGTGAAGAAAACACCATTTTACATTAATCATGCCGTCAATAGCTTTGTTGCTAATTTTAAATGATGAATTAATTCATTTGTAATCTTATAAATAATTATAAATCAAAATCTTTGGACTTTATGATCAAAACCTATTATAATTGGATGTTTACATTGGGAAAAATGAAGTGGATGTTATCAATTGACAAGAAAAGACCATTTTAAGTTAGCCATGCCATCGAAAGCTTCGTTACACACTTTAAATGACATATTAATTAATTTATAATCTTATAAATGGCTATTAATTGAGATATTTGGACTTTATGGTTAATACCTGTTATAATTGGATGTTTGAATTAGAAAACGTGAAATGGATAGTATCTATTTGTTGGTCCCAAATAAATGTGCCAGAGGGGGGTGAATAGTATTTTTAGCTCTTACTAAATTTGACCTCTAATTGAGGGCAAGTTAAAGCTCGATGATGAGAAGTTAAATGCAAGATGAAGAAATAATCTAATAAAGAATGAAATGAAAAATAAAACAGGGTAGATAATACACACAGATTTATAGTGATTCAGTCAAGGACCTACATCCACTACCTTGATTGTTCAACCAAGGATTTTTCAAACCCAATCACTATAAACGGTGAAATTCTCATGCTTCTACTAAGCTATTACAATGGCTTTTCACAAGCTCAGCCACAACTTTTAACAATGGTTTTCTCGGGATCAGCCAAAACCTAAAACTAACTTATCTTAGGCTAAGTTAGAACCTATACACTCAATCAAGCTAATCCAAGCTTGATTAATCCCCTCAGAATGTCTCGCACACTCTAAAAAATTAGGGAGAAAAGAGATAAAGAAGTACCTATAATCACTAACGTGATCTGAATAGTATAAAGTGAAGTGCTTAACTCTATTACAAAGATTGAAGTGAAGTGCAAAAAGTATATAAAGAGTTTTTGCTATTTTTGAGCTCTTTTTGATCTTGGAAGCTTTCAAAAACATATTCATAGCTGTTGAGAGTGCCTTTGATACTTGAAAAATCAACTATGATAATTGTTAGGCAGATTCTGACTGTTGGAAATAGTTTGGAGACAATTCTAGCCATTAATCTATCTTCTAGCATTAAATTCAAATTTTTAGACAAAATGTTCTTAGTCGACTAACATTGCTACTTAGTTGATTAAGTCGTCTTTGTCTCTGAACCCAGTTTCTGGCAGTAGGTTCTTAGTCGATTAACAAAACTTCTCAATCGATTAAGTCATTTTTAGCTCTGAACTTACTTTTTGGCAGTAAGCTCTTAGTCGACTAACACTATCTTTTGGTCGACTAAGTGTTCTCTGTTTCACAGTTTGCTTGAACCTGTCAACTTCTCTTTTGAGTTTTATCCAACCAACTCCCTTGATTATCCAACTAAGAGGCTTCTGTTTCATTGTTCAATTGTAGCTCCTTATTCTTATGAGTTTTGATATTTGCTTTTGAATGATTGACTAATTATTTAACATATATTTTTGTCCTAAATACTTAAGTAAAAGAGTTAGATATAAATAAATGGGAATGCTTTATTATCATCAAAAAACTAATAGAGCCAACACTGTTAAAAAGAAAGACTATTCTATGTTAATCGTGACATCAAAAGCTTTGTCAATCACTTTGAATAATATATTAATTCATTTATAATATTATAAATGATTATAAATTGAAATCTTTGGACTTTATACTTAAAACCTAATATAATTAGATATTTGCATTGGGAAACATGAAGTGAAAGCTATCGCTTGACAAGAAAAAATCATTTTAAGTTAGTCATATGATCAAAAGCTTTGTTACTTGCTTTAAATGATATATTAATTCATTTATAATTTTATAAATGATTATAAATCAAAATCTTTAGACTTTTTGGTTCAAACCTATTGTATTTGGATGTTTGCATTGGGAAACATGAAGTGGATGTTATTCATTACGAAGAAAAGACCATTTTAAGTTAACCATACCGTCATATCTCTGTTGCTCACTTTAAATAAAGTAATAATTCATTTATAATCCTATAAATTGTTATAAATCAAAATCTTTAGATTTTATGGTTTAAACCTACTGTAATTGGATGTTTGCAGCAGTAAATGTGAAATGGGTCTTATTCATTGAGAATAAGACTATTTTAAGTTAATCATGCCATCAATAGCTTTGTTACTCACTTGAAATAATATATTAATCCATTTATAATGTTGTAACTGATTATAAATCAAAATTTTTGGACTTTATGATCAAAACCTATTATAATTTGTTGTTTGCATTTGGAAACGTGAAGTGGATGCTATCAATTGACTAGAAAAACTCATTTTAAGTTAACCATGCCATCAAAAGCTTTGATACACACTTTAAATGATATAGTAATCCACTTATAATCTTTTAAATGATTATTAATATATATGTATATTTGGACTTTATGGTTAAAACCTATCATAATTGGTTGTTTGTATTATAAAATGTGAACTAGATGGTATCTATTAACAAGAAAATCTATTTTAAGGTAACCATACCATCGAAAGCTTCATTACTCACTTTAAACGATATATTAATTCATTTATATTACTTTGAATAAATATTAACGATATATGAATTTATAAATGATTATAAATTGAAATATTTTGACTTTATGGTTAAAACATATCATAATTGGATGTTTGGATTAGAAAATGTGAGGTGGATGCTATCCCTTAACAGAAAAAGACCATTTTAAGTTAATCATGCCATCGAAAGCTTTGATACATGCTTTAAATAAAATATTAATTTGTTTATAATCCTACGAATGATTATTATACTAGATGTTTGAACTTTATGGTTAAAACCTATCATAATTGGATGTTTGAATTAGAAAATGTGAAGTGGATTGTATCCATTGACAAGAAAAGACTATTTTAAGCTAATAATGCTATCGAAAGCTTTGTTACTAACTTTCAATGATATATTAATTCATTAACAATCTTATAATTGATTATAAATTGAAATCTTTGGACTTTACTGTTTAAACCTATCATAAATAGATCTTTGCATTGAGAAACACCAAGTGGATGCTATCGCTTGACAAGAAAAAACCATTTTAAGTTAATCATGCAATTGAAAGCATTGTTACTCACTTTAAATGATATGTTAATTGATTTATAATCTCTTATAAACTATTATAAATCAAAGTCTTTGCATTTTATAGTTAAAACCTATCGTAATTAGATCTTTGCATTGGAAAATGTCAAGCGGATGTGATTTATTGCAAAGAAAAGAACATTTTAAGCTAATCATGCCATCAATAGTTTCTTACTCATGTCAAATGATGTATTCATTCATTTATAATCTTATAAATGAGTATAAATCAAAATCTTTGGACTTTATGATCGAAACCTATATTATAATTGGACATTTGCATTCGCAAACATGAAGTAGGTGCTATTATTTGACAACAAAAGACCATTTAAGTTGATAATTTCATAGAAAGCTTTGATACAGACTTTGAATGATATATTAATTCATTTATAATCTTATCAATTGGGATATTCGGACTTTATAGTTAAAACGTATCATAATTGGATGTTTGAAATAGAAAATGTGGAGCAAATGGTATCCATTGACATGAAAAGACTATTTTAAGTTAATCGTGCCATCAAAAGCTTTTTCACTTACTTTGAAAGATATATCAATTGATTTATCATATTATAAATGATTATAAATTGAAATCTTTGGACATTACGGCTAAAACCTATCATAATTGGATGTTTGCATTGGAAAACATGAAGTGGATGCTATCCATTGACCAAAAAAGACCATTTTAACTTAATCATGCAATCGAAAGCATTGTTACTCACTTTAAATGATATCTTAATTGATTTATAATGTTATAAATGATTATAAATCAAAGTCTTTGCATTCTATAGTTAAAACCTGCGGTAATTGGATCTTTAAATTGGAAAATGTCAAGCGGATGCTATTTATTGCAAAGAAAAGACCATTTTAAGCTAATCATGCCATTTATAGTTTCTTACTCATGTCAAATGATGTATTCATTCATTTATAATCTTATAAATGAGTATAAATCAAAATCTTTGGACTTTATGATCGAAACCTATATTATAATTGGACATTTGCGTTCGCAAACATGAAGTAGGTGCTATTATTTGACAATAAAAGAGCATTTAAGTTGATAATTCCATCGAAAGCTGTGGTACACACTTTGAATGACATATTAATTCATTTATAATCTTATCAATTGAGATATTTCAACTTTATGGTTAAAACCTATCATAATTGGATGTTTAAAATAGAAAATGTGAAGCGGATGGTATCCATTGACATGAAAAGAGTATTTTAAGTTAATCGTGCCATCAAAAGATTTGTCACTTACTTTGAAAGATATATCAATTGATTTATCATATTATAAATGACTATAAATTGAAATCTTTGAACTTTACGGCTATAACCTATCCTAGTTGGATGTTTCCATTGCAAAACATGAAGTGGATGTTATCCATTGACCAGAAAAGACCATTTTAAGTTAATCATGCAATCGAAAGCTTTTTTACTCACTGTAAATGATAAATTAATCCATTTTTAATCTTATAAATCATTATAAATCAAAATCTTTAAACTTCGTGGTTAAAAACTATTGTAACTACATGTTTGCATTGGGAAATGTGAAGTGGATACTATTTATTACAACGAAAATACCATATTAAGTTAACCATGCCATCAATAGCATTGTTACTTGCTTTAAATGATGTATTCATTCATTTTTAATCTTTTAAATGATTTTAAATCAAAATCTTTAGACTTTATGGTCAAAACCTCTTATAATTGGAAGTTTACATTTGTAAATGTGAAATGGATGCTATCAATTGACAAGAAATGACCATTTTAAGTTAATCAGACCATTAAAAACTTTGATACATGCATTAAATGATATATTCATTGATTTTATAATCCTCTAAATGAGTATTCTTTGAGATATTTGGACTTTATGGTTAAAAGATATTATAATTGGATGTTTGGATTAGAAAACGTGAAGTGGATGGTATCCATTATGAAAAAATGGGTATTTTAAGTTAATTGTGCCATCAACTGCTTTGTTGCTTACTTTAAATGTTATATTAATTCATTTATAATATTATAAATGATTATAAGTAGAAATCTTTGGACTTTATGGCTCAAACCAATCATAATTGGATGTTTGCATTGAAAAACATGAAGTGGATGCAATCCCTTGACAAGAAAAGACGGTGTTAAGTTAATCATGCAATTGAAAGCTTTGTTACTCACTTTAAATGATGTATTAATTCATTTATAGCCTTATAAATGATTATAACTCAAGATCATTGGACTTTATGGTCAAAACATATTGTAATTGGATGTCTGCATTGAAAAACATAAAGTGGATGCTATTCATTGCATAGAAAAGACCATTTTAAATTAATCATGCCATTAATAGCTTTGTTACCTACTTTAAATTATGTATTCATTCATTTATAATCTTATAAATGATTATAAATCAAAATCTTTAGACTTTATGATCAAAACCTATTATTATTGGATGTTTGCATTCGTAAACATGGAATGGATGCTATTAATTGACATGAAAAGACCATTTTCAGTTGATAATGCCATCGAAAGCTTTGATACATGCTTTAAATGATATATTAGTTCATTTATAATCTTATAAATGACTATTATTTGATATATTTAGACTTTGTTGTTAAAACCTATTATAATTGGATGTTTGAATAAAAAAAGCTGAAGTGGATTGCATCCATTGACAAGAAAAGACTATTTTAAGTTAATTGTATCATCCAAAGCTTTGTCACTCACTTCGAATGATACATTATTTCATTTATAATATTATAAATGATTATAAATTCAAATCTTTGGACTTTATGGTTAAGACCTATCATAATTGGATGTTTGCATTGGAAAACCTTCTTACTGACTTTAAATGATCTATTCATTCATTTATAATCTTATAAATGATTATAAATCAAAATCTTTGGCTTTATGCTCAAAACATATTATAATTGCAAACATGAAATGGATGTTATCAATTGACAAGAAAAGACCATTTGAACTTCATAATGCCATTGAAAGCTTTTACACATGCTTTAAATGATATATTAATTCATTTATAATCTTATAAATGATTATTAACATAGATATTTGGACTTTATGGTTAAAACCTACCATTGAAAAGAAAAGACTAATTTAAGTTAATCATGCCATCGAATGCTTTATTACTCAGTTTGAAAGATATATTAATTGATTTATAATCTCATAAGTGATTATAAATTAAAATCTTTATACTTTATGATTAAAACTTATCGTAATTGGATGTTTGCACTGGGAATCATGAAATGGATGCTATCCTTTCTCCAAAAAAGCAAAATTGATGTTAATCATGAGATCGGAGGCTTTGTTACTCGCTGTAAATGATATATTAATTCATTTAGAATCTTATAAATGATTATCAATCAAAATCTTTGCACTTTATCATTAGAACCTACTGTAATTGGATGTTTCCATCGAGAAACATAAAGTTGATGCTATTTATTATGAAGAGGAGTTCATTTAAAACTAATCATGCCATCAATAGCTTTGTTACTCATTATAAACCATGAATTAATTCATTTATAATCTTATAAATGATTATAAATCAAAATCTTTGGACTTTATGATCAAAACCTATTATAGTTGGATGTTTACATTAGGCAAAATGAAGTGGAAGCTATCAATTAATAGCAAAAAAACATTTTAAGTTAACCATGCCATCAAAAGCTTCGATACACACTTTAAATGACAAATTAATTAATTTATTATCTTATAGATGATTATTAATTGAGATATTTGGACTTTATTGTTGAAACCTATCACAATTGCATGCTTGAGCTAGAAAACGTGAAGTGAATGGTATCCATTGACAGGAAAAGCCTATTCTAAGTTAATTGTGCAATCAAAAGGTTTGTCACTTAAACAATATGTTAATTTATTTATAGTACTATAAATGATTATAAATCAAAATCTTTGGACTTCATGGTTAAAACCTATCATAATTAGATGTTTGCATAGGGAAATGTGAAGTGGATACTATCGCTTAAGAAGAAGAGATCATTTTAAGTTAATCATGTTTGTTACTTGCTTTAAATAATATATTATAAATGATAATAAATGAAAGTCTTTGGACTTTATGGTTCAAACCAATTGTAATTGTGTGCTTGCATTGGAAAACATGAAGTGGATGCTATTCATTATGGAAAAAAGACCATTTTAAGTTAATCATGTCATCAATAGCTTTGTTACTCCCTTTAAATGATATATTCATTCATTTATAAACTTATAAATGATTATAAACCAAAATATTTATACTTTAATGTTTAAACCTATTGTAATTGGATGTTTACAGTGCAAAATGTGAAGCAAATACTCTTCATTGTGAAGAAAAGACCATTTTGAGTCAATCATACCATCAATAACTTCGTTGCTCACTGTAAATAATGTATTAGTTCATTTATAATGTTATAAATGATTATAAATCAAAATCTTTAGACTTTATGATCAAAACCTATTACAATTGGATGTTTGCATTTGGAAACATGAAATGGATGCTATCAATTGGCTAGAAAAGATAATTTTAGGTTAATCATGCCATCAAAAGCTTTGATACATGCTTTAAATGATATATTAATATAGTTATAATCTTATAAATGATTATTAATATAGGTATTTGGACTTTATGGTTAAAACCTATCATAATTGGCTGTTTGAATAAGAAAACATGAAGTGGATGGCAACCATTGATAAGAAAAGACTATTTTAAGTTAATTGTGCCATCGAAAGCTTCGTTACTCACTTTGAACGATATATTAATTCATTTATATCACTTTGAACTATATATTAACGACATATTTGAACTTTATGGTTAAAACCTATCATAATTGGATGTTTGGATTAGGAACCGTGATGTGAATGGTATCCCTTGACAAGAAAAGATCATTTTAAGTTAATCATGCGATTGAAAGCTTTATTGCTTGCTTGAAATGATATATTAATCCATTTATAATCTTCCAAAGGACTATAAATCAAAATATTTATACTTTATGGTAAACACTTATTGGAATTGGATGTTTGCATGGAAAACATGAAGTGGATGTTATTCATTGTGAAGAAAAAGACCATTTTAAGTTAATCATGCCATCAATAGCTTGTTTACTCAGTTTAAATGATGTATTCATTCATTTATATTCTTAGAAATGATTGTAAATCAAAATCTTTGGACTTTATGATCAAAACCTATTATAATTGGATGTCTGCATTCACAAATGTGAAGTAGATCCTATCAATTAACAAGAAAAGACCATTTTAAGTTGATAATGCCATTGAAAGCTTTGATACATGATTTAAATGATATATTAAATCATTTACAACCTTATAAATGATTATTAGTTGAGATATTTGGACTTTATGGTTAAAACTTATCATAATTGGATGTTTCAATTAAAGAACTTGAAGTGGATGGCATCCATTGATAACAAAATACTATTTTAAGTTAATCGTGCCATCAAAAGCTTTGTCACTTACTTTGAATGATATATTAATTCATTTATAACATTATAAATGATTATAAATTGTAATTTGTGAAATTTATGGCTAACCCTATCATATTTGGATGTTTAGATTGGGAAGAGTGATGTGGATACTATCCTTTGATACGAAAAGATCATTTTAAGTTAATCAAGCCATCAACAGCTTTGTCATTCACTTTAAATGACGAATTAATTCATTTATAATCTTATAAATGATTGTAACTCAAAATCTTTGGACTTTATGATCAAAACTTATTATAGTTGGATGTTTACATTGGGAAATGTGAAGTGCATGCTATCAGTTGACAAGAAAAGATCATTTTAAGTTAACCACACCATTGAAAGCATTGATACACACTTTAAATGTCATATTAATTAATTTATAATCTTATAAATAATTATTAATTGAGATATTTAGACTCTATAGTTAAAACCCATCATAATTGTATGTTTGCATCAGAAAACGTGAAATGGATGGTATCTATTGCCAGGAAAAGACTATTCTGAGTTAATCGTGGCATTGAAAGCTTTGTCACTCACTTTGAATGGTATATTAATTCATTTATGTTATTATAAATGATTATAAATTGAAATCTTTGGACTTTATGTTTAAAAGCTAACATAATTGGATGTTTGCATAGGATAACGTTAAGTGGATGCTATCACTTGAGAAGAAGAGATCATTTTAAGTTAATCATGCAATTGAAAGATTTCTTACTTGCTTTAAATGATATATTAACTCATTTATAATCTTATAAATCATCATAAAACAAAATCTTTAGACTCTATGGTTCAAACTTAGTGTATTGAATGTTTGCATTTGGAAACACAAAGTGGATGCTATTTATTGTGAAGAAAAATCCATTTTAAGCTAATCATGCCATCAATAGCTTTGTTACTCACTTTAAATGATGAATTAATTCATGTATAACTTCAGAAATGATTACAAGTCAAAATCTTTAGACTTTATGATCAAAACTTATTATAATTGGATATTTGCATTGGGAAACATGAAGTGGATGCTATCAATTTGAAAGGAAAGAAAATTTTAACTGTACCACATCATCGAAAGCTTTGATTCACACTTTAAATGGCATATTTATTAATTTATAGTCTTCTAAATAATTGTTATTTGAGATCTTTGGACTCTATAGTTAAACCATATCCAAATTGGATGTTTGAATTGGAAAATGTGACGTGTATGGTATCCATTGACAAGAAAAGACTATTTTAAGTTAATCATGTTATCGAAGGTATTGTTACTCACTTTGAAAGATATATTAATTCATTTATAACATTACAAATGATTATAAATTGAAACTTTTGGACTTAATGGTTAAAATCTATCAGAATTGGATGTTTGCATTGGAAATTGTGAAGTGGATGCTATCCCTTGGTCGGAAAAAACTATGTTCAGTTAATCATTCACTCGAAAGTTTTGTTACTCTCTATAAATGATATATTAATTTTTTAATAATCTTATAAAAGATTATAAATCAAAATCTTTGGACTTTATGGTTAAAACCTAACATAATTGGATGTTTACATTGGGAAATGTGAAGTGGAAGCTATCGCTTGACAAGAACAGATCATTTCAAGTTATTTATGCGATCAAAAGTAAATGATATATTAATTCATTTATAATCTTATAAATGATTATAAATCAAAATTTTTATACTTTATGGTTCAAACCTATTGGAATCGGATGTTTACATTAGGAAACGTGAAGTGGATGCTATTCATTACGAAAAAAATACTATTTTAAATTAACCACAGCATTATAGCTCTGTTACTCATTTTAAATAATGTAATAATTCATTTATACTCTTATAAATGTTTGTAAATCAAAATCTTTGGACTTTATGGTTTAAACTTATTGTAATTGGATGTTTGCAGCAATAAATATGAAGTAAGTGTTGTTCATTGTGAATAAGACTATTTTATGTTAATCATACCCTCAATAGCTTTGTTACTTACTGGAAATAATGTATTAATTCATTTATAATGTTGTAACTGATTATAAATTAAAAGTTTTGGACTTCATGATCAAAACCTATTATAATTGGTTGATTACATTCAAAAATGCACAGTGGATGTTATCAATTGACTAGAAAAGCTCATTTTAAGTTAATCATGCCATCGAAAGCTTGGCTACACACTTTAAATGATATATGAATCCACTTATAATCTTATAAATGATTATTAATATATATATTTGCACTGTATGGTTAAAACCTATCATAATTGCTTGTTTGAATTAGAAATTTTGAATTGGATGGTATCCATTAAAAAGAAAAAACTATTTTAAGTTAACAGTGGTATCGAAAGCTTCATTACTCAGTTTCAATGATATATTAATTCATTTATATCACTTTGAATAATATATTAATGATATATTAATTTATAAATAATTATTAATTGAAATTTTTGGACTTTATGGTTAAAACATATCATAATTAGATGTTTGGATTAGAAAACTTGAAGTGGATGCTATCTTTTAATAGGAAAAGACCATTTTAAGTTGATCATACTATCAAAAGCTTTGTTACTTGCTTTAAATGATATACTAATTCATTTATAATCTCATAAATTATTATAAATCAAAATCTTTGGACTTGATCAAAGCCTACTATAATTCGATGTTTGCATTCAGAAATGTAGAGTAGATGCTATCAATTGACAAGAAAAAACCATTTTAAGTTAATCATGCCATCGAAAGCTTCAATACACACTTTAAATGAAATATTAATTTGTTTATAATCCTATAAAAGATTATTATTTGAAATATTTGGATTTTATGGTTAAAACCTATCATAATTGGATGTTTAAATTGGAAAATATGAAGTGGATTGTATCCATTGATAAGAAAAGACTATTTTAAGTTAATAGTGCTACCGAAAGCTTTGTTACTTACTTTGAATGATATATTAAATCATTAACAATCTTATAAATAACTATAAATTGAAATATTTGGACTTTACAATTTAAACCTATCATAAATAGATCTTGACATTGAGAAAAATCAAGTGGAAGCTATCCTTTGACAAGAAAAAACCAATTTAGGTAAATCATGTAATCAAAAGCATTGTTACTCGCTTTAAATGATATGTCAATTCATTTATAATCTTATAAATGATTATAAATCAAATTCTTTGCATTTTACGGTTAAAACTATTGTAATTGGATATTTAGATTGGGAAACATCCAGCTTTGATGCATGTTTTGAATGATATATTAATTCATTTATAATCGTATAAATGATTATCAATTGAGATATTTGGACTTTTTGGTTAAAACCTATCATCATTGGATGTTTGATATACAAAATGTGAAATGGATGGTATCCATTGACAAGAAAAGACTATTTTAAGCTAATCATGCAATAAAAAGCTTTGTCACTTACTTTGAAGGATATATCGATTCATTTATAATATTATAAATGATTATAAATTGAAATATTTGGACTTTGTGGCTAAAACCTATCCTAATTGGATGTTTGAATTGGGAAACATGAAGTGGATGCTATCCATTGACTCAAAAGACTAGTTTAAGTTAATCAAGCAATCAAAAGCTTTGTTACTCACTTTAAACAATAAATTAATCCATTTATAATCTTATAAATCATTATAAATCAAAATTATTGGACTTTACGGTTAAAACATATTGTAATTGGATGTTTGCATTGGAAAACATGAATAGATGCTATTTCATTGCTTAGAAAAGACCATTTTAAGTTAATCATGCCATCAATAGCTTTCTTACTTATTTCAAATGATGTATTCATTCATCTATAATCTTATAAATGATTATAAATCAAAATCTTTAGACTTTATGATCAAACCCTATTATAATTGGATGTTTACATTTGTAAACATGCAGTAGATGTTATTAATTGACAAAAAAAGATCATTTTAAGTTAATGATACCATCGAAAGCTTTCAGACACCCTTTAATGATATATTAATTCATTTATAATGTTAGAAGTGATTATTAATTGAGATATTTAGACTTTATGGTTAAAACATATCATGATTGGATGTTTAAATTAGATAACCTGAAGTGGATGGTATCCATTGACAAGAAAAGACTAGATTAAGTGAATCGTGCCATCAAAAGCTGTGTCACTCACTTTAAATGATATATTAATTCATTTGTAATATTATGAATGATCATAAATTGAAATCTTTGGACTCTATGGTTAAAATATATAATAATTGGATGTTTGATTTGGGAAAGGTGAAGTGGACGCTATCCCTTGACTAGAAAAGACCATGTTAAGTTAATCACGTGATCAAAAGCTATGTTACTTACTTTAAATGATATATTAATTCATTTATAATCTTATAAAATATTATAAATCAAAATCATTGGACTTTATGGTTAAAACACATTGTAATTGGATGTTTGCATTGGAAAACATAAAGTAGATGCTATTCATTGCATAGAAAAAACCATTTTAAGTTAATCATGCCATTAATAGCTTTCTTACTCACTTTAAATGATGCATTTATTCATTTACAATCTTATCAATGATTATAAATCAAAATCTTTAGACATTATGATCAAAACATATTATAATTGGATGTTTGCATTCATAAACGTGAAGTGGATGCTATGAATTCCCAAGAAAAGACAATTTTAAGTTGATAATACCATCGAAAGCTTTGATACATGATTCATTTAGAATCTTATCAACAATTATTAGTTGAGATATTTAGACTTTATAGTTAAAACCTATCATAATTGGATGTTTGAATTAGAAAACGTGAAGTGGATGGTATCTATAGACAAGAAAAGCCTATTTTAACATAATTGTGCCATTGAAAGCTTTGTCACTCATTTTGAATGATATATTAATTCATTTATAATATTATAAATGATTCTAAATTGAAATCTTTGGACTTTATGGTTAAAACCTAACACAATTAGATGTTTGCATTGGGAAATGTGAAATGAAGTTAACCCTTGACTAGAATAGACCATGTTAAGTTAATCATGCGATCAAAAGCTTTGTTACTTAGTTTAAATGAAATATTAATTCATTTATAATCTTATAAATGATTAGAAATCAAAGTCATTAGGCTTCATGGTTAAAACATATTGCTATTGGATGTTTGTATTCGAAAATGTGAAGCGGATGATATTCATTGAATAGAAAAGACCATTTAAAGTTAATCATGCCATCAATAGCTTTCTTACTCACTTTAAATTATGTATTCATTCATTAATAATCTTATAAATGATTATAAATCAAAATGTTTGGACTTTATGATTGAAACCTATTATAATTGGATGTTTACATTTGCATACATGAAGTGAATGCTACCAATTGACAAGAAAAGATCATTTTAAGTTGATAATACCATTGAAAGCTTTGATACACACTTTAAATGATATATTAATTTATTTATAATCTTATAAATGATTATTAACTAAGATATTTAGACTGTACGGTTAAAAACAATCATAATTGGATGTTTGAATTAGAAAATGTGAAGCGAATGGTATCCATTGACGGGAAAAGACTATTTTAAGTTAATCATGCCATTAAAAGCTTTGTCACTTACTTTGAATGATATATTAATTCATTTATAATATTATAAATGATTATAAGTTGAATTTTTTGGACTTTATGGTTAAAGCCTATCATAATTAGATGTTTGCATTGGAAAACATGAAGTGGATGCTATCCCTTGACTAGAATAGACCATGTTATGTTAATCATGCGATTGAAACCTTTGTTCTTGCTTTAAATGATATATTAATTCATCTATAATCTTATAAACGATTATAAGTCAAAATCATTTGACTTTATGGTTAAAACGTATTGTAATTGGATGTTTGCATTTGAAAACGTGAGTGGATGCCATTCGTTGCATAGAAAAGACCACTTTCAGTTAATTACGCCATTAATAGCTTTTTTACTCACTTTAAATGATGTATTCATGCATTTATAATCATATAAATGATTATAAATCAAAATCTTTGGACTTTATGAGCAAAACCTATTATAGATGCATGTTTACATTCACAAATGTGAAGTGGATGCTATTAATTGAAAAGAAAAGACCAATTTAAGTTAATCATGCCATAGAAAGCTTTGATACACACTTTATGTAACGACCTCTTCCCCGATCGTTACCAATGTCCAAGACTTGCGAGTGAACTCACGAAATCCGTAATAAGCCTTAGTTAAGTTTCTAGACAATTTAAAATCGACTTGCAATATTAATGCTATCGTTTACTTAAAGCAAATAAACTCAATATTTAAAATTTGGCATTCAGTTACCAACAACCGGGTTTCATAATTCCACAACAATTTCAACATAATAAGTGGTAATCATTACATAACCTCATGTTTTAGTAAATATATTTCCAATAAGCTATTAATCTTATAAGTCTGACTATTCAACATAACATGACCTCTAGGTAGTGGAGCGACTCGGAGTGGAAGTCTAAGAGATGTCATTACCTATGTTGTAGCTAGTCTCGATGTGTTGAGCAATGCACTTGGACCGATTACTTATCTGCAAAAGGAAATAAGGGGGTGAGTCTCACAGACTCAGTGATCATCAACTCCATGAGTAAGGCATAGATGGGAAAGAAGCTAAAGGTAGAAGATTTGAATATTAAAAATTTAATGATATGTGTAAACAATTTAACTCAAAAAGGGAGGTTTGTGCTTTATTTGTAAAACCAGAAAGTTAATGCAAGATAATCATTTAAATAAGATATCAAACCAATACATGTAAAGATCCCTACCGTCAAAATCATATAGCAACCGACTTAAAGCAATTTAGAATCATCACACATGCTCTCGTAAAATTCAACATTAGGAAAGCTTATAGGTAAATTCATAAACCATCTCGTACACGAGGAGTAAAATCCAATGTCATTATATAAGTACGGGAACTGTGGAAAAACCGTTATTTCTCACCTTACGAAAGCCTACGTACGTGAAAACCCAAAGAGATATCACTCTTAAGTAGGTATAGAAATAAAGAACACGTGGACCCGCTTCTAGGCAATAACATCTGAGAGCTTCATTCCACCGGTTCCCCACATGCCATGGTAGTCTCAACGATGTTGACTGACATCGGAGAAATCAGGCGGTCACAACCACATATCACAACTTGTGGCCCAGCCACGTACAATCACAGACCATGGCCCCAGCCATGTCTAAAAGCTTGTCGATGACCCAAAGATTCTTTAGCTAAAGCTCACTTGCGCACAAGGGTCACACTTAACCGAAGTGACAACTAACCTACTCTCGAATCTCCCGATTTGAGAAAACCATTTAAAAACCAAATTGGGTTTTCAAAGGATCATTTCAAATTATTTTCAAAATACCGATCACAGTAACATGATAAAATCTCCTTTTTGTAAGACCTTACATTATAAACCTTTTGCATGAGGTTTAGATGTCAAATCAGCATGGTGAGTATAAAATTCATTCATCAATGCACATCACACAATGAATAAGGCATATTTTGATAGTAATTATAGTAAAAAGCTTGTTTCTTGGTTTTAAAATCCTTTATGTATATAACTTGTATATATATATCATCAAAGAAAATTTCAAATACTTTGGCATTCACAAATTCCTAGGATATCTACAAACTCATGCTTTCCACAAATTTTTCATTGAAAATAAATCAACACGTATAAATATATATATGTACATAATTATGAGAATGTTTAGAATAGACACCCCCTACCCGCCTCACAATAGTGGGACGCTACGTAGCTATTGATTCGAGTGTGTATCTAGCTAATTTCTACTTACTGGTCACTCGTTACTTCTTTCGACATGCCACCATGTCAACTTTACTTAGTTATACTCTTCTTAGCAATCATTCAAACCTAATACATTTAATTATACACACAAATGGCAGCAACTTTACCAAAGAAGTCTTAAATCTTTGCATGCATAATTTTTATCCTTTATTTTCTTCAACATTACATTCCCACAACCATTATAGATATTCTTCCTAACCCATAGTCATATAGCATAAACAATTAAGGATTAGGCAACAATTTGTCATACCTTTCCTCAATAATTCAACTTGAACTAAAATCAAGAAATCTCAAGCTCCTTGGTAGCAAAATCCAACATGCATGGTTTTCTTGGCTCCGATATGGTATCCTTTCGCTGCCACAAACATTTTCACACATCATATTCAGTTCAAAACCATAAATTCAACCAAACTAACAATTTCTATCTTGCTTACCTTGAAATATTTAAGCCAAACCACCAAACTCTCCTTAAACTTCAACAATGGCGTGTGGGTGGGAGGAAAAAAGCTCTCGATTTTTCTTTAGTTTCTCCAAGCCAAACCTTCCTTCCTTTGTCTCTTTTCTTTCTTTCTTTCATCTCCTTTCTCTTTTCTTCTTTCTTTCCTGTCCTTTCTCTTTTCTTCTTGGTTGTGGGTGGACCTCTCAAGGCCAAAGCCTTGAAAATGGCTTCACTTTTTCATTTGTGCCCACACATTGGCGGATTGCTCAAAGCCACATTTCTTTGCCATTATTTTCTCTTCTTTTCTATTTACCTTTCTTGCATGGTTAAACTGCCCAAAGCTTGATGGTTTTTTTTGTCATTTCTCCTTTTCTTTAATGGGGTAAAAGTACAAGGTAAAAGCCTTTGAAATCTTTTCACCCGCCACATCCATTTTCCATCATTTTTCATTTTTATTTTCTTGATTTCTTTATTCCATTGTTTCTCTTTTCATCTTTTTATTTGCTCCTTATTCTTATTGGACCAACTCACTCCCCACTCACATTTCATGCACAAATTGTCTCTTTTGGTCATTGGTCCAAAATCTATCCTAATTGCCTTCCATCCACCACCTCATGTTCTCACTTTTTATTTTATTTCCTTTGCTACCTATTTCTTTCAATGACAATTCATTCACAACTTTCCTTTCTATTTTAATTGGTCGTTGTTACACCATTCAAATCACATGTAACCCATTTTCTTCTTTCTTCATTTGACTACCAAATACACCAATCACATTACATGCAATAAATTTTAATCTTATTTTATAACGCTCCGTACCCTCGTATAAGAGCCAATATGATCTCATCGATGAGACAGAGGGTTGATGGACGCGGTGATAAACGAAAGGAATATTTTAGAATAAAATATTCCATACGGGAGGACATGATAACTAAATAATAATAGCTTACCGAGGATGAATTAGCAAGATAAAAAGGCAATTCTGAAGTGAACCGGGACAAAGTGAGACTTTTTGGGTCCTGATGAGACAAGTTGAAAAATTTAGAATAAAATAATATTTTATTAATAAAATAAAATTAAAATATTAATATTTTTTCTGTGGTTGAAGTTAGTCATAAGGAAGAGGTATATGACTAATCTTAGTGAGGGAGAGGAAGTAAGAATGAATTTTGAAGAAAAATGACGTTAGTGGGCCCACATGCCTTTATTAAATAGAGCACAAGCGGGTAAGATAATATACTCTTTAAATATTATGGGTGACACCGTTGATGGGCGTTGCAAACCTTATATATAATTTAACAACATCGTAAAGGAAGAAAAAAAAAAAAAGAGAAAGGAAAAAAAAATAAGAAAGAAATACTAAGAACTTTCAGGAAGTGTTGGAAGGACCGAATTATAAACCATGAAAATTTAGAGGGTCGCACGGTCAATAAGGAAAAGTTAGAGGACTTATGTGCAATTCTCAGTATTTGGAGTTAATTGTTATAGATTTTGGACCAAGGAGCAAAAGAGGTAATGTGTGCATGAAATGTGAGTCGGAATTGAGTTGGTCCAATGAGAATAAGGGATAAATAAAGAAATAAGAAAATAA
>NW_018397280.1:109035-113260 GCF_002168275.2 Theobroma umbraticum
TTAATATTTGAAGTTAAATGGGAATTTATTAACCAAGAAAAGTTAGATTATGTAAAGTATGAGATGTACATGTGAAACTTATT
Organism: Theobroma umbraticum; assembly: GCF_002168275.2. NCBI lineage: Eukaryota > Viridiplantae > Streptophyta > Magnoliopsida > Malvales > Malvaceae > Theobroma > Theobroma umbraticum. Next base: position 109,119 of record NW_018397280.1, read on the forward strand.
ATTACATGCAATAAATTATATGCAAAAAAAAGAGAACTTAGTGAGGAACATGTGAGACCCCTACCATGTGAAGTTAGTGGGGAACATTCTATTAACTTTTCAATCACTCCTTTCTCGGCCCCTTAACAAGGCTTAATCTCTTATCTCCTTTATTTCCTTAGGATTTGACTTTGTTTGACATGATGTTTATCTTAACACTTCACATTATAGTTTATCTCTTTTGCTTACATGTCTATATATGGCAATAAAGAACTTTTCCATTCAATCACCTAAACATTCTTCAAAATGTTTAAAACTCCGATTAAGAAATCCCAACATCAAAGTCAATAGCCATAATTTGGCTTGCAAATTTATCATAATGCCCCATTATTAAGCCAGTCACTTTTTATTCTTAGTCATAAATCTTCTAAAAACAAAACATCCTCAGCGCTGCCCAACGCCGCGGCGCTACGTTTGCATAGTCTCAGCGCTGTAGTGCTGTGAAGCTAGCGCTGTAACACTTTGGTTGCTGGATTTTAGGCAGCTTCAGTGCTGCAGTACTAATGAATCAGCGTTGCGGTGCTGTGGTTGCTAGAAATCCCTTTTCCAAGGAGTTCTTCCACCTTTCTCATCGTGTACAATAGGCCAAAGTCAATATTTTCAACACTTATCATCCTTTAATAATTCCCACCTTAAGACATTCTTTCCATATTTTGTAATAGATTTACAATGTATATATAACTCGACACAACTAATGATTCACCATTTATAATATTCCACAATTCCTTTTATCTTTAACTAATTACCTTTCTTGCATTACAACCCACAAATTTACAAACTTTCAACTTAAAATTTGCCATGAAAGTAGTCCATCTTTGTCGACACCTTGTGCTCACATTGCAATTACTTCGAGAATTGATCTTTCTTTATGTCCATAATTACTTCTGTTAATATATGTTAGGGCATTCTAAATCTCGTGCCACGCCTAAGCCACGTAACCCCCAATTAGACTAAATCCTTTTATGGAACATCTTCTTCCATATGATGCATGTCAATCACAAAATGTACAACTTCAAGTACATGCCTACATATTGATAAGCTCCATACATTTCATGATCATAAAAACCACAATTTACAAGACTAGCCTTTTTATCACAAGTACACACTCAAAACTTTAATCTCAACATATCTATTTCACCTTCTTGTGGTATCCCAAAATCATCCTCTGGGCATATTTCACTATTAGCAATCTCATACCTCTACCATATAATTTAGTGCAAACTTGGTTAAACGATGGTCTCCAAATTACTCTTATGTACATACATATCGAATTGTACACCACTTAACGTTGAGATCTTGACTTACTCATCTATTCATAATCAATTGCATTTATAGAAGGGACAATTCACTTAATTATCACATCTTGCCTTTGCGGTCATAAGATCAATCTCTCTTAAACCTAGGATGCAGAAACTCCCTCTCATAGCTTATCCAAAATCAACATTCCTCTAAGTCTTTTACCTTTGGAGAAATCATATTTAAGACCAATAATTTATATCATAGATGGCACACTGATCCAGATAGATCTCGAAATTGATCTTTAAAGCCATTTGTATATCAGATTCAGTATAGAACTCCATATGGCATTTGAACTAGAATCAACCTTTCTAGGTCATTTGACTTCAAGCTACCAAATCCACATCTAGTCCCTTAATCATCTAGCTTCACGCTAGCGTAACAAAATTCAAGCTCATCCTTAGAGCAAATTTGTTTACTAGCTTTTAACTTGGTGACCTCAAATCAATCATAACATTCACTGATTTTTAACCTTGGACTAACTTATATACTTATAACTATAAACCGTATTGGTCAAATCAAATCTTGGAATTTCACAATCACTTAATTGAAATCAAAACCAGCCCCATCTTAGCTGCTATACATATGTCCAACACATATATAGTATAATATATCTCAAAGGCCCAACACCATTTATATATGGGCATGGCAAGCTCAATTCACATAGTGCACTTACCTCCATGTACATGAGTATTGGTTTACACCTCCCTCAATACTCAAAGTCATAAACCTCGAGTGAATCACAACAATTAATATTCATTCTAGTCAAAGTGTGCCCCTTATTACCGTTATCGTACATGCTCCTTTATATTGACCTCAATAATAACCCAATGTCATCCAATTTCTTCCCATTGACAACCATGGGCTCAAGTTATAGCTCCACCAAATGAATAAGTTGCTATGGACCTAGTAGTCCAACTCCACCTTCCTCCATCCTTAGTCAGAGGGATATATCATTACATTAACCTTTCATTAGGAGCATTTTACTTTACAATCTTTCCAACAATGGGTCGTCTCTTGGGTGGCATCTTAAACCCAAACAACGATACCACTTATAACCTTTATATGATATTAGTAAAAAGATAGGTTGCTAGGAATAGGAGTTTATATAGCCTCTTGTCTATAACTTGTGCTACAGTCACAAACCATAAACAAGACTCTACATTAATTTCTATAACTCCGCTTAATGACATGAGACTTCCTAGGACTCGACTAAACCTAGGGCTCTGATACCAACGCTGTAATGACCACTCCTCGATCGCTACCGGGGTTCGAGTCTTGCGGGAGAACCCGCCAAGTTTTGAACAACCCTTACTTAAAATGTTAGTCATTACCTCATATTCATACCATCAATTTAAGAAAATTTCCTTGAGCCATAAAATTCTTTGTAATAAGAATTGAACAATAATCTTTATAAATTGAATAAACCTTTATTCCACATAATTGTAAAAATAATACATCATGACTTATAATCTCCAAATGTACATTTGTATTGACACAGTTGTTTACTTTCATAACAATTTATACTATGTCAACTCGACCTCTAATAGTGGAGCAACTCGGAATAAAGTGCTATGAGATACCTTTACCTATTCGCAGTGGACTAAAATTGCTGATGAATGCACACTAGGTTGATTACTATCTGCAAAAGGAAAATATGGAGGGTGAGTCTCACAAATTCAGTGATCATCGACTCCATGAGCAGGGCATCGATGGGAAACAAGCATAAGGTCGATAAGTTGAATAATAAAACCGAAATATCAAATCATAGTCTTAAGAAACCAAATCATAAGTAAGATATTTGTGCCTTGTAAAAATATTCCGTAAAATCATAATGCAACATTTCACTTGGCAACACAGTGCGAAAAAACAAGTGTAGCAAACAAAGTTCACTCATTAAAAACATCCCTTGCCATTAGCTATAAACAACGGAATGAAAGTATGCACCATCCCAAAATGTTTGGCATGTAAAGGAACCAAAGTATATGACCACATAAACCATTTCATGATCATCAAGTAAGTACTAAAAGCTTTTATTCAAACAAAGGGAGCTGCAAAGAAATCTTAACTCTTCACCATGCAAAAGAGTATGCATCGAAAACTCGCAAGGCTTTCCAGTAAGTAAGTATCATAATCACCCGTGGACCCATTTCCATGTAATAACATCCGGGAGCTCTGCTCCACCAGATCCCCACAGCCATGGCAATCTAGAAGATGTTGGTTGACATCGGAGAAATCAAGTGGTCGCAACCGCAAATATCACTAGTGGCCTAGCCACATATAACAACTCGTCGCCTTGCCACGTATATCATAGACTATGGCCCCAGCCATGTCTAACAGCCTATCAGTGACCCAAAGGTTCTCTAACTAGAGCTCACTTATGCACAAAGGTCATACTTAACCGAAATGACCACCGACGTATTCTCGACGGTCTCGGTTTGTCAAAATCGTTTTAAAAACCAATTTAAAGGTTGTCCAAGATTTTTGGCTTTAAATCATTTAAAAACAAAGTTCAATGATATTTCCAATTAACCTTTCGCATTAAAAGGCATGGTGCAAATATTTATGCACAAATCAGGCTAAAATTGAAGCTCAAAACTTGCATTCAAAATCATTTAACAAATGCATTAGCTATGCATATCACACAAAAATACAAGGCATAGATTTTGATACAAACATCGTGAAAGGCTTGTTTCCCGGTTTCGAAAACTCTTTACATATACGGTTTATCTATAGTTATGACCAAAACTCTTCTCTAACAATTTGCACCCACAAACTTTCTATAGTTTCTACCAGCTCATGCTTTC
>NW_018397280.1:113403-113596 GCF_002168275.2 Theobroma umbraticum
ATATATATAGCATAGAGATTTTAAAATCGGCACCCCTACCCACCTTACAATAGTGGGACACTACATCGCTATTGATTCGGGCACATATCTAGCTAATTCCACTCATCGGTTACCTGTTACCTCCTCTGACACACCACCTCAGCACACTTTCTTTACTCATACACTTCCTATCAACCATATAAACTCAATACAC
>NW_018397280.1:113696-113923 GCF_002168275.2 Theobroma umbraticum
ATAAAATAATATTAAAATATTAGTATTTTAATTATTATTGAGATTAGTCATGGAGGAGGATTATTTTAATTATTGTTGAGATTAGTCATGGAGGAGGATTATATGGCTAATCTGAGTGGGGGAGACAAAGTCAAAAAGAATTTTGAAGAAAAACAACGTTAGTGGGGCCTGTGCGCCGTTATGAAATAGAGCACGAGTGGATAAGTATATATTTAAATATTATGGTG
>NW_018397280.1:114008-114134 GCF_002168275.2 Theobroma umbraticum
AGTGTTAGAAGGACCAAATTATAAAGCATGAAACTTTAAAGGGTCATACGGTAAATAAAAAAGAGTTTGAGAACTTATATGTAATTTTTAATATTTGAAGTTAAATGAGAATTTATTAATCAAGGA
>NW_018397280.1:114314-114446 GCF_002168275.2 Theobroma umbraticum
AAAGAAAGAATAAGATTAAAATTTATTGCATGTAATGTAATTGGTGCATTTGGTAGTCAAATGAAGAAAGAAGAAAGTGGGTTACACCTGATTTGAGTAGTGTAACAAATGACCAATTAAAATATAAAGGAA
>NW_018397280.1:114593-114813 GCF_002168275.2 Theobroma umbraticum
CATGAAATGTGAATGGGGAGTGAGTTGGTCCAATGAGAATAAGGAGAAAATAAAAAAATGAAAAGAGAAAGAATGGAATAAAGAAACCAAGAAAATAAAAATGAAAAATGACGGAAAATGGATGTGGCGGGTGGAAAGAATTCAAAGGCTTTTGCCTTGTACTTTAACCCCATAAAAGAAAAAGAAACATGCCAAAAAGACATGAGGCTTTGGGCAATCC
>NW_018397280.1:114913-128435 GCF_002168275.2 Theobroma umbraticum
TGTCACCATAATATTTAAATATATATTTACCGGCTGGTGCTTTATTTAATAAAGGCATGCAAGCCCCGCTAACGTCATTTTTCTTCAAAATTCTTTCTTACTTTGTCTCCCCCACTTAGATTAGTTATATAATCCTCCTTTATGACCAATCTCAATAATAAATAAAATATTAATATTTTAATATTATTTTATTTCAAAATTCTCCACTTGTCTCCTCGGGTCTCAAAATGTCTCACTTTACCCCGATTCAATTCCAAATCACCTTTTAACCTACTAATTCATCCCCAATAATAATATTATTATTTAATTATTATGTTATCACATACGAAATATTTTATTTTAACATATTTTTTTCACCCATTACCGCTCTTTGACACTTAGATTTTCATCAATTGACCCTCTGTCTTATCGATTGGGTCTTATTAACTCTTTTTCGAGAATATGGGGTGTTACACTTAAATTGATATATTGATTTATTTATAATGTTATAAATGATTATTAATTGAGATAGTTGGACTTTATGGTTAAAACTTATCATAATTGGATGTTTGAATTAGAAAACATGAAGCGGATGGTTTTCCATTGACAAGAAAAGGCTATTTTAAGTTAATCACGTTAAAAATTTTGTCACTCACTTTGATTGATATTACAAATGATTATAAACTGAAATCTTTAGGTTTTATGGTTAAAACCTATCATAATTTGATGTTTGCCTTAGAAAACGTGAAGTAAATGCTATCCCTTGACCAGGATAGGCCATGTTAAGTTAATCATGCGATTGAAAATTTTGTTACTCGCTTTAAATAATAGATTAATTCATTTATCATCTTATAAATGATTATAAATCAAAATCATTGGACTTTATCGTTAAAACATATCGTTGGATGTTTGCATTGGAAAATGTGACGGGATGTTATTCATTACGTAGAAAAGACCAGATCATATTAAGTTGATCATGCCATCAATAGATTTCTTACTTACTTTAAATGATGTATTTATTCATTTACAATCTTATAAATGATTATAAATCAAAATCTTTGGACTTTATGATCAAAATACATTAGAATTGGATGTTTGCATTTATAAACGTGACGTGGATGCTATCAATTGACAAGAAAAGACAATTTTAAGTTGATAATACCATTGAAAGCTTTGATATATGTTTTAGATGATATATTAATTCATTTATAATCTTATAAATGATCATAAATGAGATATTTAGACTTTATGATTAAAACATATCATAATTGGATGTTTGAATTAAAAAATGTGAAGTGGATGGTATGCATTAACAAGAAAAGACTATTTTAAGTTAATCGTGCCATCAAAAACTGATGCAGGAGCACCTAGGATTGTATTTTATTTAATTTAGTTAATTTAGCAATCACAAGAATTTTTCTTTTAGTTGTATTTGGACTTTAAGTTAGTCATGTTCTATTTAGGCATAGAACATATGTTTTATTAAATTTCTTGTTAATTATTCTAATTATATTAGATAACTAAAAGAAGAGTTTTATTAGGATGTGGGCCTATAATAGTACAAATAGGACTCTTAGGATTAGTTATGAGACATTCAAGTTGAGAGTTAATAAATAATATTTTCTTACTTAGGAGTGTTTATTTCTCTAGGCTCTTTTTAAAGAGTAAGAGGTTTTAGTATCTTTGGCTTAGCCAACCAAATTGGGATTTTGGCTATTTTTCACCTTAGTAGGGTTTTCAACCTTACCAAAGATTGGTGATTCACCTTAGTGGGGTTTCAAACCTAGCCGCAATTAGTGACTTTCACAACGACCAAGTATCTTTACAATGCCCTGGCATCAGTTTGGTATCAGAGCAGAAAGATCATTGTTCATTACATAGTTTAGGTTCGCTATCAAGTTTTGATTTTCCTTATTCGGGTAATTTTATTTTTTTTATTACTTCATAGTTATATCATGTCTTCTTTCTACATCACCACATCGTCATCACCATACAATAAAATGTGGCCAAGACGTTCGAATCATCAAGGAAATGATCACAAGATCAAGATTCAAGAATTACGTCACCAAGTTCAAAAATTACAAGAGCAACTTGCAAGACTTAATGCTACTCAATTCAACTACAATAGCTCAAGTGATGAAGAAGATTATGTGGATTGGGAAAAATTAGAACCAGTTTATGATGAATATGATGACAAAATAAATGATGAGCTAGAAATATTCAACAACGAAGAGATAGAAAAAGTTTCTGTTGACCATGGAAAAGCTTTTGTTGTTCGTCATAACCTCAACACTACTATAATGACTAAATATGAAAGGTGGCTTTGTCACAACATATTCTATACAAGGTGCACATCCCAATGGAAGGCGTGTAATGTCATTATTAATAGTGGAAGCTGTGAGAATGTTGTTGCTAATTACATGGTGGAAAAGTTACAACTTCCAATTGAAGTACATCTTCATCCTTACAAGCTATAATGGCTGAGAAAAGGAAATGAAGTTAAGGTAACAAAGTGTTGTTGCGTTCAATTCTCTATTGGAAATAACTATCAAGAAGAAATTTGGTGTGTTGTTATCCCAACAGACGCATGCCACCTATTATTGGGATGCCCATGGCAATATGATCGTCAACCTCATCATGATGGATACAAGAATACTTATTCCTTTATCAAAGATGGAATAAAAATTATGTTGACTCCATTAAAGTTAGAAGATCAACCCAAGAGACAAGAGGAAGATAAAGCACTCAACACTATGTCTGGCTTAAACAAAGCTTATTGTGAGTCAGACCATTTGTGTCTTTTATTAGTCTCTAAGTAGAATGAAGTATCTTCACCCTTATCCAAGCATGGTTAAACAAAATTAGTTAACAAAAGTTTGGAAAACTTATTGAGAAGTTTTGTAGAAAACCATGCCGTTAATAAGACCACAGTTGAGTATGATTTTCTTATTCCACGATTAGATGACATGCTTGATCAACTCATTAGTTCTAATGTGTTTTTGAAGATTGATTGGAAGAAAGGATATCATCAATTAGAATGTGACTTGGACATAAATGGAAGACAACCTTCAAAACAATGGATGAATTGTTCAAATGGTTTGTGTGGACCATGATAGTATGTGGATTCACATATTTATGAAGAGTTTGTCAAGGTCTACTTGTCGAAGTTGACTTTTTTGACCCGAGGAGACTGACGCAGGAGCATCTACGATTGTATTTTATTTAATTTAGTTGATTTAGGAATTATAAGAATTCTTCTTTTACTTGTATTAGGACTCTAAGCTAGTCATGTTCTATTTAAGAATAGAACATCTATTTTATTTAAATCTCTTATTAATTATTGTAATTGCATTAGTCAACTAGAAGTAAAGGTTTATTAGGATATGGGCCCAGAATACTATAAATAAGACTTTTAGGCTTAGTTATGAGACATTCAAGTTGAGAGTTAATAAATAAGTAGTAGTACTTATTTCCCTAGGCTATTTTTAAAGAGTAAGAGGTTTTAGTATCTTTGGCTTAGCCAACCAAAGTGGGATTTTGGCTATTTTCACTTTAGTGTGGTTTTCAACCTAACCAAGATTGGTGATTCACCTTAGTGGGGTTTCTAACCTCGCCACAATTGGTGACTTTCACAATGCCTAGGTGTCTTTGCAATGTCCTGGCATCAAAAAGCTTTGTCACTCACTTTGAATGATATGCTAATTCATTTACAATATTATAAATGATTCTAAATTGAAATCTTTAGACTTTATAGTTAAAACCTACCATAATTAGATGTTTCCACAGGAAAACATGAAGTGGATGCTACACCTTTGACCAGAATTGACCATGTTAAGTTAATCTTAAAATCAAAAGCTTTGTTACTTACTTTAAATGATACATTAATTCATTTATAATGTTACAAATGATTATAAATCAAAATCATTGAACTTTATAGGTAAAACATATTGTAATTGGATGTTTGCATTGGAAAACGTGAAGTGGATGCTATTCATTGGGTAGAAAGACCATTTTGACTTAATCATGCCACCAATAGCTTTCTTACTCACTTTAAATGATGTATCCATTCATTTATAATCTTATAAATGATTATAAATTAAAATCTTTGGACGTTATGATCAAAACATATTATAATTTGATGTTTGCATTCACAAACGTGATGTGGACATTGCCAATTGATAAGAAAAGACCATTTTATGTTGATAATGCCATTTAAAGCTTTGATGCATGCTTTAAAGCATATATTAATTCATTTGTAATCTTATAGATGATTATTAATTGAGATATTTCAACTTTATGGTTAAAACCTATCATAATTGGATGTTTGAATTAGAAAACGTGAAGTGGATGGTATCCATTGACAAGAAAAGACTATTTTTATTTAATCGTGCCATTGAAAGCTTTGTCACTCACTTTGAATGATATATTAATTCATTCATAATATTACAAATGATTATAAATTGAAATCTTTAGACTTTATGGTTAAAACCTACCATAATTAGATGTTTGCATTAGGAAACATAAATTAGATGCTATCCCTTGACCATAATAGACCATGTTAAGTTAATCATGCGTTTGTTAGCTTTGTTACTCACTTTAAATGATGCATTAATTCATTTATAAACTTATAAATGATTATAAACCAAAATCATTTGACATCATGGTTTAAACATACTGTAATTGGATATTTGCATTAGAAAACATGAGTGGATTCTATTCATTGTATAGAAAAGACCATTTTAAATCATGCCATCTAGAGCTTTCTTACTCTGTAAATGATGTATTCATTCATTTATAATCTTATAAATGATTATGAATCAAAATCTTTGGACTTTATAATGAAAACACATTATAATGGGATGTTTGCGTTCATAAGCGTGAAGTGGATGTTATCATTTGACAAGAAAGACAATTTTAAGTTGATAATACCATCAAAAGCTTTGATACATGTTTTAAATGATATATTAATTCATTTATAATCATATAAATCATTATTAACTAAGGTATTTAGATTTTATGGTTAACACATATCATAATTGGATGTTTGAATAAGAAAATGTGAAGTCGATGGTATGCATTCACAAGAATAGACTATTTTAAGTTAATCGTTCCATCAAAAGCTTTGTCACTCACTTTGAATGATATATTAATTCATTTATAATATTATAAATGATTCTAAATTGAAATCATTGGACTTCATGGTGAAAACCTATAGTAATTAGATGTTTACATTGGGAAACATGAAGTGGATGCAACACCCTTGACCAGAATAGACCATGTTAACTTAATCATGAGATCGAAACCTTTGTTACTTGCTTCAAAGGATATATTAATTCATTTATAATCTTATAAATGATTAAAAATCAAAATCATTGGACTTTATGGTTAAACATATTGTAATTGGATCCTTACATTGGAAAATGTGAAGCGGATGCTTTTCATTACATAAAAAAGACCATTTTTAGTTAATCAAGACATCAATAGCTTTGTTACTGACTTTAAATGATGTATTCATTCATTTAGAATCTTATAAATGATTATAAATCAAAATCTGTCTGCTTTATGATCAAAACCTATCATAATTGGATGTTTGCATTTCTAAACGTGAAGTGGATGTTATCAATTGTCAAGAAAAGACAATTTTAAGTTGATAATACCATCAAAGGCTTTGATACTTGTTTTAAATGATATACTAATTCATTTATAATCTTATAAATGACTATTAACTAAGGTATTTAGACTTTATGGTTAAAATGTATCATAATTGAATGTTTGATTTGAAAAACGTGAAGTCGATGGTATGCATTGACAAGAAAAGACTATTTTAAGTTAATCATTCCATCGAAAGCTTTGTCACTCATTTTGAATGATATATTCATTCATTTATAATTTTATAAATGAATCTAAATTGGAATCTTTGTACTTAATAGTGAAAACCTATCATAATTAGATGTTTACATTGGGAAACGTGAAGTGGATGCTATCCCTTGACCAAAATAGGTCGTGTTACGTTAATCATGAGATCAAAAGCTTTGTTACTTGTTTTAAATTATACAGTAATTCATTTATAATCTTATAAATGATTATAAATCAAACTCATTGGACTTTATGTTTAAAACATATTGTAATAAGATGCTTGCATTGGAAAACGTGAAATAAATACTATTCATTATATAAAAAAGGCCATTTTTAGTTAATCATGTCGTCAATAGGTTTCTTACTCACTTTAAATGATAGTATTCATTCATTTATAATCTTATAAATGATTATAAATCAGAATCTTTGGACTTTATGATCAAAACCAATTGTAATTGGATGTTTACATTCAGAAACGTGAAGTGGACGTTATCAATTGACAACAAAAGACCAGTTTAAGTTAACCACGCCATCAAAAGCCTCAATACACACTTTAAATGACATATAAACTCTTTATATTCTCATAAATGATTATTAATTGAGCAATTTGGAGTTTATGGGTAAAACTTATCATAATTGGATGTTTGAATTGGAAAATGTGAAGTGGATGGTATGCATTGACAAGAAAAGACTATTTTAAGTTAATCGTTCCATCAAAAGCTTTGACACTCACTTTGAATGATATATTAATTCATTTATTAAGTTTGGACTTTATGCTGAAAACCTAGCAGAATTAGATGTTTGCATTCGGAAACATGAAGTGGATGCTACCCCCTTAACCAAAATAGACCACGTTAACTTAATCATGATATCAAAAGCTTTGTTTTTCACTTTAAATGATTTATTAATTCATTTATAATCTTATAAATGATTATAAATCAAACTCATTGGACTTTATGTTTAAAACATATTATAATTGGATGCTTGCATTAGAAAACATGAAACAGATGCTATTCATTATATAGAAAAGACCATTTTAAGTTAATCATGTCATCAGTAGCATTCTTACTCACTTTAAATGATGTATTCATTCATTTATAATCTTATAATTCACTATAAACCAAAATCTTTGGACTTTATGGTTAACACCTATCGAAATTAGATGTTTACATTGGCAAACATGAAGTGGATGTTATCAATCAGTAATAAAAGACCATTTTAAGTTAATCATTCCATCTAAAGCTTTGTCACTCACTTTGAATGATATGTTAATCCATTTATAATATTATAAATAATTCTAAATTGAAATCTTTGTACTTTATGGTGAAAACCTATCATAATTAGATGTTTGCATTGGGAAATGTGAAGTGGAGACCATACCCTTGACTAAAATGGACCATGTTAAGTTAATCATGAGATTGAAAGCTTTGTTAATCACTTTAAATGATGTATTAATTTATTTATAATCTTATAAATGATTATAATTCAAAATCATTAGACTTTATGGTTAAAACATATTGTAACTTGATGCTTGCATTGGAAAACATGAGTGGATGCTATTTGTTGCATTGAAAAGACCATTTTAAGTTCATCATGTCATCAATAGCTTTGTTACTCACTTTAAATAATGTATTCATTCATTTATAACTTTATAAATGATTATAAATCAAAATCTTTGGGCTTTATGACCAAAACCTACCATAATTGGATGTTTGCATTTCCAAACGTGAAGTGGATGTTATCAATTGGCAAAAAAGGACCATTTTAAGTTGATAATGCCATAGAAAGCTTTGATTCACACTTTAAATGATATATTAATTCATTTATAATCTCATAAATGATTATTAATGGAGATATTTGAACTCTATAGTTAAAACCTATCATGATTGGATGTTTAAATTAGAAAACATAATGTAGATGGCATCTATTGACAAGAAAAGACTATTTTAAGTTAATCGTGCCATCGAAAGCTTTGTTACTCACTTCTAATGATATATTAATCCATTTATAATATTATAAATATTTTAAATTGAAATCTTTGGACTTTATAGTTAAAACCTATCATAATTAGATGTTTGCATCAAAAAATGTGAAGTGGATGCTATCCCTTGACTAGAATAGACCATGTTAATTTAATCATGCAATCAAAAGTTTTGTTGCTCACTTTAAATGATATATTAATCTGTTTATAATCTTACAAATGGTTATAAATCAAAATCATTGGACTTTATGGTTAAAACATATTGTAATTGGATATTTGCATTGGAAAACATGAAGCGGATGCTTTTCATTGTGTAGAAAAGACCATTTTAAGTTAATCATGCCATCAATAGCTTTGTTACTTATTTTAAATGATGTATTCATTCAATTATAATCTTTTAATTGATTATAAATTAGAATCTTTGGCATTTATAATCATACCTATTGGAATTAGATGTTTGCATTTGGAAACTTGAAGCGGATGCTATCAATTGTCAACCAAAGACCAGTTTAAGCTAACCACGACATCAAAAGCCTTGATACACACTTTAAATGACATATGAATTCGTTTATAATCTCATAAATGATTATTAATTAAGCTATTTAGACTTTATCACTAAAACTTATCATAATTGGATGTTTGAATTGGGAAACATGAAATGGATGGTATCCATTGACATGAAAAGATTATTCTACATTAATTGTGCCTTCGAAAGCTTTGTCACTCACTTTGAGTGATATATTAATTCATTTTTAACTTTATATATGATTATAAATTGAAATACTCACACTTTGTGGTTAAAAGTTATCATAACTAGATGTTTGCATTGGGAAACATAAAGTTAATGTTGTTCCTTGACCAGAAAAGACCTTTTTAAGTTAATCATGCAATTAAAAGCTTTGTTACTCACTTTAAATGATATATTAATTCATTTATAATCTTATAAATGATTATAAATTGTGATATTTGGACTTTACAATTAAAACCTATCATAATTAGATGTTTGAATTAAAAAACTTGAAGTGGATGGCATCCATTGACAGGAAATGACTATTTCAAGTTAATCATGCAATTGAAAGCTTTGTTACTTATTTTAATTGATATATTAATTCATTTATAATCTTATGAACGATTATAAATTTAAATCTTTGGACTCTATGGTTTAAACCTATTATAATTGGATGTTTGCATCAGGAAATCTAAAGTAGATGCTATCCCTTGGAAAACAAAGACCGTGTTAAGTTAATCATATGATCGAAAGCTTTGTTACTTGTTTTAAATGATATATTAATCCACTTATAATCTTATAAATTATTATAAATCAAAATCTTTGGACTTTATTGTTAAAGCTTGCTGTAATTAGCTGTTTAGATTGGAAAACATGAAATGGATCCTATTCATTGGTTAGGAAAGGCCATTTTAAGTTAATCATGCTATCAATAGCTTTCTTACTCACTTTAAATGATGTATTCATTCATTTATAATCTTATAAATGATTATAAATCAAAATCTTTGCGCTTTATGATCAAAACTTATTATAATTGGATGTTTGTATTTGCAAATGTGAAGTGGATGCTATCAATTGACATGAAAAGACCATTTGAAGTTGATAAAGCCATTGAAAGCTTTGATACATGCTTTAAATGATATATTAATTATTTATAATATTACAAATGATTATTAATTGAGATATTTGGACTTTATGGTTAAAACCTATCATAATTGGATGTTTGAATTAGAAAACATGAAGTGGATGGTCTCCATTGACAAGAAAATACTATTTTAAGTTAATCATGCCATCGGAAGCTTTGTCACTCACATTGAATGATATATTAATTCAGTTACAATATTATAAATGATTATAAATTGAAATCTTTGGATTTTATGGTTAAAACCTATCATAATTAGATGTTTGCATTGAGAAACATGAAAGTGGAGGCTGTCCCTTGACCAGAATAAACCATGTTAAGATAATCATGTGATTGAAAGCTCTGTTACTCCCTTTAAATGATATATAATTTCATTTATAATCTTCTAAATGATTGTAAGTCAAAATCATTGGACTTTATGGTTAAAACATATTGTAATTGGATACTTGCATTAGAAACTGTGAAGTAGATGCTATTCATTGTGTAGAAAAGAGCACTTTAAGTTAATGATGCCATCAATAGCTTTCTTACTCACTTTAAATGATTTATTCATTCATTTATAATCTTTCAAATGATTATAAATCAAAATCTTTAGACTTTATGACCAAAAACTATTATAATTGGCTATTCTCATTCGTAAACGTAAAATGGATGCTATCAGTTGACAAGAAAATACCATTTTAAGTTAATCATATCATCAAAAACTTTGATACACACTTTGAATGATATAATTCATTTATAGTCTTATAAATGATTATTTGTTGAGATATTTGGACTTTATAGTTAAAACCTATCATAATTGGATGTATGAATTAGAAACATGAAGTAGATGGTATGCATTGGCATGAAAAGACTATTCTAAGTAAATCGTGCCATCGAAAGCTTTGTCACTCAATTTGAATGATATATTAATTCATTTATAATATTATAAATGACTCTAAATTGAAATCTTTGAACTTTATGGTTCATTCTATCATAATTAGATGTTTGCATTAGGAAGCGTGAAATGGATGCTATCCCTTGACCAAAATAGACCATGTTTAGCTAATCATGCGATCAAAAGTTTTGCTACTCACTTTAAATGATGCATCAATCCATTTATAACCTTATAAATGATTACAAATCAAAATCATTGGACTTTATAATCAAAACCTATTGTAATTGGATGTTTTACATTTGGGAACGTGAAGTGGATGCTATCAATTGACAACAAAAGACTAGTTTACGTTAACCACACTAGCAAAATCCTCAATACACACTTTAAATGACATATGAATTCATTTATAATCTCATAAATGATTATTAATTGAGCTATTTGGACTTTATGGCTAAAACCTATCATTATTAGATGTTTGAATTTGAAAACGTGAAATGGATGGTATCCATTGACATGAAAAGACTATTCTAGGTTAATCGTGCCTTCGAAAGCTTTGTCACTCACTTTGAACAACATATTAATTCATTTATAACATTACAAATGATTATAAATTGAAATCTGTGCACTTTGTGGCTATAACCTCTTATAATTGGTTGTTTGCTGTGGGAAACATAAAATAAATACTATTCCTTGACATGAAAAGACCATTTAAAGTTAATCATGAAATTGAAAGCTCTGTTACTCCCTTTAAATGATATATTAATTCATTTATAATCTTATAAATGACTATAAATCAAAATCATTGGACTTTATGGTTAAAACATATTGTAATTGGATGGTTGCATAGGAAAATGTGAAATAAATGCTATTCATTGCATAAAAAATACCATTTTAAGTTAATGATGCCATCAATAGCTTTCTTACTCACTTTAAATGATTTATTCATTCATTTATAATCTTCTAAATGATTATAAATCAAAATCTTTGGACTTTATGACCAAAAACTATTATAATTGGCTGTTTGCATTTGCAACCGTAAAGTGGATGCTATCACTTGACCAGAAAAGACCATTTTAAGTTAATCTTACCATTGAAAGCTTTGATAGACACTTTGAATGATATATTAGTTCATTTATAGTCTTATAAACGATTATTCATTGAGATATTTAAATTTTATGGTTAAAATCTATCCTAATTGGATGTTTGAATTGGAAAAGGTGAAGTGGATGGTGTCCATTGATAAGAAAAAATTAATTTAAGTAAATCATGCCATTGAATGCATTGTTACTTACTTTGAAAGATATATTTATTTATTTATAATCTTATAACTGATTCTAAATTGAAATCTTTAGATTTTATGCTTAAAACCAATCATAGTTGGATGTTTGTATTGGGAAACGTGAGGTGGATGCTATCGTTTGACCAAAAAAAATATTTTAAGTTAATCATATGATCGAAAGATTTATTATTCGCTTTAAATGATATATTTATTCAATTAGAATTTTAAAAAAAATGATTGCATATCGAAACCTTTCCACTTTATGGTAAAAATCAATTATAACTGGATGTTTACATTGCAAAATAAGAAATGGATGCTATTCATCGCGAAGAAAAGTCCATTTTAAGCTAATCATGCCATCAATAGCTTTGTTACTATCTTTAAATGATCAATTTATTCATTGATAATCTTATAAATGATTATAAATCAAAATATTTGGACATTGTGGTCAAAGCCAATTATAGTTGGATGTTTGCATTGGGAAGTGTGAAATGGATGCTATCAATTGACAAGAAAAGACCATTTTAAGTTAACCACGCCATCGAAGCTTCAACACACGCTTTAAATGACATCTAAATTAATTTATAATCTTACAAAATGATTATTAATTGAGCTACTTGGACTTTATAGCTAAAACCTATCATAATTGGATGTTTGAATTTGGAAAACATGAAGTGGATGGTATCCATTTACATGAAATGACTATTCTAGGTTAATCGTGCCTGTGAAAGCTTTGTCACTTACTTTGAACAATATATTAATTCATTTATACTATTATAAATGATTAAAAATTGAAATCTTTGTACTTTGTGGTTAAAACCTATCATAATTGGTTGTTTGCATTGGAAAACGTAAAGTGGATGCTATTCCTTGACATGAAAAGACCATTTTAAGTTAATCATGTAATTGAAAGCTTTACTATTCACTTTAAATGATATATTATTTCATTTATAATCTTATAAATGATTATAAATCAAAATATTTGGGTGTTATTCTTAAAACATATTGTAATTGGATGATTATTGAATGAGATAGTTAGACTCTATGGTTAAAACCTATCATAAATGGTGTTTGAATTGGAAAAGGTGAAATGAATGGTATCCATTGACAAGAAAGGATTACTTTAAGGGAATCATGCCATTGAATGCATTGTTACTTACTTTGAAAGATATATTAATTAATTTATAATCTTATAACTGATTCTAAATTGAAATATTTGGATTTTATGCTTAAAACCAATCATAATTGGATGATTGTATTGGAAACGTGAAGTGGATGCTATCACTTGACCAGAAAAGAATATTTTAAGTGAATCATATGATCAAAAGACTTATTACTCATTTTAAATAATATATTTATTCATTTAGAATCTTATAAATGATTATCTATCAAACCTTTCCACTTTATGGGTAAATCTATTGTAATTGGATGTTTGCTGTAACACCCTGTACCCTCGTTTAGAAGTTAATTAGACTATATTGATGAGAAGAAGAGTTATTTGATGTAAGTCTAACTGTCAGAGAACGGTGATAGGTAAAATTAATATTTTATAAATAAAATATTATTAAATTATTAATATTTTATTTATTAGTGAGATTAGTTAAAAAAGAGGGTTATATGACTAATCTAAGTGGGGGAGAAGAAGAAAAGAAGAATTCGATAGAAAAACGAGGTTAGAGGGACCCGCGTGTCTTTATTAAATAGAGCACAAGCGGGTAAGTATATATTTAAATACTATGGTGACACGTTGATGGGGTGCAAACCTTATATAATATTTGTACACATGTCAAGGAAGGAAAATAGAAGAAAATTGAAACTTAAGGAATGATGGGGGGACTTGATAAAAAAGATGAGAACTTCGGAGGGTTAAATAGTAATTTTACCATTTAGCTTGGTCAAAG
>NW_018397280.1:128535-131359 GCF_002168275.2 Theobroma umbraticum
AACCTAGGTAATGGCATCTCTTAGACTTCCATTCCGAGTCGTTTCGCTACCTAGAGGTCAGGTTATGTCAAATAGTCAGGCTTATAATGATTAATAGTTTACTGGAAATGTATTTGCTAAAACTCAAGGTTATGTAATGATTACTACATATTATGTTGATATTGTATGGAATTATCAAATCTGGTTATTAGTATCTAGATGCCACGTTTTAAATATCGTGATTATTTAGTTTAAATGAATTATGGTGTTAAAATTGTAAGTTGAGTTTAAATTGCTTAGAGGCTTAACTAAAGCTTGTTTGGGATTTGGCGGGTTCACTCGTAAGTCTCGTATGCCGGTAGCGATCGGGGTACGAGGTTGTTACATTTGCATTGTGAAACAAGAAGTGAATGCTATTCATTGCAAAGAAAAAACCATTTTAATCTAATGATGCCATCAATAGCTTTATTACTCTCTTTAAAAGATGAATTAATTCATTAATAATCTTATAAATGATTATAAATCAAAATATTTGGATGTTATGATCAAAACCAATTATAGTTGGATGTTTTGCCTTGGGAAGTGTGAATTGGATGCTATCAATTGATAAAAAAAGACCATTTTGAGTTAACCACGCCATCGAAAGCTTCGACACACACTTTAAATGACATATTAATTAATTTATAATCTTACAAAATGATTATTAATTGAGGTAGTTGGACTTTATGGTTAAAACCTATCATAATTGGATGTTTGAATTGGAAAACATGAAGTGGATGGTATCTATTGACATGAAAAGACTATTCTAGGTTAATCGTGCTTTTGAAAGCTTTGTCACTCACTTTGAACAATATATTAATTCATTTATAATGTTATAAATGATTATAAATTGAAATCTTTGCACTTTGTGGTTAATCATAATTGGATGTTTACATTGAGAAACATGAAGTGGATGCTATCACTTGACAAGAAGAGATCATTTTAAGTTAATCATGCGATCGAAAGCTTTGTTACTCGCTTTAAATGATATATTATCATTTATAATCTTATTAACGATTATAAATCAAAATCTTTAGTCTTTATTGCAACACCCCATACCCTCATATAAGAGCCAATATGATCTCATCGACGAGACGGAGGGCTGATGGACGTAAATTTAAGTGCAAAAGAGTGGTGATAGGCAAAAGGAATGTTTTGGAATAAAATATTTCATACGCGAGGACATGACAATTAAATAATAATATTTTTCTTAAAGATGAATTAGCAAGTTAAAAGGTGAATCAAAGGTGAACTGGGACAAAGTGAGACATTTTGAGTCTCAAGGAGATAAGTGAAAAATTTTAGAATAAAATAATATTTTGTTAATAAAATAATATTAAAATATTAATATTTTAATTATTATTGAGATTAGTCTTGGAGGAGGATTATATGACTAATCTAAGTGTGAAAGACGAAGTAAGAAAGAATTTTGAAGAAAAATGACATTAGTAGGGCCCGTGTGTCTTTATTAAGCAAAGCTATTGCAGGTAAGCTTATATTTAAATATTATGGTGATGCTTTCGTGAGGTGCTAACCTTATATTATATTCGTACACATGTAAAAGAAGGAAAATAGAAGAAAATTATAGTTTAAAACATGTTGAAAGGATTAAATTGTAAAAGGTGAAAGTTTAGAGGGTTAAATGGTAAATAAGAAAAAGTTTGAGCATATACGTGCAATTTTAATTAAATGGACATTTACTAACTAAGAAAGGTTAGATTATGAGAAATATGAGATATACATGTAAAAGTTACTATTACATACAAACTATGATGTGCAAGAAGTAAAAGTTAGTGGGAGACATGTGGATTGTGACTAAAAGGAAAAGAATAAAGAGTATTAAAGTGGAAGAAAACCATGGTTTGGTAAAGATAGCCCATGGTAAATATAGTAAGGGTGGAAATGTGATTTGAAAGAAAAAGAAAGAATAATTTGGTTGCATGAAATCTTTTGGTCTTGAGGGAGGTCAAATAGGATCCAAGAGTGGAAATATGCATGAAATCTTATAGGTTCATGGGATGACAAAGGCTATTGATAAGGAACAATATGCATGAAACAATATTGGGTTATAAAGTGGACCTCAAAGAAGATGAAATGAAATGCAAATTGAAATGAGATGAAAGGTAATGATGCCATTTCCTTGGGCAATCCACCCATAGTAAAGAAAAAAATGGAATGGGGACTATTTGCACTTTTCTTTGTCCACCACCCAAGAGGAAGAGAGAAAAGAGAAGAAAAGAAACATGCAAGGGAAGGCTCAGCTTTTAGGAGAAAAATGTGAAAAATCAAATGAGTTCCATGGGAGATCCACCCATTTGGAAAACAATGAAGAGAGAATGGTTTGGTGAGGCTTTCAACCGAGAAAAAAAAGAGTTGTGTGGAAAGGCAAGCTAAGTGAAGGTTCGGCTTGGAGGAGCCAAAGGAAACCTAGAAGTTTTCCTCCCCACCCACACACCATTGATGAAGTTAAAAGAGATTAGGTGGTTCGGTTTAGAAATTCGGAGGTAAGGAAAGTAGAAACTATCATTTTGTTTAAAATGCATGTCTTTGAACCAATTATAATGTGAGATTTTGCTTGTTGTATTAGGGATCTACAACGATGCAAAGAACCCGATGCATGCATGTAGGTAGATATTGGAATGTATGATGATTTTGAGCTAGACAAGCAATGGGTAAGTATTTTAGTCTTGAAATTACAAGTAATCGAGGAAAATGATATGTATATTGATTGCCTATGTTTGTGGCAACAATGGTGACTATAGATGTGAGGAAATTGTGAACTATATGTGCGGAACTCAAGCTAAAA
>NW_018397280.1:131459-131569 GCF_002168275.2 Theobroma umbraticum
CTAAGCATGTATTTCAAGAAAAATGGAAATCTCTTTACCTTACTTGTCTCAGGTGGACCAAACCGATCTTTCCCTTCCTTTTTCTTCTTCCTCCTTTCTTCCTTTCTTTC
>NW_018397280.1:131737-131881 GCF_002168275.2 Theobroma umbraticum
GCAGGTTGCCCAAAGCTTTATGCCTTTTTGGCATGTTTTCTTCTCCGTTTATGTGTATACAAGGCAAAAGCCTTGAAAATTTTTCCACCCATCACACCCATTTTCCATACCTTTTCCATTCTTATTTTCTTATTTCTTTATTTG
>NW_018397280.1:132105-132869 GCF_002168275.2 Theobroma umbraticum
CCAACCAATCAAGTCTCATGCAACCCACATTTCACTTTCGTCATTTGACCACCAAATGCACCAATCAAATTACACGCAAATAATCTTTAACTTTATCTTTCCCTTCTTTTTCACATGGTGGGGGTCTCACATATTCCCCACTAGCTTCTCTTTTTTGGCACACCATAGCTTGCATGTAATAGTAACTTTCACATGTACATCTCATATTCCTCATAATTTAACTTTCCTTGGTTAGTAAACTTCCATTTAACTTCTAATATTAGAATTTGCAAATGATTCCTCAATCTTTTCTTTATTTTCCTTGTGACCCTCCGAACTTTTCATCTTTCACGATTTAGTCCTTCCAACATGTTTTAAACTCTAATTTTCTTCTATTTTCCTTCCTTTACATGTGTACAAATGTAATATAAGGTTTACACCCCATCAAGGTGTCACCATAATATTTAAATATACACTTACCCACACTAGCTTTATTTAATAAAGGCACATGTCCCCACTTATGTCGTTTTTCTTCAAAATTCATTCTTACTTCTTCTCCCCTACTTAGATTACTCTTATACTTCTTTTTCACGACTAACTTCAACTACAGATAAAATATTAATAATTTAATATTATTTTATTAATAAAATATTATTTTATTTTAAAATTTTTTAACTTATCTTGTCAGGATCCAAAATGTCTCACTTTGCCTCGGTTCACTTCAGAATCGCCTTTTTATCTCGCTAATTCATCCTCAATAAGCTATTATTATTTAATTATCATGT
>NW_018397280.1:132969-134458 GCF_002168275.2 Theobroma umbraticum
AACTAATAATTTCTATCTTCCTTACCTTGAAATATTTAAGGCAAACTACCAAACTCTCCTTAAACTTCAACAATGGCGTGTGGGTGGGAGGAAATACCCCTTAGTTTTTCTCTAGTTTCTCCAAGCTGAACCTTCCTTCCTTTCTCTCTTTTCTTTCTTTCTTTCCTCTCCTTTCTCTTTTCTTCTTGGTTGTGGGCCGTCCTCTCAAGGCCAAAGCCTTGAAAATGGCTTCACTTTTTCATTTTTGCCCACACATTGGCGGATTGCCTAAAGCCACATTTCTTTGCCATTATTTTCTCTTCTTTTCTCTTTACCTTTCTTTGCATGGGCGAATTACCCAAAGGTTGATGCCTTTTTTATCATTTCTTCTTTTTTTTTATGGGATAAAAGTACAAGGCAAAAGCTTTTGAATTCTTTCCACCCGCCACATCCATTTTTCATCCTTTTTTTCATTTTTATTTTCTTGATTTCTTTATTCCATTCTTTCTCTTTTCATCTCTTTATTTGCTCCTAAATCTCATTGGACCAACTCACTCCCCACTCACATTTCATGCACAAATTGTCTCTTTTGCTCATTGGTCCAAAATCTACCCTAATTGCCTTCCATCCGCCACCTCATTTTCTCACTGTTTTATTTTATTTCTTTTGCCGCCTATTTCTTCCAATTACATTTTATGTACAACTTTCCTTTATATTTTATTTGGCCATTTGTTACACCATTCAAATCACATGTAACTCACTTTCTTCTTTCTTCATTTGACCACCAAATACACCAATCACATTACATACAAATAAATTTTAATCTTATTCTTTCTTTTACTTCACATGGTGGGAGTCCCACATGTTCCCCCCTAACTTTTCCTTTTTTTGCATATAATAGTAAGTTTCACATGTACATCTCATACTCCACATAATCTAACTTTCCTTGGTTAATAAATTCCCATTTAACTTTAAATATTAAAAATTACACATAAGTCCTCAAATTTTTCTTTATTTACCGTGTGACCAAACTTTCATGCTTTTTAATTTGGTCCTTCCAACACTTCTTAAATTCCAATTTCCTTCTATTTTTTGTCCTTTACATGTGTACAAATATAATATAAGTTTTGCATCCTATCAAGGTGTCACCATAATATTTAAATATATACTTACCCGCTCGTTCTCTATTTAATAAAGGCATGCGAGCCCCACTAACGTCGTTTTTCTTCAAAATTCTTTCTTACTTCGTCTCCCCCACTTAGGTTAGTCATATAATCCTCCTCCATGACTAATCTCAATAATAATTAAAATATTAATATTTTTGTAACAACCGCTCCTCAATCACTCCTAACATTCGAGTCTCGTGGGAGATCCCGCCAAATCCCGAACAAGCCTTACTTAAAATGTTAGTTATTATCTCATAATCATACCATCAATCTATGAAATTATTTTAATCCATAAACTCTTCATGAGAAGAATTGAACAATACTTTGTATAAACTGAGTAAACC
>NW_018397280.1:134468-134749 GCF_002168275.2 Theobroma umbraticum
ATAATCGTAAAAATGATACATCAAGACTTATAATCTCCAAATGCACATTTGAATTGACACTATTGTCTAATTTCGTAACAAAATTACTCTATGAAGACTCGACCTCTAGCAGCGGAACGACTCGAAATAAAGTGCTATGAGATGCCTTTACCTATTTGCGATGGGCTGAAAATGCCGATGAATGCACACTAGGCTGATCACTATCTACAAAAAGAAAATAAAAGGGGTCAGTCTCACAGACTCAGTGATCATCGACTCCGTGAGTAGGGCATAGATGGGAA
>NW_018397280.1:134759-134995 GCF_002168275.2 Theobroma umbraticum
GGCAGATAAGTTGAATAATAAAATCAAAAAATCAAATGTAATCGTAAGAAACCAAATCATAAGTAGGATGCTTGTGCCTTGTAAAAAAAATGAAGTCATGAAATCATATTACAACATTGTATTTGCCAAAACGATGCTGAAAACCAATATAATGTAACTGAGTTCAAACAACCGAAACATTACTTGCCATAAAAAAAATATGAACAATAGTATCAAGTATGCACGCTCCTAGGATG
>NW_018397280.1:135005-135344 GCF_002168275.2 Theobroma umbraticum
AAAGAAATTAAAGTGTACGGCCACGTAAACCATTTCATGATCATCAACTAAGCACTGAAAGCTTTTATTCAAACCATGGGAGTTGCAAAGAAATCTTAACTCTCCACCCTGCAAAAGAGAATACGTCAAAAACTCACAAGGCTCTCAAGTAGGTAAGTATCGTAATCACCCGTGGACCCATTTCCACGTAATAACATCTGGGAGCTCTACTCCACCGAATTCTCACAACGATTGCAGTCTCGACGATGCTGGCCAACATCGGAGAAATCAAGCAATCGCAACCACGAATATCACTAGTGGCCTAGCCACATATAACAACCCATGGCCTTGCCACGTAAA
>NW_018397280.1:135569-135667 GCF_002168275.2 Theobroma umbraticum
TTGATAGCCCCTTTGAAATTACTTTTCAAGTTAAATGGCATGGTGTAATCACTTATATGAAGATCGTTATAAAATCGAAGCTCAAAACTTTGCATTTT
>NW_018397280.1:135919-136044 GCF_002168275.2 Theobroma umbraticum
TATAGTTTCTACAAGCTCATGCTTTCCACAATAGCAATATAAATCATTGTAAATACGTTAGAAATTGCCTAACAAGGCTAACAGCTCATGTTATCCACAATTGCACTTAGGAAAACCATCAATAT
>NW_018397280.1:136054-136386 GCF_002168275.2 Theobroma umbraticum
AAATCATTATATATATAGCACAGAGATTTTTAAAATAGACATCCCTTACTCACCTTACAATAGTGGGACATTACATCGCTATTGATTCGGGCATGTATCTAGCTAATTCCACTCGCCGGTTACCTGTTACTTCCTACGGCAAGCCACCACATCACATTTTCTTTACTCATACACTTCCTATCAATCATATAAACTCAATACACTTAATTTATTCATATGCATGGCAGCACAGCAATCAATAATTCCGTAACCTAATCTCATAGTTTTCATTAACCCTTACTTACAATCATTTAACATATAATCCATATTCTATCAAATAACCAATGCCAACA
>NW_018397280.1:136396-136518 GCF_002168275.2 Theobroma umbraticum
CAATCACATTGCATGCTTACCTTTCAATTTTAGGTTGAGTTCCACACATATAGTTCTCAATTTCCTCACATCCGTAGTCACCATTGCTGGCACAAACATAGGTAATCAATATACATATCATT